>NC_058414.1:4748217-5109392 GCF_002201575.2 Neomonachus schauinslandi
GGAAGGAAGGAAGGAAGGAAGGAAGGAAGGAAGGAAGGAAGGAAGGAGAGCACAGGATCCTGGTGGCATGTGGCAGAGGAGCAGCAAGGGACTTGATCCTAGGATTTGGTCCCCCTCTGCCTTTTCAATTGCAATCTGCGAATAAGCGTTCATCATTTACTGGGGTGTGCAGAAGTAACAGTCTGCACCAGAGCACCTGGTAACTACAGTATGCACCCAACCCTCTCTACAAACTGGTGGAGATGCAGACACATAGAAAACCATGTTACCTGCCTCCAAGAAGCTCTTGTCCAGGGAGCCCCAGGAGTGGGCAGGCTGCAAGGATATCACTTAGGTCAAGGCCAGCAATTGCCATGTCCTCCCTTAATTTGGGTCTCAGCATTTTCAATCCCCCTGGGGGACAAATCTGTAAGGGCTGTTGGGTAGCCTCTTGCTGGGCAGCCATTCCACATTCCCAGCATGGCACCTGCAGCACCTTTTCTAGTTTGAGGCAGACCATGCACTCTTTGAGAAGTGCTGGTCCGGAATTTTGTATGATGTCTGTCACGTTGTGTGTTTTGATGTTTCTCACGATTATGTTGGGCTGTGGATGTCTGGAATGAATCCCACAGAGGTGAAGTGTCCTCATCGCGTCCTATCTGGGGTCTGTGACGTCAACATGACTTGTCCTTGCTGGGGTTGACCTTGATCCTGGGGTTAAGCGTGGCACCTGCCAAGTGTGTCCTCTGTAGAGTTACGGTGCTTCCCTGGTCGTGCCCTATCACGGGAGGTGAGTCCCTGAGCCCACCTGCACTCAAGGGGAAGGGAATGAAGCTCCACCTCCTAGAGGGAGAAGTACCTACAGAGATACTCCCCTCTACCATCTGGAGTTCTGTAAGAAGGCTTGTCTAGTCTCTCCTATTGACTTAGTTTTTCCATCATTTGATGTTGTCCGTTCTTTAATTTTTTAAGCGCGTCTACGTTTGCTACTAGAAGATGCTCCGTGGTTATCTTGAATTTTCCCTGATGTCAGTTATGAATAGTTTGTAGGACTGCTGAGAGGATACATGACATGAAGGACTTCGGTTGTCTTGGCCTGTCCAGCACCCCTATTCCGTCGAGGGACTTGCTCTCCCGTGCCAGCCTCCTGCCTCCTGCGGGCGTCAGGAAAAGTTGCTGGGGAGGAGTGTGTGGCCCAGCTGGGTTAGCAGGGTCTCTCTTTAGATTGCTCCCCTGATGGAGAGGCAACAGCTTTTTGCTTTCCCTGTGTTGCTAAACTGGGAGTCCGCTGGTAGCCATCTCCCCACCTTGTGGGAGAACCTGCTACGGAAGAAGCCAATACCATGGCAGGGAGAGGTGACCTTATGGGACAGAGCACCCTGCCTGCACAATTTGAGTCTTCTACCCCATTCTGCCTGACGCTCTTTTGAATGCCCCCGCCACCACTCAAGCCGGGCTACTCCCGCTGCTTTTTAAGCGAGTCATGCATTTGACTTATATGAAGTGTGGAGCATGAGAACTCCCCTCTGCCAGTCCCCCCCTTCATAGAACCTATACCCCGTCTGCCTTGAGTGATGTCAAAATGCAATTCTCCTACTTCTCCTGAACACAGGAGGAGCTGATAGAGTCAAATCAAGGTTTTATTTATTTATTTTTTTTGAGAGAGAGAGAGTGCGTGAGCAAAAGTGGGGGCATAGGGAGAGGGGGAGAAAGAATCTCAAGCAGACTCCACGCCCAGCACAGAGCCCAACACGGGGCTCAATCTCATGACCCTGAGATCATGACCTGAGCCGAAATCAAGAGTCACACACTTAACCAACACTTAAGACACTTCACAGACAGCCACACCCATGCCCCATACCATATTGTAAATGCATTAGAGAAGAATGTTTCTAGTAATTGCCCCTGACTTACTCTTTTCTTTTTAGATTATGTATTTATTTGAGAGAGAGCGAGCAAAAGAGAGAGAGTGAGCACGGGGCAGGGGGGGAGGGAGGCAGAGGGAGAGGGAGAAGCAGATTCCCCGCTGAGCAGGAGCCGATGCAGGGCTTGATCCCAGGACCCCAGGATCATAACCTGAGCCAAAGGCACCTGCTTAACTGACTGAGCCACCCAGGTGCCCCTTGACTTACTCTTTATGCAAGTATATATTTAGTGTATTAGGTTTGTTTAAAATGAGAAAGATTTTGGGGTGCCTGTGTGGCTCAGTCATTAAGCGTCTGCCTTCGACCCAGGTCATGATCCCAGGGTCCTGGGATCGAGCCCCGCATCAGGCTCCCTGCTCCACGGGGAGCCTGCTTCTCCCTTTCACACTCCCCCTGCTTGTGTTCCCTCTCTCGCTGTGTCTCTCTCTGTCAAATAAATAAAATCTTTAAAAAAAATAAAATAAACTGAGAAAGATTTTTATGAGTCTTTACACTAATTTGAATACCTTTAATAATTTAAAACAGTAATCCCTAATGCTTGTAAAGACATGGTGGGACAGGTACATTCATATATTGTAGGTAATGAGGTGAAAGATTTACAAATCAACATCCATAAAATTATGGATGTTTTGGTCCAGTAATATCACTTGGGGATATAACCCAAGGAAATAATGCAAAGCAGGCAGACAAAGCTGTAAGCATCAAAATGCTTGTTACAATGTGATTATTTAATAGAGAAGGGTGGGAAACTTTCCAAATGTTCTGCAAAAGGATCTTGTTGGAAAAAAATAGTAAAACTTTCACTCTTTGAAATATTATGTGATTTTTTTAAACATACTAAATATGAAGTCACTCAAGGAAGATAAAAAATATTTGTTATGGAGGCTGCATTAGTCAGGATAGGTTAAGTTATCATGCAGTAACAATCCCTAATCTTGATGACTTAACACAACAAAAGTTAATTTCTTGCTCATACCACATGCCTACCATGGTAAGGGGCTTTGCTGACGGGAGACATTCAGGGACCCAGGCTGACCTAGGCTTCATCTCCACACATGCTTCCTGTCCCTACAGCTTCAAAAAGGCTGTGGCCAATCATGTGCTAATTTTATGGCTTCCAGAAGAAAGTGCACATGCCATCTCTGCTCCCAATTCATTCACCAAAGCAGGTCAAGTGACCACTTCTTTTTTTTTTAAAGATTTTATTTATTTATTTACCTATTAGAAAGAGAGAGTGGAGAGAAAGAGAGAGAGCAAGGGAAGGGGCAAAGGGAGAGGGAGAGAGAGAATCCTAAGGAGACTCCCCACTGAGTGCAGAGCCGAATGCAGGTCTCGATCCCATGACCCTGAGATCATGACCTGAGCCAAAACCAAGAGTTGGACAGTTAACTGACTGAACCACCCCAGGTGCCCCAAGTCATGTGACCACTACTAATTTCAAGGGGACAGAGAGGTACAGTCCTATTGTAGCCTTGGAAAACACCGGACACAACTGATGAATAGAATTGATGACAACTAAGGAGGATAAAATAAAGCCTATAAAGAAACAATAACAGAATACGTGCTGCATATAAGAACCTTGCGATAGCACACTTTCATTTCTCTCTTTCTGGCCCTTATGCTATTCTTTTCAAAAAAGGTTGGTTTTCTCAAGATAGAATTCACAGACCATAAAATCCACCATTCTAGAATGTACAAGTCAGTGGGTTTTTTTTTTTTTTTTGGTACATTCACAAAGTTGTGCAGTCCTTACCACTGTCTAGTTCCATAACATTTTCAACACCCTAAAAAGAAGCCCCATAACCATTGGCAAACACTCCGTCTATCCTTCTTCTCCCAGTTTGTGGCAACTAAGCTACTTCCTATCTCTGTGGTTTTGCCTGTTTGGGAAATTTCATATAAATAGAATCACACAGTACGTAGCTTTTTGTGTCTGGCTGCTTTCATCTAGCATAATGAATCCAAGGATCGTCTATGCTGTAGCATGGGTCAGTACCACATTCCTTTTATGGCCAACAAGTATCCCATGTATGGACATACCACAATTTGTTTATCTGCTCATCAGTCAGTGGACATCCCCCCACCCTGTACTTTTGGCTATTGTGAATAATGCTGCTATAAACATTTGTGTGCAAGCTTTTGTGTGAATATGTGTTTTCATTTCTTTTGGGTTTATACTTAGGAGTGGCATTACTGAACCATTTGGAATCTCTATGTTTAACTTTCTGAGGGATAGCCAAACTTTTTGGCTATTGCACCATTTTACATTCCCACCAGCAATGTATGAAGGTTCTAATTTCTCCACATCCTTGCCAACACTGTTTGTTTTCCATTTTTTCGATGAAGGTCATCCTAATGGGTATGAAGTAGTATCTCTTTGTGGTTTTGATTTCCATTTCCCTAATGAATAATGATGCTGAGCATCTTTTCATGTGCTTACTGGCCATTTGTAGAGCTTCTTTGGAGAAATGTCTATCCACGTCCTTTTCCCATTTTTAAATTGGCTTTGTTGTTGTTGTCTTTAAGAGTTCTTTGTATATTCTGAGATGTCTTTCTCTAGTTTTGGTATCAGGGTAATATTTGTCTCATGGAATGGCTTGGGAAGTGTTGCCTCCTCTTCTATATTTTTGTAAGGACTTGTGAAATATTAGCGTTAATTTTTCCTCTAATGTTCGGTAGAATTCACCAGTGAAGCCATCTGGACTTTACTTTGTGGGAAGTTTTCTGACTACTAATTCAATCTGTTTTGTTTGTTATAGGCTTATTGGATTTTCTACTTTTGGAGTCAGTCCTGGTAATTTGTGTCTTTCTAGGAATTTGTCCATTTCATCTAGAATGTCTACTTTGTTGGCATATAGTTGTTTACAGAATTTCCTTATAATCGTTTTTAGTTCTCCAAGGTCAGTAGTAGTATTCGCTCTTTCCTTCATGATTGTAGAAATTCCAGTCTCCTCTCTTTTTTCTTGGTCAGCCTAGCTAGAAGTTTGTCAGTTTTGTCGATCTATTCAAAGAAGCAAATTTTGCTTTTGTTGATTTTTCAATTGTTTCCTACACTCTCTTTCAGTTATTGGATTTCCATCCAATCTTCATTCTTTCCTTCCTTCTACTTGCTTTGGGTTTAGGTTGCTCTTCATTTTTCCATGTGTTAAGGTGAAAGGTTTGCTTATCTCCCTCTAAACCCTGACTTAGCTGCCTCACATAGTTTTGATGTATTGTGTTTTCATTTTCTTTCCTCTCGAAGTATTTTCTAATTTCCCTTGTGACTTCTTCTTTGGCCCATTCATTATTTAGGGATGTGGTGTCTATTTTCCACATATTTGTGAATTTCTCAAACTTCCATCTGTTATTCATTTCTAATTGCATTCTATTTTGGTCAGAAGACACACTCCGCATGATTTCAATCCTTTAAATTCTGTTTAGATTTATTTTATGGCCTAATATAGGGTCTATCCTGGAGTATGTTTGATGGGCGCTTGGGTGGAATGTGTATGCTCTGGTGGTTGGGTGGGGCACTCAGCAGATGGCTGTTAGGTCTGGTTGGTCTAGAGTACAGCTCACGGTCTCTGTGTTCTTGTTGATCTTTGGTCAGGTGTCTGATCTATTATTGAAAGTGGGTCAGTGACATCCCCAGTTATTATTATTGAGTTGTCTGTTTCTTCCTGGGATTCTTTCAATCTTTGCTTCATGTATTATGCAGCTTTTTGTTAGGCTTATGTGTGTTTATATTTGTTTTGGATCTGTCTTCTTGTCATAAAATGTCCTTTTTGTCTCTAGTGACAATTTTTGTCTTAAATTCTATTTTTCTGGGGCGCCTGGGTGGCTCAGTTGGTTAAGCGACTGCCTTCGGCTCAGGTCATGATCCTGGAGTCCCAGGATCGAGTCCCACATCGGATTCCTTGCTCGGCGGGGAGTCTGCTTCTCCCTCTGCCCTTCCCCCCTCTCATGCTCTCTCTCTCTAATAAATAAATAAATAAATCTTAAATTCTATTTTTCTGATATTAGCATTGCTGTTCTTAGCTCTTCAAGCTGTCCTTGTCATACATTTTACTTCTACATATGTCATAACCCCGCACCACATTGTTATTATTTTAGCATACAGTCAGTTATCTTTTAGAGATACTTAAAAATTAAGAAAAAAGTCATTTTTGAATTTACTCACATGTTTATTATTTCTGATGATGTTTATTATTATGTGTAGATATGTATTTCCATCTAGTATCATTTTTTTGCAGGTCTTTATAACTGAAAAGTTTTAAATTTTGTTTCTTTATAGTAATTATCTTTGTTGGTGATAGAATTCTATATTGACAGGTATTTTCCCCATACTTAAAAATGTCATTCCATTGTCTAGCCATTTACATTTTCCTGACAAGAATTCTGTCATCCTCATCTCTGTTCCTCTTTGTGTTATGTTCTTTATCCTCCTGCCTGGTTTTAAGATTTTTTTTTTCTATATCATTGATGTTAAGCAATCTGAGTATGATGTACCTTGGCTTAGTTATTTTTCATCTTTCTTGTACTTGAAGTTCATCAAGCTTCTTGGATCTATGGCTTTATAGATACATCGAATTTGGAAATCTTCTGGGATGCCTGGGTGGTTCAGTTGGTTAAGTGTTGGACTTTTGATTTTGGCTCAGGTTATGATCTCAGGGTTGTGAGATCAAGCCCCATGTTGGGCTCTGTGCTGGGAGTGGAGCCTGTTTCAGATTCTCTCTCTCCTTCTCCTTCTGCCTCTCTCCCTAAAAAAATTTGGAAATCTTCAACCACTCTGTGTCCTCTCTTTGGGGGAGTTCAAGGGCATCTACGTTGGCTGCTTGGAATTGTCTTGTAGGGCACTGATACACCATCTTTTTTTTTAAGATTTATTTATTTCAGAGATAGCAAGAAAGAGAGAGAACACAGGATGTGGGAGAGGGAGAGGAAGAGAGAAACTCAAGCAGACTCCATGCTGAGTGTGCTGACCATGGAGCCAGATGAGGGGCTCCATCTCACAACCCTAAGATCACGACCTGAGCCGAAACCAAGAGTTGGATGCTCAACCGACTGTGCCACCCAGGTGCACTTCCATTCATCTTTTTAAATTATTATTCTTTTTTCTCTCAGTGCTTTATTTTGGAAATTTTCTACTCACTGATATTTTCTTATATAATGCCTAATATGCCATTAATTCCATCAGCGTATCATTTATCTCAGATATTATACTTCAATTGGGTCTTTAAAAGTCTCTCCCATGTCTCTATTCAACTTTTTGAATATACGGAATACAGTTGTAATCACTTTTAATGTCTTGGCCTGCTGATTCTGATGTGTGTGTGTTCCAGTTCAGTTGCCATTGGTTGAATTTTCTCCTCATCATGAGTTGTATTTTCTGGCATCTTTGCATACCTGGAAATCTTGTTTAGAATGCAGACATTGTGAATTTCACCTTGGGGAGGACTGATATTTTTGTACTGTCATAAATATTCTTCAACTTCATCCTGGGAAGAAATTAGGCTACTGAAAACTAAAATTATTAAAAACATTTGGTCCTTTCGGTTCTTGTTCTTAAGATTTTTCTTAGGTAGGACCAGGGTCAACTTTAACTAGGTTCTCATTTTTTCTTTTTATTTTTTTAAAGATTTTATTTATTTATTTGACAGAGAGAGACACAGCGAGAGAGGGAACACAAGCAGGGAGAGTGGGAGAGGGAGAAGCAGGCTTCCCGCTGAGCAGGGAGCCCGACGTGGGACTCGATCCCAGCACCCTGGGATCATGACCTGAGCCGAAGGCAGACGCTTAACGACTGAGCCACCCAGGCGCCCCCTCATTTTTTCCTATTACTGATTGTTGTACCCAATGCCCCATGAGTCTTGAGGTTTCTGATCTGGCTTGGGGGAGCAGGCACTGTCCTTTTCCCTGTGAGGGTGCCACATAGCATTCCCTGTAATCATTTCAGGGTTCTTACCCCTGGCCTCAGGTAATCTCTTCCCTGCATTCACTCATTAGTGCTTGTGAGTTCTCCCTCCGTCTTCTGTCTCTCCCTCCTTCACTCTGTCCTGTGATTGGCCTTGCAGCCCTGTCTCCTCCAACTAGGGAGGTCTTCTGATACCTGGGTCCCTCCCTGTGTGCTATAATTTTAGAGCTCATCTGGTTTGTTTCCTGTCTCTTGGTGATCACTGTCCTTTGTTAAGTGTTGTCTGGCATCTTGAAAACTGTTATTTCTTATATTTTATTATTGTTTTTCCTGTTTTTTTCATCAGGAGGATAAATACTATATCTATTACTCCATATTGGCCAGAGGTGGAACCCCCAGCATTGCTTTTACATATTTTATATTATGTTTTCACTTAAGATTTTGTTTGAATATTGTGTTCTGGAAAACAAAATTTTAACACTTCTTGCTTAGATCAGCGATTGCAGGAAAGGAGTGGGCTGAGAGAAGAGACCTGGATTTTATTATATGCATTTCATGCCAGAAATGTCAGGTGCACCTCCTCTGCCTATAAAATTCTAATTCATCCTCAATCCTTTCCCCTTTAGAAATGCTCTGTACACGGAGTCTTCCTGCAGAAGTCTTCCTGCACTGCCCTCAAATTAAGCATTCCATCTTTGTGTCATCATTTCATCCTACTTTAATATCTTATGTATATTTGTTACTGCCTGTAATATAATTCTTTTAAAACTTCTCTCTTTACTTGACTGTCCGCTCCATGCACATCCAAGAGGATGTGTTCAATATGTCTTTGGTCTATAGACTTATAATGCCTGGTTCATATTCGTTGCACTAAACTGATTGTATACATCTTTTTTAGTTACCAAGTCAAGTCTATTATGTAAGGAAGCTGGTTTTCTCTCTCTTTTAGTGGGGAGAGGAAAGAAATGAAAAAGATAACATGTTTTGCCTAAGGTGAATGGTCATGAAACTGGAGAGCTGGAATTGGAAACCCAGTCATGATTCTAATTTCATCTTTCTGCTTCATCATTTGCTTCTCTTGAGCAGTATTATGTAGTAGAACTTCCAGCATCAGTGAAAATGTTCTATGTCTGAGCTCTGCAATTAGGTGGCCTCTTGCCACATGTGGCTGTTCAATCCATGTGACTGAGGAATGAATATGTAGTTTTAACGAAATGGAATTTAGATGGCCACATGTGGCCATTGGCTACCATACTGAGCATTCAGCTCCAGGGCATTACCGACAGAACTCTTTCTGCTTCGGCCTGAACTGCACATGCTCAGTAGACAGGAAGTCCTGAACCTGGGTTTTTTTAGTTGTTTTGTGGACAAAGAAGGAATTCCACAAAAGGTTCCAACCAATAGTTTTGCCAAAAGAGAAAGAAAAATGTCTAAAACAAAAAGCTTTCTTTGACCTTGAAGTTCTATATTGCTAAATGACTTCTCTGGTAAATATATGTATATATTTATGTTTATATTTTAAAATAATAATATTTATGTTTATATTTTAATATAATGTGTTTATGTTATATGTATAATATGTAATATATTATATATAATATAAATATAGGTACAATATTATAATATATAACCTATTATATTATAAAATATATATATATTCGTCTGTTGGGTCTGCTATAAAAAAAATACCATACTCTGGGTGGCATAAACAAAAAAATTTTTTTAAGATTTTATTTATTTACTTATTTATTTATTTATTTATTTAGAGAAAGAGAGAGCACAAATGGGGGAAAGGGCAGTGGGAGGAGAATCTCAGGTAGACTCCCTGCTGAGCACGGAGCCCTCAGCGGGGCTTGATCCCAGGTCCCTGAGATCATGATCTGAGCCAAAATCAAGAGCTGGAAACTTAAACGACTGAGCCACCCAGGCACCCCCCCAAAACATTTATTTATTACAGTTCTGGAAGCTGGAACTTCAAGATCAAGTCCCCTGTTGATTTGGTTTCTGGTGAGAACCTGCTTCCTGGTTCATGGACGGCCATATTCTGCATCCTCCCATGGTGGAAGGAGAGCTAGCTCTCTAGGGTCTCTTTTATAAGGGCACTAATCCCATTGTGAGGGCTCTACCATCATGACCTAATCACCTCCCAAAGTCCCCATCTTCAAATACTATCACATTGGAGATTAGGATTTCAATGTATGAATTTTAGGAGAACACATTCAGTCTCTCTTTCTCTCTCTCTCTCTCTCTCTATCTAATTGTACTCTTAAACTCAACTATATTGTCCTTTCAGGAGGGAAAAATCTCCCTCCAATTCAGGGGCTATCTATGTCAATGTAAGTCATTCCCTATCCTTCTGTGGTAGGGGCATCAGAAAGATCACCTTTGCCCTGACCAGCTTGCCTGGCTTCTTCTTCTTGAAGGCCAGTGTGTTAATTTGCTAGGGCCGCCATAACAAAATGCCACAGACTGTGACTTCAGCTACAGAAATTTACTATCTCTCAGTCCTGGAGGCCAGAAGTCTGGTATCAAGGTGCTGGCAGGGTTGGGTCCTTCTGAGGACTGTGAGGAAGAACCTGTTCCATGCCTCTCCCTTAGCTTCTGATGGTGATCTGGCAACCCTTGGCATTCCATGGCTATCTGCCTTCATGTTCACATGGCGTTCTCCATGTGCTGGTTGCTCTAGGTCCACATTTCCCCTTTTTATAAGGATACCAATCATACTGGATTAAGTCCCAACTAAATGACCTCATCTTAACTTGGCTACATCTGCAGATACTTCACTTCCAAATGAGATACAGGGGTTTAGGATTCCGACATCTTTAAGGGACACACAGTTCACCCAAAACCAGACAGCCATGACTGAATATGGAGAGCAGGTGAGAATAAACCTGTTGACTCTACCCATCATTTGTTCCAGAAGGTTTGGTAAAAGGTGAGGATAAGAGGGGATAGCCATTACTGGGGGTCTGTGGAGTCCACATCATTTCTCCCTATGGAGGGGATAGGCTCTCTGTATATCACGTGCACTTGTCTCCTGGACCAAAATAGATTCCTGAGAGAAACTGACAGGGTATGCTAGTGCTTGGGAATCAGAAGTAGGATGGAGAGAGTCTGGTCAGTCTCTGAATGGAAGTTTGTGAACTTACGTCCTCAGGGATGGTCTTATTTGGCCAAAGTGGGTGTTGAGGGGAGGGTGGGGAGGGAAAGGCTGCTCTATTCCATTTCCTGCTGGCCATCTCCTACGCCCATCCCCACCTAAAGCCTGCCTATGTGCCTTTCTTTGCATTTGCAGAGATAACCCAATATTCTACCATATGTTCCATTTTTCTTGGCAAAAGTCATGGACAGTGAATTTATTTTTTGCAATGGGAAGTCCCAAGGTCAGTGGGGATGAGGTGTCCTGAACAGTGAACACCTACTCAGAGGCAGGGAGTCTGTTTGGAGAGAATTGCTCCTTTTCCCTCCAAAGCCCCAAGCAAGTAGTAGGTGCCTATCTAGAGAACAGGTATTGCTCTCTGGTTTCCATAGATCAGTTCCAGTGAGTAAGATGAAGCTTTGTTTATTGTCACGTCCCCACCCCAGCCACACTCAGACAAGCAGCGAAAACCTTCGTCATCAGTTGAGGCAAATTATAAACTTCTAAGCGTGTGGCTTCTCAGAGATACCACATTTCCCTTGTATAATGAGCCTGCAGTTTGTGGCAAAGAATGACTTAAGAACAAGTGAACTCACTGTCTAAAAGCAGAATTTTTATCACTATCAATTGCTCTCTGACTGACAGGGCTGTTATTTTGTTCAGGAGGAGAAAGAGCTAAAGTACAGAGAGCAGCCTAGAGATAAACACAGCCCGCCTAATGGCAAGGTTTTGTGTCACCAAAGTCAAACAGCAAGCTCCTGGGTAAGAAACCTCATTTATTCTTGCCCCTGCCACAGTGAGTTTTATCATCCAGGTCAATGTGAAGGACAGCCACTGTGCTGTTGTGGCTGGGGTCGGCTGGGCAGGACTGGGATGAGGAGCAACCATAATGCAATGCTGTCCACGGAGCTCAGAGTTGAACAGAAGATGCTGGTAACAAAGCATTAGGATTCCACATGACGAGCCCTCCCATAGAGGTGGTATATATTGCCTCATGCACACAGACAGAGGGCTATTTGATTCTGTGGGCAGGCATCACGGAGGAGGTGACGTTTGAGGTCAATGTTGCAGGATACGTGGGAGTTGCTGCACAGAAGAGGAGAGAAAAACATGGCCCTTTAGAGACAACATGGAGTGTGGGGAGAGGTATGGTGGGTTCAGTCAGTAACCAGTGACCTAGCCTGCTTAGAATGAGGGTATGGGGGGTGGGCGCTGGGAGGACAGCCTGGAGCAGGGGGCTGGGTCACAGAGCATCCAGTTGGCAGTGGTGAGGAGAGGGAATGCCACATAAGGCTTTTAAGTAGTGGCTCATATTCCAGGCATAAGCTTTAGCAAATAATTCTGGCAGCAATGTGGAAGATGTATTGGGAAGACACAAGATGGCAAGAAACGGGGTAGCAGGCTGCTGTAGGAATCCAGGCGAGGTGTGCGAGCACAACTTTGAGGGGTGATCTGTACTTCTTTGAGGGGTGGTTTTGTAAAGGCAAGAGGAAGTTGAACCAAGTTTTCATTTTTAAATGTCTGCCCTCCTGTGAATTTCATATTGTTACCAGTTAAATTCACAGAGGCAGCAGCAGAAGGCACATTGCATATGGCGGAGATATTTTTCACAGCTTTTACGGTGGATAACAATATACTTGACATTTTTCTCATTAGATGTGAGATTTGCTGTATGATTACACATGCTAGGCATCTGTGGTCTAAAATTACAAATGTGAAAAGCAACAGCTCAAATGTTTCAGTCAATAAATATACAGGAGACAGTCAACACGAAACAACTCCTTCATATGCTGCCTTCGAGGAAGACATGAGTTGACATCAACAACGTTTTTGGCAATGGCTTTGCCTTCCTACTAAGGCAAGTCCCAGACTGCTCATTACCCCTGAGATTCCAACAGAAATGAGTGGTTTCCATTAGGAAATCTCAAGGCTGAGGGCTGGCAGGGCTGTGGAGGGAATGCAGGTTTTTCTTGTGGCAATTAGGGAATTTCCAAAGGGAGTCAGGGAGGGGTAGAATTTCACTTGGCAGTCCAGACATCATAGAGACATGTGTAAGGTCAGTGGACAAGTCCAGTGACACCAGGCAGCAAAAATGCTTATATTCTTGCTGGAGGCCAAGCTCATCAGTGTGCGTGCATGTGAGTGTGTGCACGTGTGCACGCGGAAGTGCAAACTGCAGTCTGCTGAAGGAGAAGATGAGGATTCGTGAATCACAACTCTCTTCTCACAAACCGACCATGGACGATGGAGAACTTTTCCCTTTCCTCAACTGCTCTACTCCATGGGCAGGGCCACTTAGGCTGGGGAGGACAGATCAATTAGTGATGTCTGCCATGGGTACAGAATACCAGCGTGTCAGGACCGCTGCCCATGTGCCATTTAGCCACATGTACACAAACAGTAACTGTGAAGGTGCAGATTCTAACAGATCGAAGAGGATTCAAACATGAATAATGAGAATGAGTGAAAGAATAAGTCCCCGGTGAAGACATTCTTTGATGTCATGGAATAAGGGTGAGGCTTTTTATCATACTGAGTGGGTCTACGTGTTGCAGAGAAGACATAACATGGCGTGTTAAATGTATGATGATGTGGGGGGTCCCAGTAGAGTCTGGATGGTGGAGGGAAGAGTCGCATGGCCATGTAGGGGGAAGGCCGCTCTGGATGGATGAAATTCAGCAGTAGATATCATGACCGCAAGACCAGACTTGCGGCAAGGATAGTCACAACCCTGTGCACAAACACGGCCCTATTTCTGAGTCATGTTGATGTGGATTTCATCTCTTTTTGGGTATGAGAGCCACCAGGCTGCTTAAAAACCCAAATTACTGAGCATCATTGTCACACGGGGCTGTGTTAGTCTGGTGGGACTGCCCTAACAAAGTACCACAGACCAGGCGGCTTGGAAAACGCCTATTGTCTCACACTTGTGGAAGCTAGAAGTCTGAGATCCAGCTGTCGGCACAGTTGGTTCCTCCTGAGGCCTCTCCTGGGCGTGCAGACGGCTGTCTTTGCCCCGTGTCCTCTTGTGGTCATCCCTCTGTGTGTGTCTATGTCTTGATCCCCTCTTCTTATAAGGACACCAGTCAGACTGGAGTAGAGCTCAATCCAATGACCTCATTTTAACTACCTTTGTAAAGATCCTATTTCATAAGATAGTCACATCTGAGGTACTGGGGGTTGGCCCTTTAACACATGAATTTGGGGGGAACACAACGTAGCCCATAGCAGTGACCTGGGACCCTCACAGAAGGCCCATTGTTTCATCTCCCAGAGCTTATTCAGGATGTCCACGTCGTTGTGACCCTGGTTATGCTCCCCGATCTGGGGGTCCGAGACTTTAGACCTGAGAACTCTGGTAGTGTGTCCATTGCTGGAAGAATGCAACTGCCTGACATTGGCTCTCATGACCTCTGACCATCAGCCAGTAACTGAGACACATGTTGTCCTGACCTGCAGTTAATGTTGTGCCTAGGGCAGCAGGTGGGGATGACCCTCTTCTTCTCCTCGGCATATTCACACGAAAACGTGAGCATCTCAAAGAGAAGGGGTGGGGTCTCCCAGACAGAGTGGGTATTAAAAGCAGCAGAGGCATGTCCCTCCAACCTGACTTCACTCACCTGCGTCTCTCATCCCATCTGGACCAGCAAGAGGAGTCTGGCTCCTCCTTGTTGCCTTTGCACTCCTCGTAAGTCAGAGAATAACAGTGGTGGGATCCCAACAGCCTTTGCAGCGCATTTTTAATGGCTTAAAGTTTCTGCTTATGAGTGGCTCCACCTTTATCTTGTGGTTGGCCCCCTGAGGCAGGGCTTAATTTAGCCTGTGACCAAACGGGTAATCTTGGGTTTGTCAGCTCCTGAGGTCTCAACTGGAGACTGAGTTGTGAAGCCCAATTTTGTCCCCTAATCTACCTCTCAAGGGAGCCCCATACTTTTAATAAGTTAATAATGTGCTACGCTTTTACTCAGATCAGTGAGACCCCAAGAGGAAAGGGGTGGAATTTGCTCACCAAAGTCTGCATTGAATCTCCAACCATTCTGAATTTTATTAAGTTGTTGTGAGGATTAAATTAAATAACAAATGTGAAATGCCTAGAATTTGTCAAAGCTGGTGTAAGGTTGATACTGAGCTGTCAGTCCTTCCCTCTGCCCATCCAAGAAGACCTCTTTGGCACTCTTTAGGACCTGCTAACAGCCTTGTTCAGGGACTGCCCAGCATGAGGAAGTGTTAGCTCAGAGGAAGAAAAAAGTCTTGGCTTTGAAACCCAAGGCTCCAGCATGGGTGCCATGCCCAAAATGCGTGTTACAGAAAACATGGAGGATGGAGCTGAGAGACTGGGTAGGAATGAGCACTCTTTCTGTTCCATACATGCTCACCTGTTGTCTGTTCTCTACACTGCAACAGAGTGGTTCCATTACATTGCCAGTTACAGCATGTTTTTCCCTGCTAAAAACCCTCTGGTAGCATCCCTTCATATTGAAGTGAAGCAAAAGTCTTTACAATGGCCCATAAATCCCTTCTTGAGCTCACACCCCTTGACTTCTGTGACCTTGCCCCTCATGTTGCTATGCCTTGAGTGTGCCTGGCAAGCTCCCCTGCTTAGCCTCCACCCTTGCCCTTCCCTCATCTTTTGATGTCCCCCATCAATAATGGCATACCTCTGGGCTTTTACTCAAATGTCATCTTCTCAGTAACCTTCCCTGTCCCCATTTCCTGTTTTATTTTTCACCACAGTACTTATCACTAGCTAACATAGCCTATATTTTATTTCTATATGTTTTTCATTTTGTTTTTGTAATTACTTCCACCATGAAAATAAATTCCTGAGATTAGGGATTTTTAAAAAAATTTTTTATCCATTTTCATTGCTATATCCCTAGTATTCCTGGCATATAGTCAGTGACCAAAATATTAGAATTAGGTGGATGAATCCATGTTCTGAGAGGGAAAAAACTGTTAGTCCTCACCTGCTGTACTCCATCCAACTGCAGAGAGGAAAGACCTTCAGTCTAATTGCAGCTAAGCTAATTGCAATCAAGCCTATGAAGGTTATTTGAGCCCCACACTCATGTTAAATTGTCTTATTATAGCAAGAAGTGGCTTTCAGGCAAGAGTAATATAAGCCATTTACTAGGAAACTATAATGGTAATCATTCTATTACTAAGGTGTCAGGAAACTAACAATTCAATGCATACTCATGGGCCAGGATTGGGAATATAAGGTCTGTCAAGAGATCCCCAAGTACACATTTATGGAAAAGAACACTTACAAAATGAAAAATGGCAATGTCACAGAAAGAAAAGCCATAACCTTGCTGCTGGACAAAAAGTTCTTGGACATCATTAAAAAGAACCATGGAGTACCATATGATTTCAACTCATCTGTGGAATTTAGGAAACAAAACAGATAAACATAGGGGAAGGGAAGGAAAAATAAAAGAAGATAGAAACAGAGAGGGAGGCAAACCATAAGAGACTCTAAACTATAGGAAACAATCTGAGGGTTGCTGGAAGAGAGGTGAGTGGGAGGATGGGATAACTGGATGATGGGCATTAAGCGGGGCACTTGATGTAATGAGCAATGGGTGTTATATACATCTGATGAATCACTAAACTCTACCCCTGAAATTAATAATACACTATATGTTAACTAAATTGAATTTAAATAAAAATAATTTTAAAAAAGAACTATGAAAATGGAGCTACTTGTTAGGAATACAATGGAATTAGCATTAAAACAGGTAGTCCCTCGGATGGAGCATGTGTAGCATATGTAGGTGATGTGTGTGAAGGAAACTTCACAATGACTTAACCAATGCATGGGGAAGACAAGGAATGAGTCACTCTTTTGACCACTATGTCCCCATTGTCAGCACAAAGCCTGGCATGTCATAGATAATATTTATCAAACGAGTACATGTTAAAAATCAGAATCTACCATTCATGTCAAAATTTTCAGTAAGCTAGCAATAGAGGGGAATTCCTCAACTTGGTAAAGGATATCTACAAAAAAAACCTAGAACTAAAAACAACAGTAACAACCACAGCAACATCTACAGCTAGGTTCGTGCTTAATGGTGAGAAACTCAGAGTTTTCTCACTAAGGTGAGGTACCAAAAAAAGTGTTTCCCTTCTCCCCACTCCTTCTGAAAATTGCACTAGAAATCCTAGGTAATGCAGTAGGACAAGAAAAGGAAATAAAAGATACACAGATTGGGAAGGAAAACATAAAACTGTCTTTGTTCATAGATGATATGATTGTCTATGTAGAAAATCTGGAAGAATCAACAACAACAAAAACCTCTTGGAACTAATAAGTGATTTAGCAAGGTTGTAGGATGCAAGGTTAATATACAAAAGTCAATTACTTTCCTATATACCAACAACAAACAAGTAGAATTTGAAATTAAAAATACAATGGCATTCACATTAGCACCCCCAAATGAAATATTTAGGTATGAATCTAACAAAATATGTATAAGATCTATATTATGAAACGTATAAAATTCTGATAAACAAAATAAAAAAATAAACAGAGAGATATTCATGTTTATGGATAGGGAGACTCAATACTGTTAAGATACCACCTCTTCCCAACTTGGTCTATAGATTCAATACAATCCCAATCAAAATCCCAGCAAGTTATTTTGTAGATATCAACAAGCTGATTCTAAAGTTTATGTGGAGAGGTATACCATGTGGTAAGGGTTATATGGATGGTAAAAGACCCAGAATTGCCAACACAATATTGAAGAAGAACAAAGATGGAGGACTGATATTACCTGATATCAGGACTTACTATAAAGCAACAGTGTGATATTGGCAAGAGTAAACAAATACAACAATGAAACAGAATAGAAAGCCCAGAAATAGACTCTTAGAAATATAGTCATCTGGTCCTTGACAAAGGGGCAATGGCAACACAATGGAGCCAAGATAGTCTTACCAAAAAATGGTGCTGCAACAACTGAACATCCACATGCAAAAAAAAATGAATCTAGACATAGACTTTATACTTTTCACACAAAATAACTCAAAATGGATCACACACCTAAATGTAAAATGCAAAACCATAAAACTCCTGGAAGATAACATAGGAGAAAATCCAGATGACCTTGGGTCTGGCAGTGACATTTAGACGCAGTGCCAAAGGCATCATCCATGAAAGAAATAATTGATAAGCTAGACTTTGTTAAAATAAAAAAAATTCTGTCTGTGAAAGACAGGGTCAAGAGAAAGAGAAGATGAACCACAGACTGGGAAAGAGTATTTGCAAAAGATAGTCATTTGATAAGAACAAAATATACAAGGAACTCTTAAAACTCAACAACAAGAAAAGACACCTCACCAAAGAAGATATACAGGTGGCAAAAAAGAATGGAGAAAGATGATCTATGTTGTATGTTATCAGGAAAAGGCAAAGTAAAACCACAATAGATATCCTCACACACCTATTAGGATGGCCCAAATCCAGAACAGTGACAGCACCAAATGCTGGCAGGGGTGTGGAGCAACAGGAACTCTCATTCGTTGCTGGTGGGAATGCAAAATGGTACAGACACTTTGGAAACAGTTTGGCAGTTTCTCATAAAACTAAACACATCATATGACCAAGCGATTGATCGTGTATTTACCCAAAAAAAGTTAAAAACTTATGTCCACACAGAAACCTGCACATGATGTTTATAGCAGCTCTATTCATAATTACCAAAACTTGGAAGCAACCAAGATGTCCTTCAGCAGATGATGAATAATAAACTGTGCAACATCCAGACAATGAAATAGTATTCATCCCTGAAAAGAAATAAGCTGTCAAGCCATGAGAAGACACAAAGGAACTTTAAATGAATATTGTTCAGTGAAAGAAGCCAATCTGGAAGGGCTACATGCTATATGATTCCAACCATATTCTGGAAAAGGCAGAACTATGGAGACAGTAAAAAGATTAGGGGTCGTGGAGATTCAGTGGTGGGGGAGGAATGAATAGGGGATACACAGAGGATCTTTAGGGCAGTGAATCTAGTCTGTATGATACTATACTGATGGATACATGTCCTCATACCTTTGTCCAAACTCATGGGATGCACAACACCAAGAGTGAACCATATTGTGAACCATGGACTTTGCTCAATGGGTGTCCATTCTAACTGTGCCCTTTAAAGAAGATAAAGGACAAGTATGTAATATAAGTCCTTCATTTCCTCCTTTCAAGCAAGACAGGGAAGAAAGAGGTGGTGCTTGTTTTGCCCGGTGGAAGCTGGGAATAGGTCAGGGCTTGATTTCTTCTGGAAGCAGGAAGGGGGTATGGAGTTTCTTCCAAGGATACCCAGCACTAAAGAAATGAGCTAAGATGGAGCCTACTGGAGAGAGCCAAGTTCAAAATATGGGCGGGCAGGACCAGGTTTGTGCTCAATGCCAGGGGGTCAGACACACATTAAAGTTTAGTGACAACCACAGAGCTGAAGTAGAAAGAGAGGCAAAGAGAACCCAGATTAGGAACAGAAAGAACACAGGTGGGGGAGCCAGTCCCAGCATTTTATCTGGAATTCCATCTCCTCCTGGCTCCTCACTCGTTTGGGCATGAGTCCCACTCGCTCGAACACATGGATGACCCTGCAGGACATTATGCTGAGTGAAATAAGCTGGTCACACAAGGAGAAATGCCGCACGAGCCCACTTACATGAGGAATCTAAAACAGTCAAACTCACAGAAACAGAGAGTAGAAGAGTGCTTGCCAGGGGCTACGGAAGGGGCAATGGAGAGATGCTGTTTGAAATTTCAGTTATGCAAGATGAATAGATGTCACGTTAAGTGCTCTTAGTGCGATTTGAAAAAAAAAAAATAAAGAATCACTTAAAAGGTCAGGGACGGGGCTTGCAAGTAACGAGAATGGCAAGGCAGCCCAAGGAATTCTAGTGAGCTCAGATTTAAATAGCACATGAATAAAAGATAGGAAAATGGCATCATGTTCCACAGGGAATAAAAGAGAAGCGTGGGTTCGTAAGAATAGCTTCTGGGAGACTAAGGCCTGATGTGTGTTGCACGTTTCAGAAATTCCTGAAAGCAACAAAAGAGCTCAGGGTCAAGAACAAGGAGGAAGTAGGCCTGTGCTGGGGCCTGGGGCACTGCTGGCATGGGCAGCAAAGACAGACAGACAGACAGACAACACAAAGGATGACAGTGATAAAACACCCCTTTGGCCCTACCTCAAGAACATACTGAAATTTCAAGCATTAGCATGAAGCCAGATGGGAGTGAGAGAGGATCAGGAGTATCTACCTCCCCAGTAGCTGCCATCAGGAATAGTCTATCGATGGGTTTTGTCTTGACCTGAAGGGAACCTCCAATTAAAAGCAGGAACCAAAAACTTAAAAATCTGCATATTTTTTCCTGCTTGGTTAAAATCATAATATCTAGAATGAGGAAGAAAAGTCCTGGTCCACTGGGGACATATGCTAACCACAGCAGATGCTTTCCTCTCAGACATATTTATTCTGCTTTTTATCCCAACATTTTTTATTATGGGAAAGATCAAGTGTACGGAAAAGTTGAAGTTTACGGTAATGAACGTTTGTGTATTCACCACTCAGATTCAACGGTTTATAAGAATTTGGCACATTTGCTTTATTCATTTATATATGTGTGTGAGCATGTGTGTGTGTGTGTGTGTGTGTTTGCACATCTTTTTTATGAACAATTTGAAAGTAGATTTGCAGGCATCAAAGCCGTTCATCCCAGAACGCCTCCGCCTGCATCTTCTGAGAACAAGGACCATCTCCTATATGATCATTATACTACCAACATAACACAAGAAAATTGCCAATAATCTTAAATATAATCCAACATCCAGTCCACAGGAAAATTTCTCCTGTACTCTAAAGTGTCGTTTTTTCTTTCAAGATTTTATTTATTTGAGAGAGAGAGCAGGGAGAGGGAGAGAGGGGATCTCAAGCTGACTCCACACTGAGCATGGAGCCCAGTGTGGGGCTTGATCCCAGGACCCTGAAATCATGACCTGAGCTGAATTCAGGAGTCAGATGCTTAACCAACCGAGCCACCCAGGCGTCCTGCCTCTAAAATGTCTTTTATAGCTATTTTGATCATTTCTTCAATAAGTGAACTAAATCTTCTGTTTGTTTATTTTCTTACTACATGGTCTGGCCACGAATTGGGTGGATGTTGGTAGAATTCACTGTGAATGGTCTTGTAGGAGGAAGCACAATTTGGGGGATGAAAGTGATGAGCTCTGTTTTATAAACTTTTGCTACAGGCCTGGAGCTCAGAGGAGCAGTCTGTGCTAAAGACGTACATTTGGGAGCTTTCGAACCATGGGTAGAAGCTGAGATGTTGGGGGTGTATGGGGTCATTGAGGGACATTAGGGTCACTGTCAACATCCTCCCTATTTATTGAGACACCACAATCTGCTCAGCATTGCACTAAGCACTGTTTACCATCACTTCATTTTCTTACTGCAATCTTGTATCCTGGACTCAGCGTGGCCCGTCACTGCTCGGGCATGTGGGGGCTGAGTTTGGAGCTTGCCTCTCAGGCACCTGTCATGGCCCTTGCAGCTTGCCCCCTGCACCAAGGGGCACGGAGGCTGAGAATGCCAGGCGCAGACAGGGGAGGATCCAGTCAGGGAGCCTGAGAAGAAATGAGTGGAGGAAATCCAGAAGGAAATGATATCAGGGAAACCAAAGGGGGAACAAGTTCAAGAAAGAGGCCCCGGCACCTTCACATTTCTCCTTGCATTCTGTCAACGGATACTCAGGCCCTGCGCTTCTCACGCGCTGTGAGCGGCCCCCAGGTAGGCTGGTGGATAATACAGACATCCTCAGTTGTAGTGAGGACGCACCATCAGTTAAAACACAGAGTGTGGACCTGAGCAGGACACATTCCGAGCTGTGTGTGTGAGGGGAGGCCCCAGGTGGCTCCTGACAAGTGGTTCTAGAGCAGCGCTGGGGCCATGTGAACAAGGGCAGGTGCAAGCGGTCCAGGATCTGGTCTTGCTGGATGCTCAGTGGCAAAGGAAAGAGACATACGTGCAGGGGACTGATGGGAAACTGGAGCCCAAAGCAGGTTTGGTTTGCTTGTTAAAGAATGGGAGAGACTTCAGAGTGTTTCTAGTTAGATAGAGAAAAAAGACAGTAGGCAAGAGGAGCTCAAATATAAATGCTAATCAGAGCAAAGTGAGAGAGAAAAGCGTCCCTGGGAAGATAGGGGTCTTGGCTGAGCAGGGGAGACGTGCCTGTTTCTCTGAAATGGAAGCAGGGGTAGATAGGAGGAGAAGCTCGAGGCTCGTCATCATGGGAACAGGAGCCCAGGGTCTGCTTTCCCACACGGTGGCCTTTACTGTCTTGTCAAGCAGGAGGAGAGCTCCCAGCTGACAATGGGGACAGTGGAGGTTGGCAGGTTTGGAGAACATGGCACAGTCTGGGAGAAATGAGAGGGAGCTGGAATGGGACCAGGGCTGTGATGGAAGGGCCACCACAGGCCGGGGCCAGGGCCCACGGAGTGCAGTCTGTGGGACGTGCCCACGCCAGGTTCTGCTGCTTGGGGCCAGGAGTGGGGACAACAGGGGACATGGATGGTACCCTTGTCTAGATATGGGCACACACCACAGGTTGCGGGTTCAGGGAGCTCAGGATTTGGCGGGGGGAGCAGGTCAAGGCACTGATCAGTGAGAGATGACAGGATGGGGGGTGGAGGCAAAGGCAGAGGACTGAGGATATGGGAGGAGGATGGGGTCTGAAGACCCTCTGAGTAGGGACAGGAGCCTAGGAGAAGGGAGGGATTAAGGGACTTCATCACATTGGTAGAAATACGATGGTTTCAGGTTCCCAAGGTACAGTGGTTGAGGTCATGACAAGGTACAAGGGGTGTCCATGGGTGTGGGTTTGTGGATAAGGTTGAGCTCCGGGATGCCAGTTCCTCCCTCTTTCCCTCCGTCTTTCAGGGTGTGGACATTTGAGAAATGTATGTGGGGAGCCAGCGGGCCATTCCCTTTATTACTGGCTGTCTGGATGGGAGAAAGCAGGAGTGGCTTTCACCTCCCTTTGTGAACCTTAACCTTGGGATTGGCACAGCTCTGACTTCCGCACCTAGGTTTGGGCAAGAGAAGAAGGTCAGCAGGACACAGAGATGTGGACAGGTTGGCTACACCCCACAGAGCAGGGTGAGCCCAGCAGCCCGGGTGCAGGTCACTCCAGAGGGGAAGCGGAAGGGGTTCCTGCTGCCGTCAGGTGGGAAGGAGGGAGGGAGAGATCCTGCAGGTTATTTGTCAGTGTGGGTGTCTCTGACCCTCTCTGACACGTGGTGTTGGATGTCAGAGGGGTCAGGTTTCCCAGTGGGGCTGGGGCTGGCCCGGTAGAGACTCTGAGCCACATACAGGCACAAAGCCCTCAGTGGGGGCCACCTGGCTGAGAGGTGTCTGCAGCCCCTGGGAAGGTTCCAGGGACCAACTCGCATGCTGAGGTCTTCGGAGCAGTGATGTGCATGGTCAGGAGAGAGTCAGGGTCTGGGATGAGGACAGGAGCCCCAGATTAGCCTGCTGATTTCCTGTTATCAATTCCTCTATGGTAGAAATGTTCTTCCTCTTTCTATTTGGCCTCCCTTATTTTGCTTTGAAAATATTACATTAAATATTATTTTTTAAATTTGAGAGAAAAATAAGAAACGGACCATAAAGTAATTCCACAGTTTTGATTTATTTTGGTGTATTTACTCTCAAGTTGTCACTTTTTAAAAACCTGAGCTTAATTTTGTGTCATTTAAGGATGCTTTCAATTTCCCCATCCAAGGAACTGATGAACATTTTGCATGTTTTGGGTTACAGAGAAGGTTCCAGCAATGCATCCCTGGGCCATCCGCTTCCCTTCCTGCGTGGGTATCACTAGTGTTATGAACCGGCATCAGAAGGATGGACGAGCCACACAGTTCCCGTGTTCTGATGAGGCGAGTGGTACAGGGTCCACACTCAAATACTGTCACCCCACCACTTCCAGGACTCCCATCCAGAAGTCACCTTAGCAGAGGAGGAAGTAAACACAGAGTTACCTGTCCTTTGGCTTTGCTCCCAATAGCACCTGTATGGCTCTTGGTTGGGGGTGGGGGGGGGGGCTTACATGCTAGACCTGGCATCTTATTGGACACCACATCCAAGAATCGTTGGAAAGTGCAGGAACTGTTCCCAATTCTGGACAGGCTTCTCATGGATCGAGCCGTAAGGTATTTCAGAAACCATTTTCAGGTCCTTTCACCTTTTACCACAAAATAGTCCTTCTTATTCTCTTCTTTTCATTGTTTTGTCCCACATACTCTCTAATGTGAAAACTTCAGGATTTCTCAACTCCTTTCTCTTACTTGAGGAAAATGACCCTGGGTTGACAGAGGGGGTGATCACTAGCTTCCAATACCAACCCCCAGGACACATTTATTCTGTAATCAGTTTTGGGCTGCAGAGGTGGGTCTGCATACACTCTAACAATCTACACTTACATCTATTCATCTATGACGTGGGTAAACATACAGGGAACCATGAAATGAAATCATGGAGGAGGATAATTTCCTTGTGAGGCTGAACTCCAGCAATGCACCTTTTATATTTCATATTATTGACATCATAAATGAACTGAAATGGGATTTAATGATCAAAAGTGAGATGATTAAAAACCCTTACAATTCAACTCTATTATACTGATATTAATATATAATGGGAAATGAGACATGCTTTGTTTTAATGAAACAGTAAGCTGAGTCCTGAATAGATAAAGTCTGAAGGTAGAATGAAGGGTGAAGCTCAAACAGAATGGAGAAAAGACCAATGACCTTGTTAAAAATAGCAAGGAGAAAGGAAATTTATGAAGAAAAGAGAGAAGCATTTGCAGTTGGCCTGAAAATGATTTAGAATCACAGTGAATGTGTTTCTTGCCCCCTGATGCCTGCAATTCCCTCTAGCTGACTCGCCTTAGCTTAGACTTCACTCTTGCATCTGAGAAAAAGGCAGCAAAGATGCTGACCCTTCCCTGGGGCTTTGACGTCGGCTGCTGAGAGCACACAGTAGACAAGCTAAGTGTGGGAATGCTCTGGAAGCCAGCAGAACCACGGGGCACCGAAGAGGACGCGGATGCAGTCAGACCGGTGCTCACGCTCACCTCCGCCGCACGTGGGGCTCACCACCCACTGTGACCACCAACCACCATCAAGGTTTCTGGAGTCTGAGGGGGAATTCAGGCCCAGATATTTAGAAACCTCTCCTCGGGCAATTTGAATGTGCAGCCCGAGTTAAACACTGCTCAATTGCACAGACTGGATTAGCCGGTTTGACCATCCCTGGGACCCTGGCTCAGTTATTGCCCAACCACCTGCTGCTTCGGTTTTCTCAAGTGTGAAATGGGTTAACAGTAGCATTTACCTGACTACATGATTGTAACAACAAAAGGCATAATTGGGTGAAGTGCTTGAACACATCCTTACCTGCAACTGTTACTGTTGACATCTGCCTGGGTGGACGGTCAACACGCCTAAGGCGGTGACACCATGTCCCCCAGTGAACGTGGCGCAGCCAGTCCTAAGAGCTGACAGCTGGAAGTTGTCCCCGGCCGGTGTGGACAACACAGAAGGATCCGTGCAGACGAATGCAGGCTCTTTGCATGTCCCGCAAGGTCCCAGGAGAGTCAACCCAAACGTCATCGGAGCCTCCGGGACCGGCCCTGCTCAGGCCGTATCTCAAGGGCTTCTTTTAACTCCAAGTAAAAGAAGTCAAAACAGACTGTTGGAAAATGCCTGAGCCATGCTTCATAATGACGACATGACTCCAGCTGCTGGCTGTTTGCCCTCCTGCACTAACCTGTCACGCAGGGCAGAGGGGACTGCAGGCATCCTTCTGGCGTCAGCCAGGCCCTGTGTGGTCCTCGCATCGATGTCGGGGACCCATGAGGGCCACTGGGTCTCCGTGTTGGTGCCGGGTCAGTCAGCCTGATCTACAGCGTCAGGTCTGCCCTGAGTCTCTGAGAGTCTCCTGTTTCTTCAGCTGTTCTGGATCATCACCGCCGCCCCCCACCCACCCCATCCATGTAGATGCAGCACTAGATTTCTTAGCGACCAGGGGGGCCTGCTTTTAGGGGACTCTGCAGAAATGCCCCCCAAATGTCTCTTCCACACAGGAAAGGGTCCTGGAGCTGCCGCTGCAGCGGAAGAGAAGGGCCCTTTTTGCTCGGTTGTTCTGGAAACGCCTTATCACTAAGCACCCTTGAGGCTCAGGGGGCTTCCTTCTGAGGCCACTGTCAGGTGGAAGGGCATCCAGGGAGAAAGTTTCCTTTCAAGGATCTTTGACTACACCCTGAATTAGCCAAGCCCAAGGCCCTGCTGGCTCCACACCTCTTGTCACATAAAAAAAGAGAGTCCTTATTATTTAAACACACTGAGCTGAAGTTTTCTGTTAAATAAGCTGGAAGAATCTTACTTTTTTGGGGACAGAAAAAGATAAACACAAACATCAAATTCTCCATCTAAGAAAAGCACAGGGACCCATTTCTGTGTAACTTTTCCACAAGCACAAGGATTTCAGCATCACTACAGGTAACATCTTTCCCTCCAACTGGGAAGAGTCCCTAAGCAAACTTGAATCAGAAGTTAATGGCAGTGGTGTCTTGGGCGAGAGGCCTTTAGAAACCAAGCTTGGAAGAGATAAAAAAAAAAAAAAAAAAAAGGTGGGGCAAGAGGACATGCTTCTCAGGCGCCAGGGGGGCTCAGTCGTCAAGCATCTGTCTTGGGCTCAGATCATGATCCGGGGATCCAGGGATCAAGTCCTGCGTCGGGCTCCCTGCTTGGCGGGAAGCCGGCTTCTCCCTCTCCCTCTGCCTCTCTGTCTCTCATGAATAAATAAATAAAATCTTCCTAGCAACGGAAAACGGCTGAGATGGTTTCATGAGATGCTGAGAATATATCCTTTGCCGCCGAATCATCATTGATTGAACTGGGCCGAGATGCCGCTGCTCATCAGGAACAATAATTAACAGGCACCACAGTCTGGCCGAGCCTGCCACGCACCGTACACTCAGCATCTCCTCCGGCCCTTGCAACAAGCACACGAAGGGGGTTCTGTGAGTTTCCTTCTTTTCACTGCTAAGAAAACTAAGTCTTGTTCAGTCGCTTGGCTAAAGACACGCAGCAGTGGGTCGAGTTGCCAGAACAGCATGCTGCCGGGGAAATTGAGAACTACCCAGAGAGTCGGCGATGCTGAGAGCATTAGCCAATTCTCAAGGCCATTCCGACATCAAATATTCAAGCCTACGCCTCCGGGGGGACCCAAGAAGCAGGATTCAATAATTCGGATTCATAACACTAGCAGAATACGAACATTTTGATGGAAGACCGTATACACAGGTAAGAATGTCTCTGTACCATGCATATTACCTGCATCAGAAGAAAGCTAGAGGTACATATGTCATAGAAATTTCTGGGCCAGGCTTGGCAGCATTGCTGGGAAGGAAGAAATGGTGACAGTGATTTTACAGAATTGTTTGTTACGTGTTTAAGATGGGAACTGATATTGGTAATCCTTTTTAGCATCCTGTCTTCTTAGTGAACTTAATTCATATTTACGCGCTCTCTGATTTTTTTCCTCTGGTTTTTAAGAGTGTCTGTTACAAATTCCCTCCCCATTAGGTTTGCACTACCTTGCCTTTGCTGTTGGGGACCCACTATTGTGCACAAAAGAAAAGCAAGATAAGCAGAAGCCACATGTCTAGAAATGGGATTGAGTGATACGTCCGCAGGAACCATGGATTAAACCAGCAGGAGACCTGGCGGAGTTACTTTGATAAGGAAGCCTGTTGCAGGTGAACTGAAGGTCAACAAACCAAAGGAATTGTCTGAAACAGCTGAGAACTTCACTTGCCAAGAGAATTACACAAAATCCTAGACACATTGCATCATTGTGTAGGTCTCAATGCAGACAGGGTTTGGGGGGGTGACCTGCTCTTATCTGGGGACATCACACTCCTGATGGGGAGATGAGGCTGTGAGCACTTCCTTTGGCCTTTATCTCTGAAAACGAAAAGATAGATCCTTTTAAATGTCATGGATAGGGGACCTGTGATGTGATTCAGTATAATGTTATTTCAAAATAAATCACATGGCCTGAACATGAACTTTACATTTGCTAATTTCTAGCTCACTTTGTCAAAGGGGCAAAATGCAGCAAATACAACCAGGAAAGTGTACTTGCCTATTTTTCCTCACATCACATTTTCCAGTGATTCAGTTCAATTCCCATGATATTGTGTCTTTGAGATTGTCCCCCATGAAGCACAGAATAAACACAGCTCCAAAGCCGAGCCAAGAATGCCAATAGAGAAACCTGCCTTCCTGGTCTTAAAGGCAGAGGGATCCAAATAGCAGAACATTACCCTTTAATTAGATTCAGAATTATTTATTTATCAGATGAGCTGCTGTGAATTTCAATTTCTATGTTCTAAAGCTTAAATAATGGGAAGAATTTTATTAACATGACAGGTAACATTTTTGTAATCCTTCATCGTTTCCAAAGGTCATTTTAACATTTGTGATTTGACCCTCAAGCTAACACCATTAGGTAGCTAGCATAATTATTATGATCTTCATGTTACAGAGGAGGAACCCGAGGGTCAGAAACAGAGTAATTTTTCAAATTCAAATTTTTCAAATTATTTTTCAAATAAATGGCATTGCCAAGAATAGAATCCACATCTCTATTTTGGTGCACTTTCTCCTTTAAAGGGCAAAAGATGGAAAAGTGTTATCACAAATTCTAAAGCCAAAGATGAACTGATGCTTATAAATATATTCAGGATACTTGGGTGTGGGATGCTTTCAGTGTTGCTTAAAACGAAGAGGGACACCTGGGTGGCTCAGTCAGTTAAGCATCTGCCTTTGGTTCAGGTCATGATCCCGGAGTCCTGGGATGGAGTCCCACGTCGGGCTCCCAACTCAGCGGGGAGCCTGCTTCTCCCTCTCTCTCTGCTGCTCCCCCTGCTTTTTCTCTCTCTCTCAATCTCTCTCTCTCTGACAAATAAATAAAATATTTTTAAAAAGCAAGGAAAATGAAGGATGGAGCAGTTGGTGTTAATATTGATAGAGAAAAATGCTTCTGCCTGTCTTCTGCATGCCCCATTTCAGGTAAGGACTCAGAGCTTCACACTGGGTAGAAATAAAATGGGTAAGAGGAAATCTAAATGAAGCTAGGAGATAAAAAAGAGAAAGTGGCAAGTCATGGGGTCAGAGACTGGTAGGGCAGGTCCCAAAGATCCGTGAGCCTGTTGGCGTAGTCTAAGGAACTGGGGATACAAGGCCATGTGCAATATGTGGACAGTTCGGGGATACAGAGTTTCGACCACCCCCCAACACACACACACACACACACAAACGAAAGTAGAAGGAACTCTCAAACACTGGTTGATGACTCTAAAGTGCATCCTATCAAGATGACAAAGTTAATTACGTATGATAGTTTATGTACTCACTACAATAGGAATCCCCTGAAGATAAGGATTATGCTGTCTTCCCAGCAGCAACAACAGTGAGTTACACATCACAGGCTCTTGGTAAATGTTTGTGACCACACTTGGGTATAGCAAACAAAGTGGCCGCCATTAGCTGCCCAGAGGGGTTCACGCAGAAAAAACAGGGAGACCGCGTGACTTTTTGGATGTAGTCCCTAGGCTGCTAGATAAGTCTTTGTATCTGGATTGCAATAAGATGTTGGGACAACGGCCTCATATCTCTGTAGACAAGACTAAGAAGGATGGCTGGGAAGATGGCCCAGTTATGTGGATTAGTAACTGCTTGAATATGCACTCAGAGGGTGAAAAATCGATGAATGTAAACATGATATGATGTCTCCAGAGGCCTGTGTTCAGCCCTACTTGTTTTTGTAACATTTTATCCTGCACACTGATGAGAACATCGTAGGTGATTCCTGCTCTAGATAGCGCAGTAAATCCTGTTTCAAGTTTAATAGCATTTTTAATGTGACTATGTCACCTTGCTTAATTTAACTCCAGAACGCTTTTTAAAACATCTTCGTTTTCCATATAACATTGTTAATCACTGAATGGTCATGTCATGATTAAATTCAACACCTTTTTTTTCCCCCATTTTTTTTTTTTTAAGTAGGCTCCACACTCAGCGCAGAGCCCAATGTGGGGCTCAAACTCCCAACTGTGAGATCAAGACCTGAGCCGAGATCAAGAGTCAGACTCTCAACCAATTGAGCCACCCAGGCGCCCCTCCATTTTTTAATTGGGTTAAATATACATGACACGTAATTTACCATTTTAACTATTGGTAAATGTACAGCTCTATAGCATTAAATACATTCACACTGTTGTGCATCCATCACCAACATCTATCTCCAGAACTTTTTTCATTTTCCCAGCCTTGAAAGTCCATACCCATTAAACACGAACTTCTCATTCCCTCCCTCTCCTCAACCCCTGGCAATTGCCACAGTGCACTAAACTTAAACAGTGAATGTACCACTCCTGAATGATAAGTAACATGCAGAAAGAGACAGTTTAAAAATCATGGGGACAAACATCTCTATGGAACAGAATTAGAAGAATAATGCAGGAGAGAGCGTGCAGCCCATTGGTCAGAAGGGCTGTGAGCCTACAAACAGACCATATAGACAGAAAATGGGGTGCCTATGGAGTAATAAAGAAGAAAAGTCCTCCACTGGAAACAGAAACCAGAACCAGGCTTAGGATTGGAACCCACAGCCTAGGATGGCAAACTGGAGGGCAGCACGACACATCAGAACCCCAAACAAACCTACTGGTATGTGTTAAGCACAATACCATGGACATGCCCCTCCAAAGCTTCAGAAGACCTGGTTTTTACCAGGGACACATGAGTGACAGATAAAAGCAACCACAAAATCTTGGGAAAGAAAGTAAACGTGAAAGAAGAGAGAGAAAAGAAGGAAAAAATATCTCCTACTCAAAATGAGCCTCTAAACCAAATTTCCAAAATAAGTAAAGAAATGTACTGCTAAAAATAAAGACTAACCACAACAAAATAAAACATGAATTCACTCATACAACATGAATTTTTAAGTGGTGTAATAAAGAATTGTTGTGGGTATGCACGTGATGCTCCAAGAGTTAAGTTAAGGAAGCATAAACATCAAATGAACACAAATCATGAAATAAAGACAGAGAGGGCTTCCACTGCCTACTATAGCTGAGGATGATCCCATTACCATAACTGAGGATGATCCCATTACATAGCTGAGAACAATCCCATTACCATAGCTGAGGATGATCTCATTAGCATAGCTGAGGATGATCCCATTAGCATAGCTGAGGATGATCCCATTAGCATAGCTGAGGATGATCCCATGGGACCAATCTTCCGCACAGATCACAATTGTCAACCGGGAGACGGAGATTGAACAGAAACATCAGGTTCCGGTAGGGAGCTGATGCTCACGTGGAAAAGCTGCAGAGTGTCCCTGTTTTTACCACTTGTAGTTTGTGGGGAAGTGCAGTTGGGATGGTGTGGGACACTGGAGGGGTACTGGTCCAGTGAACCAGAGGACTGAATGTGGACACTGTGGCTGATGGAGTCAGGAGATGGGCAGAGGACTCCTGGAAGGAAAACAGTTGGAAAGGGGAATCTCTAATTTCTCCCTGCACACAACTTGGGTTTACCCCTACAGACACAGGCATGGAACAGATTAAAGGCAGCCCAGCTACACACAAAATTACTGGACTGATGTCGGGCTACCATACAAGAAACAGAGTGCAGTCGATTTGACTGCCTGCTACAACAATAGCAAGAACACTTATCAGAGAAAATCTGTATTTCTGAGTTCCCACAACTTAAATTCAGAATATCTAGGATAAAAACCAAAATTGCCCAACAAAGAATTGGGACTATAGGATGCATTTTTTAAAAAGAAGAAAAGAGGGATGCCTGGGTGTCTCAGTTGGTTAAGCGTCTGCCTGCGGCTTAGGTCATGATCCAGAGGTCCTGGAATCAACTCCCGCATCCGCATCCGGCTTCTTGCTCAGCGGGGAGCCGCTTCTCCCTCTGCCTGCCCCTCCCCCTGCTCAGGCTCTGTCTCTCTCTCTCTCTCTCTGACAAATAAATAAATAAAATCTTAAAAAAAAAAAAGAAAAAAAGACAATCAGTAGATACCAGATGAGTGAGATCCAACCAGACTGGCCTTTCCACAGATTACAATTGCGTACGAGAGATATGATACAAGGATCTACCTGAGCATTGCACAAGACCGTCAACCGTCTTACCTTGTGTGATGTTTGTAGAATACCATATCTAGTGGCAAAACACATTATCCATGTGCACATGGTATATTCAACAGAGCCAAACATTGCTGGGCCATAAGATAAGCTTAAATTTATAAAGATTGAAATCTTGCTGGGTATATTTTCTTACTATCACAGAATTCAAAACCAATAGCTGTAAGATATAGAAAATCCCAATTATTTAGAAGTTAAGCAACATACTTCTAAATAACCCATGAGTCAAAATAGAAGCCAGAAAAGGAATTAGAAAGTATTTTGGATTGAATAATGAAAAAAACCACATGAATTTTGTGTGATACATCTAAAACACAGTCTAGAGAAAAATTTTGCTTATATTGGAAGACCTAAAATCAATGATCTAAATTTCCATCTTAAGAAATTAGAGAAAGAAGAGAAATTAAAGCCAAAATAAGTAGAGATGAGGGAGTAATAAAAATAAAAGCATGAATCAATTAATAATAGAAACAAGAGCAGATATCAATGAAACATACTGTTACAGAAAAAAAATCATTCCTTTGGAAATTTAAGAAGTCCTAAATAAACGGAGAGACCATATTCATGATTTGTAAGACTCAGTATGGTCAGGATGTCAATTCTTCCCAAATTGACCCACAGATTTAAGGCAATCTCAATCAAAATTCTAGGAAGTTTTTCTGAAGAAATTGACAAGTTGATTTTAAAATTTGTATAAGAATTCAAAGCACCTAGAATAGGCAAAACAATTTTTCATATTTTTCCCATTTTATTTTCCCCCTTTTAACAAACATTATTTTGTAGAGTAGTTTTAGGTTCACAGTAAATCTGAACAGAAAGTACAGAGAGTTTTTACACAATTTGATTCTCCCCCCAACACAATTCCCCCACTAACAATGTCCCCTACCAGAGTGGTACATTTGTTACAATTGACGATCTTACACTGACACATCGTTACCACCCAAAATCCGTAGTTTACATTAGGGTTCACTCCTCGTGTGGTACCCTCTATGAGTTTGGACAAGTGTATGATGACATGTGTCCATCATTATAGTAATGCACAGAGTAGTTTCAAGCCCTAAAAATCTTCTGTGTTTCTCCTACTCATCCCTCCCCCACAACCCTTGGTAACCCCAATCCTTTTACTTTCTCCATAGTTTTGCCTTTTCCAGAATATCATATAGTTGGAATCATACACAGTATGTAGCCTTTCCTGATTGGCTTCTTTTATTTAGTAACATGCATTTAAGATTCCAACCTGTCTTTCCATAAATTTGATCACTCATTTATTTTTCACACTAATACTCCATTCATTATCCATCCATTGTCTGGATGTACCACAGTTTTATTATTCATTCACCTACTGAAAGATAATTTTGGTTGCTTCCAAGTTTTGGCAGTTATGAGTAAAACTGCGACAAACATTTGTGTTCAGATTTTTGGGTAGAACATATGTTTTAGCTTTTTTGGGTAAATACAGAAAAGCGTGACTGCCGGATCATATGGTTTGAATATGTATAGTTTTATTAAAAACTGCCAGACTGTGTTCCAAAGTGGCTGCACCATTTTGCATTCCCACCAGCAGTGAGTGAGAGTTCCTGTTGCTCCAGATCCCTGTCAGCATTTGGTGTCATCCATGTTCCAGATTTTGGCCATTGTAACAGATGTGTCCTAGGATTTCATTGTTGTTTAAATCTGTAATTCCCCTAATAACATATGATATGACTCATCTTTTCATATGCCTATTAACTTTTAAAAAGAAGAAAAACAAATGGAGAATTTGTACTATTTAATTTCAAGACTTAGTACAGAATTCAAGGCAGCATGGAATCGAGGTATTGACATACATACATCTAGATCAGAGGGACAAAATAGAGAGTGTCTGGAAATCCAGTCTCACGTATATGGCCAACTGATTTGTAACCAAAAAGAATATTCTTAAAAGAAAAAAAAGATTTTATTTATTCATTTGAGAGAGAGACAGAGAGCATAAGCAGGGGAAGGGGCAGAGAGAGAGGGAGAAGCAGACTCCCCACTGAGCAAGGAGTCCGTCGCGGGGCTCGATCCCAGGACCCTGAGATCATGACATGAGCCGAAGGCAGCTGCTTCACAAACTGAGCCACCTAGGCATCCCCAAAAAGAATATTCTTTACCTCTAATGATGCTGGTACAACTAGATATCTGTATGAAAGCAAATGAACCTTGATCTTTACCTTAGACCACATTAAAAATAAATGTAAAATTGGGTGCCTGGGTGGCTCAGTCATTAAGCGTCTGCCTTCGGCTCCAGGTCATGATCCCAGAGTTCTGGGATCGAGCCCACATCGGGCTCTCTGCTTAGCGGGAAGCCTGCTTCTCCCTCTCCCACTCCCCTGCTTGTGTTCCCTCTCTCGCTGTGTCTCTGTCAAATAAATAAATAAAATCTTAAAAAAAATAAAAAATAAAAAAATAAATGTAAAATTTATCATAGACCTAAATGCAACAAAAAAATGATAAAGCTTCCAGAAGAATACATAGGAGAAAAATCACTGTGACTTTGTATTATTAGGCAGTGTTCATTTAAAGAGAACACAAAAGTCAGGCTATGGAAAAAATATTAATAAAATAAACTTCATCAAAGTTACATAATTTGCTTTTTTTAAAAAAAGATTTTATTTTTTTGAGTAATCTCTACACCCAATGTGGAGCTTGAACTTAACAACCCTGAAATCAAGAGTCACATGCTCCACCAACTGAGCCAGCAAGGCGCCCTCCTAATTTGCTTTTTATTTTTTAATTTTTTTAAAGACTTATTTATTTATTTTAGAGAGACAGAGAGAGAGAGAGAGCATGAGCAGGGAGAGGGGCAGATGGAGAGGGAGAGAGAGAATCCTTCAGCAGTCTCCACACCCAGCACAGAGCCCAATGTGGGGCTTGATCTCACAACCTGAGATTGTGATTTGAGCCTAAATCAAGAGTTGGACGCCTAACCAACTGAGCCACCCAGGCACCCCCATAATTTGCTTTTAAAAAGACAGTTAAGAAAATGAAAAGACAAGCTACAGAGTGGGGGAAAACATTTGAAAAAGCATATATCTGACAAGGGATTTTTATCCAGAATATATATAACCAATAAATATATTAAGACATGTAAAACATCATTAAGTGTCAGGAAATACATAAATTAAAACTGCAAGGAAACACACATGCACTGGAGTGGCTAAAATTTGGAAGGCCAACAATATCAAATGTTGGCAAGGATGTGGGGCAAATAGAAATCTCATACATCATGTTTGGAGTGTAAAATGAGGCAGCGACTTTGGGAAGCAGTTTAGCAGGGCTTTGTAAAGCTAAATATACACTTACCACTTGATCCAACAAAGCCACTCCCAGGTATTTACCCAAGAGAAATGAAAACATGTCCACACAAGGACATAAGTGAATGTTCATACCAGTATTGTTTATAATAGCCCCAAACTGGGATCATCCCAAGAGTCTATTCAATAAATGAATGAATGAATGAACAAGTTATATCCATACTGTAGAATATCACTCAGCATTAAAAAGGAACAAATCACTGATACATGCAGCAACATGGACGCATCATAAAAATGTTATGCTGAGTGAAGGAAGTTAAAAGCAGAGGACTAGGTAATGCACGATTTCTTCTCTCTGAAGTTCTAGAAAAGGCAAATGTTACTAACAGAAAGCAGAGTAATTGTTGCCTGAGGCTGAGTCCGGGATGGATTGGTTACAAAGGGACATCGGGGAATTTGGGGTGGGGTGGGTTATTAGAAAGGCTTCATGTCTTGCAGGTGGTGGTGGTTACAAGACTTTACAGTTGCCAAAACCTTCCAATTTAAAATGAGTGATGTAAACTATACCTCACTAAACTGGGGAAAAAATAGAGTGAGAAAAAGAACAGTGGATATAAAATTGTTTCGACTGTTAAGAAATGAAAAATATAGACTTTTAAATAAAAATATTAAATATAAAATTAGAACAAATTGTAAAATGGATGCTATAAGAAAATTAGTCAGTTGGACAATAGTAATGAAGAATTTACCCAGAACTCAAACTAGTGAAATAAAGGGTTTTTTGTTTGTTTTACGGAAAGAACAGTTAAGGGACATAAAGGACAGATTCAGAGACTACCCTATGTATTTTAGAAATTTCATAAAAAGAGCAGAAAAGGAATAACAGGAAATAAATATTTCATAAGATAATCACTGAGAAATTTCTAGATTTGTAGAAAGACAGGATCTTTCGAGCAGTTCACTCTGAGCTCTAACCAGGGCAAATAAAAATAAAACCTCACCCACACACATGGCTGTGAAATGGCAGAACACCAAAAATAAAGAGAACATCTTTGAGCTAACACATTAAAAAAAAAAAAGATTACCACAAAGCTCTAACACTCCGCCATCAGACTTCTAATCAGCAGTAATGAAGTATCATTTTCAAAGGGGCCAAGGCAGAATAATTACCAACTTCAAACTTTGAACACGGTCATTCCTCAAATGAGAGTGCAAAACCAGGACCTTTTCTGCTTTTCAAAGACTAAGAGTTTACCAACTAAGGTCTGAAGGAGTAAATTAAGAATGTTCTTCTACATAAAAAAAAAAAAAAAAAAAAGACTGTTCTCTTTGGCAAGAAAAGGAACCCTAGAGAAGACGGGATAGGGAAACGCTGGTGAGTCCAGAAACAGGTCATTTGATGGAGGTAGCTATTGACTGGGAAAAATGACTGTTCTGTGTTTTAAAATAAAAGTTTCCATAACAAATGGGTGTAGGAGCCTCTTTCCATTCCGGAGGAGAAGAATGCCACCAAATAGAACAGCGTCAGACTCTAGAAAAAAATTTAGATTGATGCACGTCACAAAATGCCAGGAGCGCCACAGACACACAAAAACCCCTTATGTGACAAATCGAGTCTGACTAAGCTTATGGAATTTTGGTGGTTCTCTGGCTATACCACCATCGTGGGGAGGGGTCTCTGTATAATCCACATGTGGGGCTTCACTCCACGCTCCCCCAGCAAGCGTCATTATTAATGTGATATTTTTCTTTGGAGCTTACAATGTCCCCTAAGCTCAGTGAAGCCTTTGGACATTGGATACAGAATTGAATGGTGGAATTCATGTTTAGTACATCTGCAGTGTTGATTTAAATATTGATGCTATACGAGAGGAAAGGGTGTGACTGCCTTTTACCTGCATAATCTTCAGTCTCCTGCCTCTGTGGCAGAATCACTTGTTAAAACTTATTTTTGCTACCTTTGTTATTATTGTGTCTCATGAATTTCCCTGTTTCTTAATCTTTTACTGAATATCGCACATACAGAAGAGGGGGAAGAACACAAAAATTTCAGCTCAACCCATTACCACTTACTGAGCAAAATCATGTAACCACCTCCCGCTTCTAGAAATAGAACATCAGCCGCACCCAAGAAACCGCTGAGTGGCTCCTCCTTCCTCCCAAAGGGCTGCAAGCCCTTAGTTCTATCACAATCATTTATTTTCTCCTGTTCTTGTACTTTTACGTATATGCAATCCTATACTATGTGTTCTTCTGTGTCTGGCTTTTTTCCACTTACTCATGTGTTTGTGAGATTCATCCCTGTTTGCGGTGTGTTTATCTGTATTGCCAAATAGTATTATGTTGTATGGATATTCCATAAAATATCCAGTCTTCCATTGGTGAATTGTACACATCTTTGGTGAACATGTGAATGCATTTCTACAGGGTTGTAACTCAGGTCGATTTTCTGGGGCATCAGGTACACATAGGCTCAGCTTCAGTTGACAATGTCGGTTTTTCAAATGTGGTTTTGCCAATATTTGCACCCATCGACAATGTCTGAGGGTTCCAGGTACTCTCTACCTTCTCGGTGAGATTGGTTGTGCCAGGATTTTATTTTATTTTGTTTTTTTGAAGATTTTATTTATTTATTTGACAGAGAGAGACACAGCGAAAGAGGGAACACAAGCAGGGGGAGTGGGAGAGGGAGAAGCAGACTCCCAGCTGAGCAGGGAGCCCGATGCGGGGCTCGATCCCAGGACCCTGGGACCATGACCTGAGCCGAAGGCAGACGCTTAACGACTGAGCCACCCAGGCGCCCCTGTGCCAGGATTTTAAATGGGACCATTTTAGTGGGTGTATAGTGGCAATTTTAATTTACATTTCTTTCATTACTAATAAGGTTGAATCCTTTTTCATGTATTTATTGTCATTTGAGCATCTCTTCTTTGAATGTCACTTCAAGTTTCTTACCCACTTTTCTTTTACCTTGTTTATTGTCTTACTGATTTGAAAGAGCTCTTTATAACATCCTGGACACAAGCCCTCTGTCAGTTACATGTGTTGTAAATATCTTCTCCCATGGTGTTGTTTTAATATATTTTCCAATCACTTTTGATCATTTTTCAAAACTTTTCCATTCAAAATAATTTCAGACTTATGTAAAAATTGCCATTCTACAAAGAACTCTCATATACCCTTTACCTAGATTGGACAAATGTTAATATTTTAACATATTTTTTTCTATCATTTCTGTCTCTTTTCTGAGCCATTTGAAAATAAGCATTTAGTTTACCCCTATACTTTAGTGTGTATTTCCTAAAACACAAAGACATTCTCTTATATAACTATAGTACCATGATAAACATTAGGAAATTTACACAAATTCTGTGGATCTTATTCAAGCCTCACCTATTGTAAGAATGTTGTTTATAGCAAGAGAAAACAATGTTTTTGGTACTGGTTCTAATCCAGGATCTTCATGCCTTATATTTTAGTTACCATGTCTTTTTACAGTCCCTTAATCTGTACTCCTCATGCTTTGTATTTTACGGTATTAACATTTTTAGTATTTTACTTTAATTTCAATATAGTTAACATACAGTGTAATATTAGTCTCATTCAACACTTCCATATATCACCCTGTGCTCATCATGACAAGTGCCTTCCTTAATCCCCATCTCATGTATCCCCTATTCCTCCCCACCCACCTCCCCTCTGGTGATCATCAGGGTATATTCTATAGTCGTAATCATACTATTGGGTATTTAGCCCTAAAATACAAAAACACTATTCAAAAAGATACATGCACCCTTATGTTTACAATAGCTGATTTATGGGCAGCCCAAGTGGCCATTGATAGATGCATGGATAAAGAAGATGTATACAATGGGATATTACACAGCCATAAAAAATAGTGAAATCTTGCCCTTTGCAACAACATGGATGGATCTAGAGAGCATTATGCTAAGTGAAATAAGTCAGTCAGACAAAGACAATTATCATATGATTTCACTCATATGTGGAATTTGAGAAACAAAATAAACAAGCAAAGAAAAAAGAGAGAGATAAACCAAGAAACAAACTCATGATATCAACATTTTAAAAGATATTAAAACTGCTGTTTTATAGAATATCCCTTGAGTGGATTTATCTGATGTTTCCTTATGATTTGACCCGAAATCACCCATTTTTTGGCAGTAATTACACAAAAGTGATGATATCCTTTTCATATATTGCACTATATTGCATATACTTACTATATTTATTTATTATATTGCATATTATCAGGAAGACATGACAACAGATTGTCCCAATACTGGTGAACTTGACTTTGATCACACTGACTAAGGAACATACTGACAATTTTCTCTACTGTAAAGTTGTGAGATCTTCCCCTTTGCAATTGATAACTATTCTGTGGAAAGACACTTTGAGACTATGTAAATGTTGTGTTTCTCAAAAAACTTCTACCCACTAGTTTTAGCCACTCCTGATTCTTGCCTAAATCAATTATTACTACAATTCTAATTCCATCATTCCTTCTACTTTCATTAATTGTTATTCTATTGTAAGAAATACTTTTCCATTCTTCCCTTCATTCATCCATTCATTCATTCATTCACTCGTTTTTATTGGTATTAATTTATGGATTTTTATTTCCTTCAGTAGGTTATAATCCATTACTAACATTGACTCTAAGTTTTAAACTGTTCCCACTTTTCCAGTAGAGTCTCTTAAAGCTGGCTGTGTACCCTTTTGAAATTCTCCACCATTTTTTGAGCAATTCCTTACTTTCCTGAATAATAAGATATTCTGTATTTGCCTTCCATTTTCCCAATTTCAGATCTGGAATGAACTTATTTATCCAAGGAAACTTTTTTTTTCTTTTTTGTTTTTAAAGATTTATTTATTTGAGAGAGAGAAAGCAGGGGGAGGGGCATTAGGAGAGGGGAAGAGAGAGAATCTCAAGCAGACTCCCCACTGAGCACGGAGCCCCACATGGGGCTCAATCTCATGACCCTGAGATCGTGACCTGAACCAAAATCAAGAGTTCGATGCTTAATTGACTGAGCCACTGAGGCACCCCGAGACTTTTTTCTTTATAATGATAAATATATTTAGAAATCAAGATCTTTGTACTAAGTGTGATTATTGTTGCTGGACTATCATTGCTTTTCACTCTTAGTGGACAGAGTTAGGGAAGATAGATGGTAGATAGAAAGATAGATGATAGATAGATAATAGATTAGATAGATAGATGACAGATTGATAGATCAAGAGACATATAGATAGATAGATAGATGACAGTAGATCAATAGATCAGTAGATCAATAGATGGATAGATGATAGAGACAGACAGATACTATAGACCATGAATTCTTACTGATTCTTCCAATTCCATGATACTATAATACTCAATTACACTCCAGTAAATTCCAACTCTCCCTACATTCACACTTGTAATTGCTTTCTTGAACAGTAAGAAACCTAGTTCCCACTCTCTACTACATATTTACTTACTGCTTGATCTCAGAATATTCCAGAATATAAAAAAAAATCCTTTTAGTTAGTTGTTAAACTAAGCCATACCAAACTTCCCATCAACGTTCAATCTTTCTTTGCGATTTTTTGTGTTCATTCTGAGGATATACAGTCAACATACTTTATTTAAAAATTACTTGGTTTATTGTTCTCAGTGTGGTTCTGTTATTACTTTGAAATACCGATAAGTTGATTTGTTTCACTTTGTATACCTTTTAGGGCTTTCTAACATCTTTGTTGATCTTTAAATTTATTATATGTGTGAAACATTAACACAGTTGCAAAAGTCCAAAATACAGAAAAAGCAACACTCACTATCCCATTCCTTCTGTGCTGTGCCCACCACCTGGTCCTTTTCCATCTGCTCCGCCCCCATCTCCCATCATTATCCTGTCTCTTAACTTTCTAGTTTCTCCCTTCCATAGTTCTTCATGCACAAATAAGTACATTTATGTGTATCTCTTGTTCTCCTTCCTTTTTACACAACAGGAAACATACTGTAGCTACTCTTTATCCATTTACTTTTTTATTTTAACTAACAGTCTTGAAAATCACTTCATTTCAGTTCACAGCGCTCTTCTTCATTCTCTTAGGTCTTTACAGCTGCCTAGTACCCCACTGTGACTATAGACTGAAGAATCTCCTATGTATGTGTATCTATGTTGTCTCAAATAAGTTGCAGTTACAAACAATGGTTCATGAGTCACCTTTTGCATGTGTACTTTCTGCATCCTTGGGGTTGTATCTTGCAGGTAAATTCTTACAGGTGAGATTGCTGGGTCATTAAGGAAATGCACCCATCATTTTTTTAGATATGGCCAAATCTCAAACAATTTTGGCAAACTATCCTAAAAAATTATCAATTCCATCTAGGTCTTCATTTTCTTTCCATAGAGGTTTATAAAATCATATTTTGTATTTTTAAAAATTTCTTCTGTTTCCATGTTGTTCTCCCTCTTATCATATCATATCTTGAATGCCATTTTGTATTTTTTCCTTCCTCTCCTTTTTTCGATTAGGCTGGCTAATGCCTTGTTTGTTTTGTTCATTTCTTTAAAAAGATTTTGATGTAGCGATGAATTTACTGGTTTTCTACTCTGTCTCATTAATTTACACATTTATCTTTATTTTACCCCTCTTTGTCCTCTCATTTAGTTGACTTTATTGTTCTTCTTCTAACTTTATGAGTTGAAAATGTAATAAACTCATTTTCATTCTTTCTTTTGCATTGTTGTGTTTAAGGCAATGATTTCTTTGGTAACCGACTTGCACGTATCTTCTAGATTCTCATGTGGAGTGTTTTCATTGTCATTGCATTTTAGAAGTTGTGTGCTTTCTGCTTGTATTTCCCCTTTCACGCAATAGTTGTCTAAAGGGATTTTTTGTTTTTGTAATTTCCAGGTAGATGAGGGAAGAGGCTTTTGTTTATTTTGTGATAAATTTCTAATTTTATTACCTTGCCATCAGAGAGTGTTGTAATATTTCTACCTTATGGACCTTTATGGTGTTTTCTTTATAACCTAATATATGATTATTTTGGTCAGTGTTGCATGTGTGCTTAAGAAAAGGTTTATTCTCTATTGTAAGGATGTAAAAGATGACATGTAAATAAGATCCACCTATTGATTGTGTCATTTAGATCTTTTATATCCTTACTTATTTTTTGTCCACTTGGTCTGCCTTTTATTAAAATTGAGTATTGGGTTCTCCCACATTAGAATGTTCCTGCCTCCTTGGACCTCCTATAGTTTCCACTTTATAAAGATGTCTCCTATGTTACTTGGCCTGTAGATGTTCATAACTGTTACATCTTCCTTTGTGAATAGTGGTGTCCTTAGTCAAGTGCCCTGACACCAACAAGTGTCCTTATTAGTCAAGTTTAATGCTTCTTGGCTTGAATTACATTTTGCTGACCTCATGATTGCAACTTCCACACTCTTGTTTCCATTTTCCTGGTAGAAAAAGAAAATCCCTTTATTTTTAGTCTTTCTGAGTCACTCACTTTTTTGGTGGTAAGGGAGGGGTTCTTGTGTACCAGACTTGTATCTTGTTTCATAAGCCAAGTTTAAAATATTTTTTAATGAGGGGCGCCTGGGTGGCTCGGTCGTTAAGCGTCTGCCTTCGGCTCAGGTCATGATCCCAGGGTGCTGGGATCGAGTCCCACATCGGGCTCCCTGCTCAGCGGGAAGCCTGCTTCTCCCTCTCTCACTCCCCCTGCTTGTGTTCCTGTTCTCACTGTCTCTCTCTGTCATATAAATAAATAAATAAAATCTTTAAAAAATATATATTTTTTTAATGAGTCAATTAAGCCCATTCACAATTATTAATAGGACAATTATGCTTGGTCTCAACTCTGTCATATTATTTTGGTTGTAATTACATTGTGTAATACCTTTGTTATTTCTTTGCATGATATTTTGTCTGTATACTTTTATTTTTATATATTTTTACTATTTAAGAACATTTGTATTGTGCGTAAACTTTTATTAACTGGTTAATTTCATTTTTAATCCCCTCATTTGACTCATATCTGTTTAACTAACAGTCAATGAGACTATTGTACTTTCCTCTTTCCTTCCCCCTTCTCAGCCCCTTTGATTAAGGCTTAGATCTACAATTAAAATGTATTAAATGCTCACTACCTTACAGCTTGCGAAGTCTGCTTTGGTTATCTTTTGGTAAGAGGAAGCTTATCTTCTAGAAGATCAGCCAAGAAGGCTTCATGGGAATAGCATTTCCTGATTTCTACATGCTTCAATCTTTTTCTACAATTCTGCTATTTGAGGAATAGCTTGGTTGAATACAAAATACTTGGTCTGCATATTCCTTCCTTGACTTCTTAAAAATGCAGCTCCATTATTGCTTGATTTGGATTTTCCTTTAAGCTACATGATTATATTGTAATTGTAATTATATTGTCCTTGAAGTTATTTGATCTTTTGGCCTGGAGGCCTTGGGCTTTCTTCTTTATATTTTAAGTCAATAATTTCATTAGAATATGTGTCAGAGCTGATGGTTTTGGATCAATTTTCACAAGTACCTGCTGGGTCTTTTTAGTACAAAGATTTAGGTTTTCCTTCATTTCTTGAAAGTTTTATTAAGTTATGGTTTTAAATAGTAATTCTTTTCCACTGTTTTCTTTTTCCTCTTCAGGGACTTAAATTGCATATAGAAGCTGCATCTTCTTTGTATCTTCCATTTCAATGACTTTCTGACTCATTCTCTACCTTCTTTGTCTTGTTTTGATTATCTTTACTATTGTCCTGTTTCTTCTTTGTCCTTATTTAATTTTTACATGAATCCCTCTTCCTTGGGAACTTTTTAGTCTGTATTACTGATGTGATTTGATCTTTTTTTTCTATTCTCTTCCTGAAATTCTCATTTTATTTCTTTCAAGGTTCTGCCCAAGGTTAATTTTAGCTATTCTGACTGGTGTGAGGTGATATCTCATTGAGGTTTTGATTTGGATTTCCCTGATGCCGAGCGATGTTGAGCACTTTTTCATGTGTCTGTTGGCCATTTGGATGTCTTCTTTGGAAAAATGTCTGTTCATGTCTTCTGCCCATTTCTTGATTGGATTCTTTGTTCTTTGGGTGTTGAGTTTGATGAGTTCTTTATAGATTTTGGATACCAGCCCTTTATCTGATATGTCATTTGCAAATGTCTTCTCCCATTCTGTCGGTTGTCTTTTGGTTTTGTTGACTGTTTCCTTTGCTTTGCAAAAGCTTTTTACCTTGATGAAGTCCCAATAGTTCATTTTTGCCCTTGCTGCCCTTGCCTTTGGCAATGTTTCTAGGTAGAAGTTGCTGCGGCTGAGGTCGAAGAGGTTGCTGCCTGTGTTCTCCTTTAGGATTTTGATGGACTCCTGTCTCACATTGAGGTCTTTCAACCATTTGGAGTCAATTTTTGTGTGTGGTGTAAGGAAATGGTCCAGTTTCATTCTTCTGCGTGTGGCTATCCAATTTTCCCAACACCATTTGTTGAAGAGACTGTCTTTTTTCCATTGGACATTCTTTCCTGCTTTGTCGAAGATGAGTTGACCATAGAGTTGAGGGTCCATTTCTGGGCTCTCTATTCTGTTCCATTGATCTATGTGTCTGTTTTTGTGCCAGTACCATGCTGTCTTGATGATGACAGCTTTGTAATAGAGCTGGAAGTCCGGAATTGTGATGCCGCCAGCTTTGCTTTTCTTTTTCAACATTCCTCTGGCTATTCGGGGTCTTTTCTGGTTCCATACAAATTTTAGGATTCTTTGTTCCATTTCTTTGAAAAAAGTGGATGGTATTTTGATGGGGATTGCATTGAATGTGTAGATTGCTCTAGGTAGCATTGACATCTTCACAATATTTGTTCTTCCAATCCATGAGCATGGCACATTTTTCCATTTCTTTGTGTCTTCCTCAATTTCTTTCATGAGTATTTTATAGTTTTCTGAGTACAGATTCTTTGCCTCTTTGGTTAGATTTATTCCTAGGTATCTTATGGTTTTTGGTGCAGTTGTAAATGGGATAGACTCCTTAATTTCTCTTTCTTCTGTCTTGTTAAATCCATTATTTCTTTAGAGAAAAGTGTTGATGGTGGATGATTTTATGCAAATATTTTTATAATTTGGCAAAAAATTTACCCAGGTCCCTTCCATTCTATTCATCCTTTCCTGCAGTTTGCAGAGTAAATATCCTGTGTTTGTAACTTCAGATCAACAGACAGAACATTCTTTCTGATAGTTAGAATTCACATAACAAAATCCCTAAAGGGGGAAAAATCACTTTAAGTAAATTGTGCTCAATTGTCTTTCCTGTACTTTTCGCTCTCCTATCTGGGCCATTACAGACCCATCTGATGTACTTTAAAAGCCAGTGCTGATGGATAGAGCTCATGGATGATGAATATTCATCCCAGCAACCAAACCAGAAATCTAGGCAGCAAAGCTACAGTTCTACAAGCACTACGTGTCACATGGGCTAGCACAGGGATTTGATTTTCTAAGGAAATGCTCTGTTTCTTAGAATTGCTCTCTCTGTGTATGTGTGTCTTGCTCTGTCTTTGTCTCTTTCCTCCTCTCTCATATCCTCACTCTCTCTGTATTTTAATATACACCATTTGAACATCAGGGCAAATGAATTAATAAAATTGTGTAAAGCAGGGGATCTTTATAAGGATGGTAAAGCATTTTCCAGACATCAGCTGGTGAATCCTAACTTCCTGATGAGCTTTCTACACAATGAAAACAAAATGCAAAGAGAGAGAGAAATACCTAGAACTTGGCATGTCACCTAGTATCAACATTAGTATGAATTCAGCCTCAGCAATCTTATTTTCTATGGCAGCATCTATGATAGCAGTCTTATTTTCTTAATCTAGTCAATTTGGAGTTCAAAAAGGCATAAAGTTGGAATCATATTCTATATTAAATAAACTGCCTTTATTATAAAAAATAAAATTACAAAGGAAATGCAGATGTCCAAAATAAATGTTCAGCCACATTGGTGATTAAAAAATCATTTAAAAAGTAATAAACTATTATTTGCTCATCACAATGACAAAGGCTAATCCTGTTGCCAACAGATGAAGACAACAGGTCCTCTCACATGTGGCTCGTGGCAAAGCTGATGTCCCAGGACATTCTGGTGGGTGACTGACAATGTACATCAAACAGCCTTGCCATATTTTATATGGCTGGACCCAGCAATTTCGTTTCCAGGCTCTCATTTTAAAGAAATAATCATGAATATAGGATATTCATTGCATATTCCTATTGATAGCAAGAAATGAGGAAGTAAGCAAGTAAATAAAAGCAGTCTAAAACCCTCATCTCTCCCCAAAGGGAGAATAGTTAAATATTGATGCACATTGTGTGTTGTAGTTGGTTAGTTTTTGTTTCTGTTTTTGTTTTTTGCACACTGTCTGCTCAGTTCCTCCAAGGACCTGGCTGTTTCCCTCTGTCCCTGCCCCCACACCAGCACCACTGCTTAAGAGTTTTCCACCTGACAACCTGCTGGCAACTCCACCACGAATGTCATGGCATTCATGCCCACTGTTTCAGGGGAGGCGGTCTCTGCTCCAGCCACAGGGAGGCGAGCCAGTGGGATGGCACCCTTCTGCCTTCCCCATGCCCTCTACCCCCGACCTCCTCCATGGACCGCCTCTAGACTCATCTATGCCGCCTGAAATTGCCAATGTTCAACTGATTGTTTGGGTTTTTTTATACCCAGAAAAACAGCAATTTCATGAGGTTCAACTTGACAGGAAACTCTCCCTCATTCCTTCCCACTTCTTGTCAGACACTCACTTCTTGTTGGGTTGTCAATCTGACTTCGCTAACTTTGCACTTTGCTGTGAGGTGTTCGCTCTGCTGGTAACTCCTCAACACCCAGCATAAGACAGAAAAAGAGTGGGCAACCGACAGCAGCTCAGAGATCCACGGGAGGCAGTCTTGAGGACCACCAGGAGTGCAGACAAAGAGCTGGAAGGACAGGCATGCTCCCCTGGTGACGAGGGAAGGGGGGTCTCTGAGGACCACAGGCCAGGAAGGGTTAGGTCAGTGATGATGGAGGGATGAAGATGCTGGGATAAGGAACTCAGGCTTAGTAGATCTGTCAACACAGAGAAGAAATGTGGGGAAAGGTGTTTCATTATTTTGGTACAGAGTTAATGAGACGAGAGCAGACTCCAATGAGGAGGACATGACAGAGCTGCAGTGTTGGGGCTCCAGGGTCTGCGTGAGGCTAGAATATGGGATTGGAGAAAAAGGGAGACACGAATGATAATTCTCAGAAAAATCCGCAGGAATTGTGGGCTACTTGAAAATTATAACTGAGGAACCAGGAAGAGAAAAAAAACCTATAAAACTGGAATTTCAGTGGTGCCACTGATGTAAATGGGCAGTTTGAGGTAGAAATGTTATTTTCATAGGCTTCGATGAGCTTTCTTGCTAAACTCAGTGTGATATGTGATGGTCAGTTTTCTATCAATCCACTTATATGTGGGATCAAAAAAACGAACGACAGAAGCAGACTCATAAAAAGAGAGAACAAATTGGTGGTTACCAGAGTGGGGAGGCATTGGGGGCGATGGGTGAGGTAGGTTATTGGGATTAAGAGGAGCAAACTTCCAGTTATTCCAGAAAGAAGTCATGGGAATGTAACATAGAGCAGAGGAAATGTAGTCGATAATATCGTCGTATTTGTATGATGACAGATGGCAACTAGCCTTAAGGTGGGGATCATCTGGTAATGCAGAAAAACATGCAGTCACTGTCAGGTACCTGAAACTAATAGAACATCGTATGTCAATTATGTTTGAAGCACATAGTTTCCTTTCTATCTCTATTTGAATCTGTTTATATCTATCTATATTTATCTCTGTTATCTATCTTATCTATGTATCTATCTACCTATCTTACCTATCTATTCATCTATCTCTCTATAATCTATAATCTATCCTATCAGTTTTCATTCTCAGATAGATAGAAAAAAGGTTTCCTATCTACCTCTATTTGAATCTATTTATATCTATTTATATCTATTTATCTCTATTTTTATCTATTTATCTCTATTATCTATCTTATCTATATATTTATCTACCTATTTTATCTCTCTCTCCCTCTCTCTCTTAATCATCTATAAGCTATCCTACCAGTTTTCTTTCTTGAATAGGACCTTCACTGACACAACAAGTTCAATTATTCCAGACAAATTCGGGTCCTATCTCTCTTTCACAGATGAGCCATGTTGCTCTTCCTCCCCGGGTTCAACGGTGGTTCTCTGTGTGACCGTCAGTGACGCCCCTTCCCACAGTCACTACGTTCTAACTGGAAGAGGATGTGACAAGACTCGCTAAAGAAGGGAAAGGTGATGGAGGGCCTGGGCCCTAGAAGCTCCCACACCTGCTCTCTGCTCCCTGTCACTCGGGGTTACCCTAAGTCCATCACCACACCCAGCCTATACCCTCCTGATGGATCTCACACTGTGCCTTGCTGAGGAGGGTTCCATTCATTTTAGGCAAAGCCTGAGTGACACTGCATTTTTGTCTCCATTCCCCTGTTAGCCACGCGGGAAGACTTGGAAGAATAACATTTTAATGGCTTGGAAACTGTTCCCAACAGAATGATCTGAGAGAGGATTTTTCAAGGGTTACATCACTAAATGACCAAACAAAGACACAGTGTCTGGCTACCACCCACATGACTCTACTGTGAGCCATGTTTCATAATGATGTAGCGAGATTTAGACACACCTCTTTTATAAGTGGTAGAAAGAATATTAGCATAGAAATGAAAGCCTGGACCTCAGAACCAGGAAGCCAGCAAAGAATCTTAAAAACAGAGCAAAATTTCCTTAATAAGAGTAGTTGAAATGCACTGGGCCATTAGGCACGTAGGGCACATTGCCTCACATGACCCTCATGGGATCCCTACGGATGAGTCCCCTATTGTCCTCCTTTTACACAAGGGGACACTGGAGGCTCCAAGAGGCTGGCTCTTCTGACCAGCTCCCGGAGCGAGGCATGGCGATGAAACGCAGATACATGTGATTCCAGAGTCCCTGCTCTCTGCTGTCGATTCTGATTAAGCACAATTGAGTTGAATTAAAGGCTAGAGTATAGAAAGTAGTCTACCAGTGAAGTGATGTTGCATTTCTCCACAGATAGTACATTGATCAGGGATTTTAAAAGTATAATCTTGAAATTTCTAAAAAGCCTTGTTGAATAGATAAAGAGAATTGATTTGAATTAAACATAACTCCATTGCCTTTAAGGGTATTTACAAGGGTCTTTGTTTCTTTAATGGGTTACATACTCTGCGCCCTGGCTGTCTCCAGTCAGCCGGAGTTAGTAATGAATTCCTCTTTTTTGCTTAAAGGACCCGAATGACTATATAGAGCTTGTCTGTGGCCCTATTTGCTCCTCTGTGGGAAATCATGCCTTCCACCCTTGTCCTTGCACATCACACAGTGTCCTTCCTGTCGATCCTCACGGAGGTGAGAAACAGTTCACACCGGGGTGCTGATGGGGGCTTACAGCCCATCCTCTGGGCTGAGGGAGCACTGCAGAACAGACATCTGGCAAAAGTCACTAACACTCCTAGGGACTGGACTGTCAAGTTAATATTTTAGGAACATACAAAAGCACAGTCCTTTCCTGGAATAATCTGTGGCTCAGCCCAATATCTTCACTCATGTCCTTTATGGCACAATTTTGCATCTGGTTTTGGATGGCTCTGTTAGACTCACATACTCTAGACTCCAGTTACACCCAACTTATGCTCGCAGAAGTCACAACGCTGCTTCATGCCTGCGGGCCTTTGCTATCTCCTCTGCCAAAACTGGTTTTTCCCCTTCACCTCTTGTTCCTTCCTCGGGTCCTGGGGAAATGGTAGATCCAGTAGATTCTGGCAAAAATTGACTGAGAGTGGTCCAAAGTATCCACAGTGACTCCATAACATATTATTGTTAATTTCAAAATTAGGTGGGTCCAAGAGGCAATGCAATATATTTTTGCCCACACTGGAGGAGGCAGTGGATTTAGACCCACACGTGTAACCCTGTCTTCTGGATAAGGAATGAAGCACTACAAGGATGGTGGTCTTGTCCCAGAATGCCCGAGCTTCTGCATCACAGACTCAGCCTGCTTTAGTCTTGCTGCCTTTGTTTGTACCTCTCTGTCCCTGCTCCCCATCATATCAAGGCCTCCCGCCTAGTAAACACCGCTCCCTGCCCAAACCACACACATACATACTCAGAGATCATGGCGCCCCCGCCCTAATCATGGTTTTAGAAATGAACACTCATCTTCTTAGAAACTCTTCACCCAAACAGCCTCATCTTGCCAGTGGGGTTGCCGATGCTGGGCCAGCCTCTCTGTCCCCAAATCTGTGTCACCATACTCACTCTCATTTGTGCTGCCTGCCCCCACCCTCAAATCTCCTGAGACTGAATATACAAAGGGACAGTGGGCACAAGGTATATAAAAACACAACCCTGACCCACACCTGCAGCAATCAGCCCGGGAAGCCCAACAAAAAAACCCCCTGCGACTGTAAGTCTCCTGGCTAGGACTTGTTCATGACTCACAGCCCCTCTGATGCTTGCCTCACTTCAACTGAGGCCCAACCAGAGAAAGTCAAATATCCCAAAGATGGCTCCCTGGGTTTGGTCTAGAGTGCGGACTTGCCGTTTGCTGGGACAGGAAGTCAGTAGAAGGACCTCTCCTCCAGGCTCCTCAGAACGCGGGCACCCATGCTGGTCCAGAAATAGTCTATTTCCAAGCTGCAGAAATTCTGCAAGTCCTCAGAGACTTTTAGAGCAATTATGTCATGTTTGTTCTAATGATAGCTATATGAAATGTCCATTGAATCTAATAGTAAGTCAGGTGTATCGTTTGGAGGTCTTTTATTTTACTCATTTCTATTATACTTTATGATTCTATTATACTTTATAAAAATATTGGTCTGCAATGGATCAAAAATTGAAATTAATTTTTCCCTACAGAGAATTGAGCATCACCACCTTATTTCCCTTCAGCAATGAGTAGTGGCAAAGACAGTGAGCCACAGTGGGTTATCAATAGATGCAATAATATCCCTTGAATAAACAAATAAAAAAAAAACAGGAATCGAGTGAGAACTACATCATTATTTATTCAAGACACATGAGGTCAGTGTAATCTTGAGAGGGTAAGATTCCCGTTGAAGTTTCCCAGTGGGGACACAAGCCCTTTGTGTTATAGGTTTTTCTGCCATAAGAGCGGTGTTCTTAAAAGCTACAAAGCTAGTCACGTAAAACCTAAACAAAAAGCAATTTCACCAGCATGCAATATCAATAAATTGCAGTAATGACTTACTAAACAAGCAAGATTTGAATTCTGTTTCCAGAAAGAAAATAACAGCAATACAGAGAAATCAAAGGTATTAATATTTTGCTGGCATGCTAGGCCATTTGTAATCAACTGTTCTAAAGGGTAACAGCTAGTTCTTGGATACTAGAATCTACGACGGCCTCACCCTGTGGATCTCAGATACATTTCCTCAGGATACGTCCTAATCAAAGGGCTGATCTGGCAAGTAAATAGGAACAGAAACAGCCTTTGGAAAACCCCATGTGAGTGCTTGCCAAAGTGCACAGGGCTTGCACCAATCTCGTGTCCAGTTTCAGAGTTTTCTTCCTTGTTGTGCTTGTAGCCTACAGAGCATCGAGAAGATAACGACAGCACGATCATGAGAAATACCCTGCCGAAGACCAAGTGTCCAAGTAGCCTATTCTACGTGAACCCAATGGTTCTTGGGCCTTTCTGCCATCTCGGGTCCACACCTGTCTCAGTGACGAAGAACACGGTCATCACGGCCTCTAAACCAATGGTTCTCAGCCTTTTACCACCATGGCAATGTGACTGATGGTGCCCACTTATGGACCACACTCCCCTGAGCAATCTGAGGCTACATACATTCCAGAGGCAGCAGCCATCACTCAAGAGAGTGCAATGGGGTGCAGGTCAACAGTAGGATCTCAGGAAACGGTGAACTGTAAATCCATTCTGGTTTGCAAACTCTGGTACTTTACTAATCACCTTGATACACCTGACTCGTGAGTATGACCCACCAGCGTGTAACGACTCTGTGGTTAAAGGCTGTTTCCTCCTTCCTTATCTAGAAGCACAGTGACCCGTGTCCTCGGGGCTTGGGGGTGGAGCCGTGGTCATTCAAGCGTTCAATTCACAAGCACGTATTCTGGATGTATGGAGTGCCGGGCTCCGAACCAGCCACCAGGAAGGCACAAGTTGAATAAACCTCTCGCAACTCGGTCCTGCGGAAGCCCACAGCCAGTAGGAGAGCCGGCTCAGAACGCCATCAGGACGTGTTCCTGCAGAAATGATAATGGCTGGTGACAAAGGACGCAGCGGCGGTCTCTGCAGGCCCCGAGCTCAGCGGTGATATTTGGCACTCAGAAGCAGGATGTAATTGAAAAGTCTAGCCACTCCCACATTATGGTTTTCTTAGTTTCATTTTAATTACATATGTGCCCTTCTGTCTCTAAAGAGCGGAGAATCTAATTAAGGTTATGTTAGGGATATCTGGGATTTGTCTTAATCAGGTACGGGCAGACATGGAAATGGCCATCAGTAAAGAAGAAGTTAATACTCACGGTTCCCAAGAAGCAGGAGGTACCACCATGCAGGGCCATACGGGGAGGTGCCAGGGTCAGCTGGGAGGCAGAGGGAGCCCAGGGAAATGCGGACAAGAGCCCATCCTGTGGTTTCCACAGGTAGGGATGGGCAAGGTAGAGTGGGCAGGTTTAGAATTGGCTAGTTTGAATAATTTCAGTTGGTCCTGGGGCAGAGGGGCTGTCCCACGGTCTGGCACAGAGATCCAGGGTGATTACAGGGGTCAGGGGGCATCATGGCCCAGAGTGCAAGAACCCAATAAAGAAGGTGGCTGGAACTATGCGCTTGGGATTGGTTGGTTTCCATTAGGAAGGAGTGTTTGCAGACAAGTCGTTTGCAGCCTCTAGGAATTGGCTAGCCCTAGGGCGGGGATGGGGGTGGTGGGGAGCATGCCTCTGGGGTCAGAGGGGCCCCAGATATTAAAGGAAACCTGTGAATCACAAAACTCCCAAAAGTCTTTTGCCATCTTGGAGGATGCAAAAGTGCTTTGAAAATCTGATCATATTTGCAGGACCTAAGTAAGAGATATGGGACCATATGACTTCAGCTAAGCTTTGCAGGAGCTAGAGAGTAAATTTGGAAGTGCAAAGCTCCCAACTACTCATTTTGAAATTTTCGAGGGGATTTGGGAGGGATCTTCATTTCCTTGCGCTAGGTTTTATAAAACCTCATACAGGGCTCATTTTCCCCATCCGCTAGCAGAACTGCACTGCCCTCTTTGTGAGAGGCTGCATACGTCCTCCACTCTACCAGAAACTCAGTCTGTTCTGGTGTTTCTGAGGTAGAAATTAGTATGCCCTTCCTGAGGTAGAAATCAGTATGGTTTTTTGCAGGTGAGGACATTAGGGTAAACGGATTATATGAGTTCCCCAAGGGTGCACAGCCGGCAGTCTGTGGAGCCAGGATTGGTCCCACACTGTCCGATTGAACTTCATCCTGCCCGGGGCCACTCACTGCTGTCCTGGTCCAGAAGCTAAGGGGACTTCCCCCAAACCTTCTTCCAGTGGCTCCTTGTGATGCCTCGTGGCCCTAATGGCAGAGGAGAACCGAAATCTGTCCCTCTGGGAACTCAGCCAGTTCAGCCAGCCCCAGGGCTCCCCTGTTCTTTCTGAGCCACTTTTATGCAGGGTCGTTGAGAGAACGCACCACTGGTTAACAGCAAACGAGCATCTACTGAGAAGGTATGGGCAACACACTCTAATAATGCACTGCGCTCATCTTCACGATGATGCTGGAAGGCAGACACCGTCCAGTCGAACATGTGGGGATTCACACTGTTTCTGGTCCCACTCTACCTACAATCGAAGATTGCTCCCTGACATTTTCACTTCACTCCTGCTTGAGGAGGGACATTAATATTTATGAGGTTATTTATGTGTGCTGGTGCTTTATGCACATCATCTCCTTGAGGCTTACATCAGCTCTGTGAAGACTGTCCAGAGAAGGGTGGCTAGGAAGCTTGTCTGGGGCCACAGGGCTCATAGGGTTGGCTGCCGTATTCCAGCCCAGGAGGGTCAGGAGAGAAAGCCATTTCTTTCCATGGACAGGAATGTTGCCTTTGACAGAAGACAACCCTGGTTGCCTGAGCTTATGGCCCCACAACTTGTGCTCGAGTTTTGGCTTCCAGCTGCCCTATGGATCCCAGACAGGCTGCGGGCGAGACCCTGGCTGGCTCTCCCCTCCCCAGTGGCCCTGAGGTGGCACCATTTCCCACCAGCAGCCCTGCCTCCCACCTTGGGGGAGGATTATATCAACTTCCAGACAAGGAGGGTCTTGGTGTCACCAATGTTTGGGCTGGAAATAGTATCCTGGAAGCCTGGGTGGGGACAAGGGAGAGAAAAGTGGCCAAGGTATAGGGGAACATAAATGAAGAAGCCAATGATGTCCCCTCGAAATGTGACACCTGAAATATCAGTTCAATAAGGAGGTGAAGAAAACATGATTTTATGTGAATAAAAATCACTGACCTCCTCACTATGCAGAACATTTAACTCCTACATGCTTCACTTCCCAAACTGGCATGTCCCATTCACCATTTTATACCTGGTCCCTGAGAAAGCTAATGAGTATGAGTTTTAGTAATTGATTAGAGACGACCAGCCCGGAAGGCAGGAATGAGACCGCTGGGGAGGGAGTTGTAGGAGAGGGGCAGAGAGGAGAGGCATTCCCAAACTAGCCATGACTCTGTATCAAGGGCAACTGTTCCCTCAGTCTCCAGACCATCTTTAGTGAGCCTCTAAGTACCACCAGGTCTCAGGAGAGTCCATCCAGGGAGAGGGTGGGAGAAGCATTTACCTACCAACTCCCATCCCCCTGGTCAAAGGTTCCCGTAATGGGAATTGCTCTTCCAGACACATACCAGGCTGTCCCATGGTGGGGCAGCAACCATTCCCACAGCAATCCCAGCAAATTACCCCACTGGGAAGGTAAGTTCTGGCTTTCCTTGCACTCCACTGGAGCCCCAAATGGCCAAGTGATGGTTGCTCTCTCCAGTCCTGTGGACTCCCTACTCTGTCATGTCCCCTTGTGGAGCATTTCCACCCTTGGAACCAGGATCTCTAACTCAGCAGAGCTTCAGTTTACCGGGGCAGGAAGCACAAACTCCAAAAGGGTGGCCCTGGAAGAGATGGTGAAGGGGTCCATTCCATCTCCATCCCTTACTTTCCCCATGCGTGTCTTCTAGCTATTAAAACATAGCCCCATATATTGGCCATTGATCAGCACATGGATCAGCCTTATAGAAAAGAGACCTATTCACACAGGACTTTGACCCTTGGCTGGATTTTTCACAAGCCATGGCTCCGTTCCACCAGGCCATTTCTTCTGGGTAGAGGGTGTGTGGTTAGGTCAGGGGATCCTGGAACCACATGCTTATAGTTCTATTTATTTTGCTGTTAAGTGGGTTCCTTGGTGTGTTGATTTCTTAGAGTTGCTGTAGCAAAGTAAACCAGAGAGTTTCAAACAGCAGAAATTTTCCCTCACAATCTGAAATCCAGGTGTCAACAGGGTTTGCTCCTTTTGGAGTTCTGAGGGACAATCTGTTCCAAGTCTCTCTGCCAGCCAACAGTGGTTGGTGGTCAACAGTTCCTGGTGTTTGTTGGCATGGAGACACATCACTCCCACCTCTGCCATTGTCTTCACATGGGCTGTCCCCTGTGTGTGTGCCCCCTTCTCATAAGGTCACCTGCCATATTGGATTAAGGTTCACCCTACTCGAGTAGGCACTCCTCCTAACTTGATTACATCGGCAAAGACCCTATTTCAAAATAAGGTCACTTTCAGATAGTGGGGATTGACATCACATCTTTCAAGGGGACACAATTCAAACCACAACACTTGGTACAGGATATCGTGTCAAATGATTAGAAACTCTATCGGCCAAAAAAAAAAAAAAAGAAAAAAAGAAAGAAAAGAGAAAGGAAAACTCTGTAGGTCTTTAGCTGGTGGTGCTGACAGAGACATTGGAGGCAGGGAAGGCAAACTCACATCCAAAGTAGTGAGGCTCCTGGCGAAGACAAGTTGATTATCCCTCCAGAGTAGAAGGTGTCCATGTCATCGACCTTTCACCACCTGACAGCCTGGTGTCCTCAAGGAATGGCGTCTTTGAGAGCCAACATTGAGAATGGCTGCTGACAGGGCATTTGGCTTTAGTTGTAGCTGGTCAAGACTTTATGAGACTTCAGGAGAGAGCTCATGCTTTTGAGCTCATGCAGAGCTGCTAACTCTGTTCTCATGACGACCCCATTCAGGGGGAACCACAGTGTAGTGAGGGGTGGCCAAGGAGAGAGCCTGGCTGGCATCCCCTAGGCCCCACAACAGCTTAGCGCTTCTTCTGGGACATGTGATCTCTGGTGGGTGTCAGCAGGACGCATGGAGATATGCATGCACTGCAGCATTCCTTGACCTCACTCTTCCAGTCTTGCCCCTTCCAAGGCCTGGTCCAACTAGCTAATCTATGGGCCAAGGTCTTGAGGTCCACGAACATCTGTACCCCAGAACTCGTATCTTGCCACATGAAGTGAATAGCCACATTATGCCCACAGCTCTGCTCTTGAGGAGACTTTTCCTTCTCCCCACTCTTAGGTCCAGACTGGATGGGGCTGCAGGGCAGCCGTAGTCTGTTTTCAGATGGCGCCAAAAGGAGGAAGCCAGGGAGAAATGTCTGGCTTCACACTCCTTCCTCCTCTAATCTCAGGCAGGTGTGCACCAGACAGGAATCTTGGCAAGAAGGTCTGCTGATGTGGCCCACCCTCTGCAGCTTCCTGGAGCTGGAAAGGGAGCCGCAGGGAAGGGAGGAGAGTGGAACTGGAGAGGCAAATGGAAGAAATCCAGCACAAAGAGTTAACACGTGTATCTCCCCTGAAATTGACATTTCTGGGAGGGGAGCATCCAATTCTGGATCCACATACAGTGCCTTGTTGTCTTTTTCCAGAGCTGGGGAGTCCAAACACACACGGTCAGTCATGGCTCCCCAGAGCCTCTCACACTGGACCCTCAGGAGCCTCAGGTGACAAGTGTTAGAGCTCCAATAGGGATTGCTGGCAGAGGGGAAGGTACAGTCTTGACACTTTAATCTCAGGGTTGAGCCCCCATTCTTTGATCACCGTCCCCACAAACCAAGCCCCCTACACACACATCTCCTGGCCACACTGGGGGCACAGAGACATGGGGGACTCTGATCTGACTCTGAAGGGAAATGGATTCAGTACTCTGAAAACCAAAATGAGCCACCTCCCCCCCCACCCCCCAACACACACAAAAACCCTACCTTTAAAGCTCTAGGACCTTCTGTGTCTCCCTAGCAGGAAGATGATACAGCAGGTTTGCAGAACCTTATAGTTGGAGCAATCAGCAAGAAGACTTCAGGGAAAGCAGCTGACCCATCCTTGGTGCTGGTGGAGACATTTATGTATGTGTGCCCCTACTCCCCATAGCCAGGGAAGACCCTGCCCTGGGTCTGGGTCCTTCCTGGGCTGCACTCAGGAGAAACTGTTAGGTCCAAGGTGTGGTAGATTATATGTTTCCCAAAGATGGTTTACCAGTGTTTGTCATCCCATACGCTGTCCTCTAGTGTGGCTTGAGCATTCCTCTCATTGCAAGTGGGGCCTGGGTCAACCTCCCCTTGTGTCTGAGAATCCTTGTGGCTGCTTCAATCAGCAGGTAAGACAGAAGTGTCAGGTGGCTTCCTGGGTTTGGCCGGGGAGGTCCACACAGCTTCTTGAATGTTTTCTCCAGAGAGCCCTCTCCGGATGTGCCTCTCAGAACTGTCTGCCTACTCTGAGCAGTCTGGGCCCTGTGGGAGGCTGAGGGTGGGTGTGCTGGTCCCCGAGGAGCCCACCTTCAGCGATCCTAGAGCTGACAACAGACAGATGAGTGAGGGAGTCATCTGGGAAGGGACCCTCCAGGCCAGCTACCTGAGTCATCCCTGTCATTCCAGATTTCCCAGCTGAGGATCTAGTCATCAAGAAGCAGAGGAGAGCCTGCCCGCCACCCATGTCCTTTATGAATTCCTGGCTCAAGAATTCATGACCGTAACAAAGTGGTTGTTCTACACAAGTCAGGTCTTTTAGAAACCCGTCCTGTTGTTTCTGTTCTCTCTGGGTGAATATGTGCTGCCAAAATGTATTCAGGGTCTGAAGCAGCTTTACTGGGAGCTCACCCTGCCTTCCATCGACCAAGGGAGGGACTGACACACAAGATGCCAGCTAGAGTGGGAGCTGCTCTGGGGTAGAGGGTCTCCATGGAGGGGACGGTCCTGCCTCTTCCCAGAGAAGAGACACTGGCTGGCCTGTGCAGGGCATGGGCGTCCACGCACCACGCCTCCATGCAGCCAACTTTGTCAGCATCGCTGGGGAGAATGGGACAGCACGGGACAACAGATGGCAGCTGAGCTCTAACTCAGGCAAGGTCTCCCCAGTCCCGAGGCTGCTTGTACCGACTGCAGTCCAGTCCTGGCCAGAACCGGGATCCATCTGCGGCCACAGATAAGCAGCCCCAAAATACCCGAAACGAGAGAGGAGGGGCTTCTCAATGACCTGCCTTGTTGCAGGGAGGGGACCTCAAGTCATCGGCTTGTGAGGTGCCCTGGCTTTCATGGCGCAACCAAACCCTGCCGTGTGGGTGGCAGCCACTCCAGGGGCAGCCACGTGGGGCCTTTGTGCTGCTCATCAGGCCGGGGACTGAGCACTGTGCCTGACCCATCCTGTACCCATCCAGCTGGGATAGATGCCACAATATGGCGCCACATGGAAACGGAAACTTAAATGTAAGGAGAAGCCTGATACTTTAAAAGGAGGTGAGCAAGGTGTCCTAGCTCCAGCCTCCAAGGCCAAACCTGCGGGGGCTCACCTGGACAGCTTCTGTCCTCCAACGGACCGGGCCCGCTGGGGGCGGCATGGTGAGTGAGTACCACCCCAGGCCTCCACCACAGGCTTGGAGCTGGAGCCCAAACGACTGCTTTAGCAGGTTCCTAATCCATGGGACATTTGAACTGACGAACAGGGAGGCCTGGCTCTGTTTCTAATGCTCAAGGGGCTGGAACCACCCTGTTACTTGCGCTGGGAGCCGGCAGGAGGAAGAACAGAGCTGCTCTGCAGTACGGCTGGTGGACGCCCACCCCCCCTGTCCCTGCCACGGGGACACCCACGGAGCCCTCGGCCCCGCCTCCGTCAGCCACCGCTGTCCCTCTCCCTGAGTCATCCACCCCACAGACTGTTCAGAAACTCCAGTTTCCACTGTGCTTACGGGTATTTCCTGAGAAACATTCCGGCCTTATCTGCTGGGGAGAATCAGGCACATCGGGGTGAGGGCGGGGGTGTCTGCCTGAGGACACAGGGCGGTTCTTCAGGCCCTGCCGTGCACGTAGTGACCACAGTCTTCGAGAAATGCCCAAGCTCAGAAATCGGAAATCCTCAGATTTCCACTCGAATGTTTGAGTAATGCCAGTCACCGGGTTCTCCCAGTAGGTCCGTCAGCTGGCACTGCTGGTCTGGGGTATCTGCCTTTAGCCACAAGTTAATGGACTTTGACCTGCCACGTGCCAGGCGTGGTGCGTGGAGCTCTGTTACCCCCGCCAAGTCCTCACAGCCTCCGTCGGGGGGAGGGGAGGTACATACCACGATCCAGTTCTCTGGCTTGTCTAAAATGAGTGGCGCGTCTGTCTGCCCCAGGGCCTTTGTCCCCCTGGGCCACTCCAGTGGCCAGGTGGGGGATATACTCAGGCCCCAGCTAGGTGCCCTGCAATTTGGAGCTCCTGGGCTCAGGCAGGGACATGCGTACCCCCAAGAGCCCTCCTTCCCCACACGTGAAGTCAGGCCTCCTGGACGGTGGATGAGGAAACGGATGTGACTTGCCCGCCCCTGACACTGGACTGGGACAAATGTCCCAGCCCCGCAAATGCCCTCCCTTCCCCCCGCCGCCCCCCCTCTCCCTGCAGGGCGTATGCAGAGCCAGACCCCACCCTAGGACTGGCCCAAGCTCCTTCTTCATGGTCTCCACCCCTCCAGCCTTCTTCATCTTCTTGTGTATTTTGCAACCGCCACACACCAGCAAGGCTTCCTGAGGATGCAGAGGTGAGGGGTCTGTTTAACATCTGGAAGGGAAGGCTGACGAGGAACAGAGGAACACAACTGGGTGCCGACATGAGAGCAAGGCGATGTGGTGTGGCATCCTGAGCTGTGTGATGCAAAGCAGGGAGCTGGGGTCTCTGGGCCTATCTGGAACACCCGTGTATCCGTGCAGAATCACTTGGTGTGGGGGGCAGGGGGCAGGAAGAGCCTGGTGAAATGAACTCAGGCTCCCAGGCCGTCCCCAGACCCTCGGCCTCAGCATCTCTGGACGAAGACCTTTGAATCTGGAAGGACTGGCCATCAGGGACAAGGACTGCACTAGACATTGCAGTTGAACTGGGACCAGCAGTCTGAAGGAGAAAGGTGCCAACTCAGGTGGTTCAGCGCCCGTGTCCATCTGGGGGCACCAGGGAAGCGGAGCTGCTCTGACCATTATGGAAATAAGGCATTTGTTCCTGGAATTAGGCTCAAGCCAGAAATGCAGGAAGCTGGAGGAGTGAAGGTTTGGAAGGGCCTGCGTTAGGCACCTGGCAGATGGCCGGAGTCTGTAGGGGATTCTAAGAGGACATTACCACGCCCGGTCCACAAGGGGGGCCACGAGGGGCTCGTGGGGCAGGTGCAGGGCGCTGATGCCCCTGGGAGTCCTGGCCCCCCGGTCTTCACGAGTTTCTGCTGCTGAGCCCGAGGTCACCCTTGGCCGGCAGGGCCAGTAGGCAGGGAGGAGGTCCTGGGTGTCTCTGCACCAGCCCAACCCCATGACCAAACACGATGACCTTCTCAAAGGAATGGCCGCTGCTGTGCTCCTGCCTTTCAAATCTCTCACGAGTTCCCCTTTCAGCCAGATCTACCCTGATACTGTCCTGGAAGGAGACACACTGTCCTGGCTTGACCAAGTGCCTGGGGTCACTGCAGGTGGGCAGGGGGGGCTCACGTATTAGCGGAAGAATTGGCTTTAGAAGCCGGAGTCTGTAAGTCTGAGTCTCTGGCTCTCGTGATGAGTCAGATTCTTGCTGCGTGAACCCAAGGGGAGAGCGCTATGTGGGCCACCTGAGGACACATTTGAAGTTCAGTGTCTGGACTTTGTTCTCACGTGGGCACACGCACAGCCCGGCACTCCCTTTCTTGCCTTCCTAATCTTGGATCGCTGCAGCCTTGCCCTCCTGACCTCAGAGGCCTGCTCCTTCGTTCTCCTGTCTTCAGACTTCAGGAATTCTGTCGAGAATTCTGCCCCCATGTGCCACCTGGAAAATGACACTCTCCAGGTTAAATATCACCTCTTTTGCGGGGCTTCCCTGACCACAGCTAGCAAGGTCACCGTTCCCTAGGTGGCACCTGCATGTATCACAGGCACTGACATGATTTACTAATTCAGCACCCATCCTTGGCCACCCCCTCTTGTAAGGAGAGACCTCACCTTATTTGTCTTTGTGCATTCAGCACCCAGGGTAGGGATGGATATGTTGTTTAGTAAAGAGAGATGAATGGATGTTTCCGGAGATGCCTCTTCCTTGGTCATGCACAGTTTTGGTTGTTGTCGTTTTTTGTTTTATTTTTAAGTAGATTCCACACCTGGTGTGGAGCCCAATGGGGGGCTTGAACTCCCTGAGATCAAGCCCTGAGCTGAGATCAAGAGTCGGATGCTTAAATGACTGAGCCACCCGGGTGCCCCCAGGGTCATGCACAGTTGAACTGCTTAATTTCAGTGCCAAATATTGGAGTTGTCAAAACTTATGCCCTTGGAGGAGGCAGTGGGGGAGATGTCCAGGGGCCATATTCAGACTTGTCGCACACTACCTACTCTCTGGGTTGGGGAATTGGGGGTGGGTGGAAACAGACCCACACACGTGGACCAGATTGAGGCAAACACATGATTAAAACCGGCTTCTGCTTTGCTCCCCGTCGCCCACCTCCAAGGGAAGCAGCTCACTTACCTCCCATAGTCTGTGCTTGGTCCCCCAGTCATTCAGGGACACGCAGGAGTCAGCAGGAAAACTCCACCATGAGATTTCCTACCTCCACAGGCACGTACCTCCTGTCACAACAGGGGATCCAGTTTGGAGCTTGACACGGGTGAGGCCAGGTCTGCAGAGTAAAAAAAAAACAAACAGGTGAAGCACGATGGAAAGGGGCACTTGCTAGCTTGCAGTGGGCCAGACTCTGGGCATCTGAGAACTGTTACGTAAGTTTTTCTTTAAAATAACCTCATGAGGAGCACATGGGTGACTCAGTCAAAGGACCTACTCTTGATTTTCAGCTCAGGTCGTGATCTCAGGGTCATGAGATCGAGCCCCGTTTCAGGCTCTGTGCTCTGCACCAAGTCTGCTAGAAGTTGTCTCCCTCTCCCTCTGTTCCTCTGCTGCCCACCCCTCTAAAATAAAGAAGAAAAAAAGAAAACAAAACAACAACAAAAAACCTCAAGATAACCCACACTTGAGAAAACTAAGGCCCAGAAAGTTTCAGTCACTTTTCTTGTGTCAGGGAGGACACTTCCTCCGGTACATGGCTTCCTGTTCCTTCCCCAAAGAGTTACAGACCACAGGACATGCTCGTGTGCATAAGACCATGATTATGAGCTTTTCTTTGGTATAGAATTAGACTTCGCTTGCCAGACAGAACACAGAAGAAGCTTCTGAAATGATTTTGAGGGTCAACATTGAGACCTCAGGGATGGCTGGGCTGGATGCCTGGGCCACTGCCGTAGTCAGAGGCCACGGAGCAGGAGAGGGGCCATGGAAAAGGTCAGATGGAGAGGCTGGTGAGCATGACGTCGTGGAGGGCATGGGAGAAGCTCTCCCGGCAGGAGGGTGAACTCCCCAAAGCTGCTGAGGACCAGGTAAGGTAAGCACTGAGGTGGGGCCACAAGGATTTGGCAAAGTGGAGGGCACTGGTGACCTTGTGAAGAGGGGGGTGTGGGAGCTCGTTCTGCAGTATGTTAATGGAAATGTAAGATCAGGAGGTAGAGACAACATGTATAGACACTTCTTTCGAGAAGAGTCGTCGTAAATAAGAGTGGGTGGTGGAGGGAAGAAGCATGGGATTGAAAGAGGAGTTGTTTAGAAGTTGTGTATGATCCAGTAGAGAGGGAGGTATCCATGATTCCTGATCAAGAGAGAAATATTAAAGAAGGCAAGTCCCAGAGAATCTGGAAGTGGATGGGGCGAGCAAGCAGCAAGGCAGGGGACACACCAGCCACGTAAGGTCCCAGAGGGCCAGGCAGAGAGTGTGGGCCCCCGGGCAAGGAGGGTGGTCAAGTCACGGGGGAAGCAACCGCATCACCTCATCCCTCAAAGAAGTATAAGCAGGGTCACCAGGTGAGAATGGGAGGTCGGGGAGACCCGCTCTGGGGGCTCTGTGGGTGAACTGAGGGTGCTGGGGTGCCATGGTTGTGATTCTGGACTGGGGAGTCCAAAGTAGACAAGGAGAAAATGTGAGTGTTCATTGAAATCATTCCACAAAAACTGATTAAGCACCTTCCACGAGCGAGGGATTCTTGCAAGTGTTGGGATACAGTGATAAACGCCCTGCCCTCACCGAGTTTCTAACGAGGGTAAAGTGCTTCAGTAATGCTGTGTTAGCTGCTAAGAAATACGTGAAGACACACAGATCAGGGTAGGCAGGCAAGGAGAGCCAGGGTAGATCCTATGACACAGGATGTCAGGGAACACCTCTCTTGGGTGTAGTGACATTGGGTCCGTGGCCCAGAGGAAGCAAGGGGGGAGACTGGCAGGTCTCGGGGAAGCTCATCATCATAGAAAGAAGTGCAAAGCCCCGAGATGGGCATGTTGCTGGTGTTTCTTAGGTTCACCAAGGAAGGCAATGGGTGGGAGGAGAAGCCAAGGCAGGGGGCACGAGTGAGGAGAGGCTGCAGGGGCCAGACGCACACCTGCTGGGAGGAACGGCAACCTGGGATTCCCCTCTGCATGTGAGGGGCTCAACTGGATTGTCTTAGTTTGGCAGCAGATCCTGAAGGACCTAGCGGGATTGTTGCAGGGGCAGTGGGTCAAATGAGCCCACCTCCCCCAAACACACGTCCACATCCTAATCCCTGGAATTTATGAATGTGACTTCATTTTGGAAAGGATGCTTGCAAATGTGATTAAGTTAAGGATCTCAGGATGAGCTCATCTTGGATTATCCAGGTAGGCCTTGAATCCAATGACCAGCATTCTTGGAAGAGTTGCAAAGAGGAGACACACAGGTAGAGAGAGCAGAGGGGGTCACGTGAAGACATTGGTGTGGACTGGAGGGATGCCGCCACAAGCCAAGGAATGGCAGGAGCCACCGGAAGCCAGAAGAAGCGAGGAAGATTCTCCCCTACATCCTCCAAAAAGGGGAGCACCTGGGTGGCTCAGTCAGTTAAGCATCTGCCTTCAGGTTGGATTGTTGTCCCAGCGTCCTGGGATCGAGCCCCTCATCGGGCTCCCTGCTCAGTGGGGAGCCTGCTTCTCCTTCTCTCACTCCCCCTGCTTGTGCATGCTCTCTCTCTCTCGTTCTGTCAAATAAATAAATAAAATCTTATTTAAAAAAAAAAAGCTTATTAGAGCCTCCAGAGGGAGCGTGGCCCTGCCTACAGCTTGATTTCAGATTTCTGGCATTCAGAATGGTGACAAATGTGTGTCTGCTGTATTTAAGCCTCCAGATTTGTGCTGATTTCTTGAAGCAGCCCCTGGAAACTAACAGAGCAAGGGTCTGAGAGACGTCACAGTAAAAATAATCATGAATTTATTTATATGCCCCCTAGGTGCCAGACAGCTCTCTGAGCAGTGCTCAAATATTAATTAATTACATCCTCAAAAGAACCCCAAGAGGAAGGCTCCAGCGTTATCCTCCTCCTACGCAAGTCTGAGGATGCAGCTCACTCCAGCTCTCCAGAAAGGTGTCCAAGGTCTCCCAGCCAGCTTACAGGAGAGCAGGACTCAAACCCAGGCCACCTGTGGGCTTAAACCCCCCCCCCCCCCCACACACACACACTCTGCCTCCCTGCCTTCCAGGTTTGGGGCTCGAGAAATTAGGATAGTCAGCTTGTCACTTAACATGACGAGGGGTTGACTGTAGAAAAACAGATTTGGAGGCACATAAATTAGTTTGGTTTTGATCTTGAGGGTAGAAATTGACTAGACGCTGGGATGCTATGAATCCTGGGATCTCGTGGAGATTTCTGGGCTGGAGCTGTTAGGGTAGGTTGTATATAAAATGATGAATCTACGTGAGGGGCCCAAGGGCATACCGGAAGATAGGAAAGGGCAGAGAGGATGGAGCCCTGGGGCAATGTAGTGGGAGGAAATCCAAGATAGACTGTGATCCCAGAGCCCCATGGGAGCTGAAATCCCTGGGTACTGGTAGGCGCGGGGGGCAGGGGGGAAGCAGGGAACCAGCCTCTGTTAGCTCACAGCACAGCAGGAACCCTATAGGTTCCCACACCCAAGGGAGGATGTCCTCCAGGGAAGGCTTTCCAGATAAGGTGTTACCTGGGTGCAGTTTCAAGTACCAGAAGGAATTAACCAGGCACTGAGTGTCACAGGCAAAGAGAAGAATGTTAAAGACACAAATTCCTGAAATGCCAAGGAGTACACTGAACCACAATCACCAGATGTCACCAGACCATATGTTGAGAAGTGGGTCTAGTGTGCTGAGGCAGGCAGCGGTCATCCAATAATGTAAGGTTCAGAGAGCCCCTCAGACAGTCAGGAACAAGATGAGCACACCATACACCTGGCTTCTCTTGCCCTCCTCCCCGCCCCCCACCTCATTTCCTCATTGTGGTATCACTTCTGGTCTGAGACCAGGAGGGGATGTTGCTCATCCTTGACCTACACCTGACAGGGGCCTGGGGAGGGTCAGGACACAGAGATGTTGCTATGGACCAAATGCTTGTGTCCTCCTGAAGTTCATATGTTGAAGGTCCTAACCCCCAGTGTGTTGTGTTTGGAGGTGGGACCTTTGGAAGGTTAATTAGGGTTCGATGAGGTCATGAGGGTGGAGCCCATGATGGGATTCATGCCCTTATCAGAGTCTCTCTTTCTCTCTCTCTGCCAATTGAGGAGACAACCAGAAGGCTGCCATCAGCAAACCAGGAAGCGGGCCCCCATCCAGTGTCACGTCCACCAGCACCCTGGACCTCCTGGCCTCCAGGACTGTGAGAAGTAAATGTTGGTTGCATCAGCCACTTGGTCTGGTCTGTGGTGTTTCATGATAGCAGCCTGAAGAGATTAAGGGGTGTGTGAATGCATTTTGTCAACTAGAAAATGCTGCGCCTATTCATTACTCATGGCAGGGTGTGTTTGTCAATTCCAGCTTGTAAATCATATCTCATAAACATCCCCATGCAGATAGATTTGGGGTCATTTCTGAGGTCTGTTCCCCACAGCACGATTGCCAGGATAGGGAGTGTGATCTCTTTTATGGCTCTTGTTTTAGCTCACATTTTACGGCTCTGCCTGCCTGTGTTATCTCAACTGATGTCAAGTTGAAGTCCTGCAAAGTGGTTTGTCTTGTTTTCATTATAAAAGTTACCCAAGAAAAAAGAAGAAAAAGTTGTGTGTGGTTCTTTTTTTTAATTTTTGTCTTTCTTTCTCTTTTTTTCCTTTCTTTCTTTCCCTATAAGTTCATAGAATGAGAGCTGAATGTTCTGTTTTGGATGAGCCTCCTCTAGCAACATGATGCACAAATGTGTTTGGATGAATATAAGCAATACTTACAATGCTTTTCTCTCATTCGGAGCTATGCCTCCCTAGCTATGTCACGTGCAGCAAATTCCTCAGCTTTTGCAAGCCTTGCCTCCTCCTCTGGAAAATGGGAGGAAATACCTACTTCTTGCCATTGGTGTTTTGAGGAGTTCTTAAATGGGATACTTTATAAATTTCTTAGCCTGTTATTTGGCCCATAATAAGACTACCATAATTATTTGTTGAGCTTTTAGACTGAACTCTAGGAAATCAGCATTTTTTAGAGCAGATATCATCAAGCAGCAAATAGCTCAGCTTGTTATGAGGTTTTTTTTTAAAGATTTATTTATTTGAGCACACTGGTGGGGGGAGGGGCAGAGGGAGAGGGAGGGGGAGAAGCAGATTCCATGCTGAGCTCCATATCCCAACCCCGAGATCATGAACTGAGCCGAAACCAAGAGTCAGACGCTTAACAGACTGAGCCACCCAGGCGCCCCTTGTTATGAGTCTTATAATCACATCATTGCCGCCCTCATCCACACCCCATCTGGCCTTTCTATCTGGCTGGGTGTTTCCTTCGGGCTACGTGAAGCCTTTCCAAGGATCCTGGGACAATCAATTGAAGGGGGTCAATTTCCATATCCTGACATCCCACTAGACGCCTTCCTACCACCTTCCCAGCACCCCTCTTCCTGAAGACAGGCCCATACAGGTTTATTCAGGTGCCATTCATATTATAAAAAGAACCCTGAGTTTTCATGGGTCAAAGTAAAACAACGAGGGGGGCACCTGGGAGGCTCAGTTGGTTAAGCGTCTGACTCTTGGTTTCAGCTCAGGTCATGATCTCAGGGTTGTGAGGTTGAGCCCTGAGTTGGGCTCTGCACTGGGCTTGGAGCCTGCTTAAGATTCTCTCTCTCCCTCTCCCTTTGCCCCCCCCCCCCCCCCCATGTCCCCCCGGGCCCCCCCCCCCCCAAAAAAAAAAAAAAAAAAAACTAAACAAACAGCAACCTAAAGATCTTACCAACAATAGATATCAAAACCCCGACCCACCACCCAATGTAACAGTCAGCCCTACAAAGACAGGTGGCTTGGGTGGGTAATTACAGTCAATGGGGTGCACAGTGGGAAAGGTCAAGATGATACATAGTTTAAAAATGCTTAAAAATACTATAGGAGTGCCTTGGTGGCTCAGTCAGTTAAGTGTCCGACTCTTGGTTTCGGCTCAGGTCAGGATCTCAGGGTCGTGAGATCGAGCTCTGCGTGGGGCTGTGTGCTCAGTGCAGAGTCTGCTGGGATCCTCCCTCTCCCTCTCCCTGTGCCCCTCCCCTCCATGCACGCATTCTCTCTCTTTCTCTCTCATAAATAAATACAATAAATCTTAAAAAAATTATAATAATCAATGAGATTCAAATGACAGACATTCTAGTTGCTTCCAGATATTTTCTTTGGATAAAACACTTCAAGCTCCTTCAAAACTGGATGCTTCTCTGGGTGTTAGTGGGGGAGACGATGATGGAAAAGACAAGGTAGCATTTGATTGACAATAGCTGCCAGATTTTAAACTTGATAAAGCTCACCTGTCAAAGAATAAGGAAGGAGGAGAGAAAATGGAGAGAAGACATGCTTATTAAGTTTTAAACTTAATTCCAGTATAGTTAACATACAGTGTGACATTGGTGTCAGGTGTACAATACAGTGATTCAACACTTCCATACATCACCTAGTGCTCATCATGACAGGACCACCCCTTAATCCCCATCTTCTATTCAGTGTGTTCTCTATGAGTCTGTTTTTTTTGATTTGTCTCCTTTTCTTGTTGTTGCTTTGTTTTGTTTCTTAAATTCCACATAGGAGTGAAATCATATGGTATTTGTCTTTCTCTGACTTATTTGACTTAGCAGAATACCCTCTAGTTCCATCCACATCATTGCCAATGGCAATGGTTTTTATGGTTGAATAACATTCCATCGTATATATATATACCACATTTTCTTTATCTATTCATCTATTTGGAGAGAAGACATTTTTAAAGGATAAATCACCATGGATTCACTATTTACCCTATAAATTGATGTCAACTTTTTAACTGCCTTTCCTCCCTCCCCTCTTCCCTCCTTCCTTCCTTCCCTCCTTCCTTCCTTCCTTCCTCCTTCTGTTCCTTCCCTTCCTTTCTGGAAATACTCACTGAGTGCCAACTATGTTTTAGGCACCATGCAAGACATTGAGGATAAGAAACATGGTGCCTATCTCATGCCACTCATATTAGAGAGGTGGAAATAGCCCAAAATCAAGAATGTAGAGGACCTTTTATTTTAACTTACGCCACTACGTGTTTGATATTAGCTAAGTTTCTTAACCAATCTGGGCTTAGTTTAAACTTTGTTGTGGATAAAGTGGTAATAGAGTTTCCAATCCATTGCAGGGAGTTGTCTGGTTGAACATAAAAATGATCTGAAATTCAAGACATCATAACTAACTGTATCTTACCAACTATCTTGACTTACCAAGACTTGCTTAACTCCTCTAGGTTACCTAACAGTGGAGGGAGCCCTAGAATTGAGGGCGGGGCCAAGCTGTCCCTCAGGGCATGGCTGGGGACGTCAGAACTGTGTGAGTTGGGAGGAATGAAGGCAGCGTCCTGGAGGAAACCAACATGCCCACCATAATGCGTCTGGAAAAACGGACTCAGATTTGTGAAATATTTCATTAGATCCATACTCTCCAGCCCCTTTCAAAATCTAGATTTAAGCTGTTCTAAATTACAAAGTTCCTGATACTGTGTGTTGATACTGTGGTACTGTTTGTTTGTTTGCAGGCTCTGAGGAACTTGGTGGGACAGGAGGGTCCCAGGTCCTCTTTGTCAGTGGAGGAGGAAAGCCCGTGAAGAGGAGCTGGCTGGGCTGTGGGCGTTGCAGGAATGTGTCCTGAGCAGGGCTCTCTGCTGGTGTCCACACGTGCCTATTTAGATTTGGCTTGACTCCAAGGCACAGTGGAGCCTGCTGATCCCAGTGGTGGTGGTGGGTGGGCCGGCCCTCCGAGTGGCTAGGGGCCAGCAGCCTGATGGAGCATTTCCAGTGAAGACACTGGATTGTCTTTCCCCGCCTTTACGGTTGGCCTTCGGCAAACTCCTTCAGAGTCCCTGCTTGGTCTGGATCACACTGGGCGGACTCGGGAAGGCTCTTTCTCCATCTCAGGAGAAGACAGTATGTCTCCTTGTCAGTTCCGGAGTAGGAAGTTTCAGTGCAGTGGCCGGGAGAGGACATCTGTGTCCAGAGTGCTTCTGCCTCACAGTGGGCTTTGGAACAGAGCAGTAGGGGTGAGGCTTCTGGGCAAGAGGAGCACAGAGCTCTTTCTAGCCTTAACACGGTGGGAATTTCTCTTGTCTGTCTGTCTGTTTCCTTTCCATTGGCCATCCCTGTCCCCCCTAGAACATCAGTCAGTGCAAGCCGGGACCTCTTCATCCATACTCACTGCTGAATCCATGAGGCATAGACTAGCATGTGCACTATAACTATTTGTTGAATAAATGAACAGCAAAGAAAGCGGGAGGGAAGGTGGGAGGGGGGATAATTACTTTTCTTTCCCTTCAGTCTTGTTTTCCTGGAGTTATTAATTTTCTTGTCTTGTTTGCCTCTGGCCTGCTCCAGTATGCATTGGTTGATGGCTGAATTTATTACACAGATTCTATCTTGGGGTTTCTCTTTGCTTTTATCTTGATATTCCCATTTCTTCTCTTTTGCCCTCTTCTTTCTTGAATGAATCAAAGGGTCAGAGAACTGTGGCCCCCTGCTTGTTTTTGTCAATAAAGTTTGTTTGGGGCACAGGCCCATCTCTGTGCTTGTATGTTGTCTGTGGATGCTTTGAGGCTACAACGGGAGAGTTGAGTGTCGAGGAGAGGCAATATGGTCTCAAAGCCCAAGATATTTACTGTCTGGTCCTTAACAGGCAAGCTTGCCAGACCCTCATTTCTGCTGTCATTTTGTCAAACACATTTTCTCATGGCTTTCCGGAGATTCCAGGGAAGAATAGAAAGATTTTTGAGACTCTGCAAGCTTATTTTCTTACTATTACCTTATTTTCTATTTTTAACTAGAATTGCTGGGTTGTCTGGAGAGAGAACACTGGGTTGGAAAAGAATTGCTCTCAAAAACTTGTAACAAACATTCTATTGAAGAAATTGTATAGTAATTATAGCAAACCCTAAGTGGTGCTTGCTGTTTATTCACAAAATATTGACACGTATGTGGTCCTCAAATGTTACCTTTGTTCTGATCATGTCACCATGTTATCTTGCCTCCTGTAGAAAGAAGTATTAATAGGATCATAAGGTAAGTACATAATTCTATGTCTTCATTCTCTCAGTGAAATGTTTGTTATATTCACCCATGTTGTTGTGTTGGGTTTATTCTTTCCATTGTATGAATTCAGCAGACTATACTTTCCCATTCTATTTTTGATGAACATTTGGGTTGTTTCCAGGTTGGGGCTATAATGAGCAGAGCTTTTATAAGCATCCTTGTACACGTCTGTTAGTGTGTGATTTCCTGCATTTTTGGCTGAATATATAACTAACACAGGACTTTCTGAGTGATAGGGCTGCACTGGTAGAGTAGTGGTGGATGCAGCTAAGTTGTTTTCCAGAAGGATTATTCTGATTTACATTTTCATCAGCAATTAATGAGTAGTCCAGTTTATCTATATTCTTCCAACACGAGGTATTGTCCTGGTTTAAATTTTTTTTTATTCATTCTGATGCATACATTTTTTTGCGTGGGAAATTCAGTTTTTATTTTATTTTTATTTTTCTATTGTGTTATGTTAGTCACCATACAGTACATCATTAGTTTGTGATGTAGTGTTCGGTGAATCATTATTTGCGTATAACTCCCAGTGCTCATTACAACACATGCCCTCCTTTTTTTTTAAAGATTTTATTTATTTATTTATTTATTTATTTATTTGAGAGAGAGAATGAGATAGAGAGCATGAGAGGAGGGAGGGTCAGAGAGAGAAGCAGACTCCCTGCCGAGCAGGGAGCCCGATGCGGGACTCGATCCCGGGACTCCAGGATCACGACCTGAGCCGAAGGCAGTCGCTTAACCGACTAAGCCACCCAGGCACCCAACACATGTCCTCCTTAATATCTCATGGTTTTATTTTGCATTTTCCACTAATCAATAATGTCGCATCCTTTAGCATATGCTATTAATCATTTGGTTACCTTTTTTTTGGTGAAGGATCTGGACAAAACTTTGCCCATTTTTAATTGAGTTGCTTATCTTTTGCTGATTTGTGGTGGCGTGCTGCAATGACACATTTGTAAATTACTAGCCAAATGTGTGTCCATCAGTTTCTGGACTCTATTTGTTCCGCTGGTACACTTTTCTATCTTTGCCTCCATATCATATTTGAATTAATGCAGGTTTATAAAAGTCTTGCTAGCTGGTGCTCTGGCTTTATTTTTCTTCTTCAGAAAATGCCTTTGTTGGGCTCCTGGGTGGCTCAGTCGGTTAAGCGACTGCCTTCGGCTCGGGTCATGATCCTGGAGTCCCGGGATCGAGTCCCACATCGGGCTCCCTGCTTGGCGGGGAGTCTGCTTCTCCCTCTGACCCTCCTCCCTCTCATGCTCTCTGTCTCTCATTCTCTCTCTCTCAAATAAATAAAATCTTAAAAAAAAAATGCCTTTGTTATTTACAGCCTTTTGCATTTGCACACGAATTTTGGAATCAGTTTATCGATTTTCACAAAAAAATCCACTGGAATGTCAATTGAGATTTCATTGAATATATAGACCAATTTGAGGAGAACTGATTTCTGTTTGAGATTTCAATTATATATATTTTATATACATAATATATGAATATATAGCCAATATATATTCAATATATATCAATATATTATATATTCAATTATATATAATATGAATATATATCATATATATAATATGAATATATATATACATGACCTATTTATCATGTATAAATCATATATATATTCTATACTTTATTTTTTCTATGTCCCAAACTGGATTTTTCTACTAACCTATCTTCATTTCAGTGATGTCCTTTTCTGGGTTGAATTTTTATTTTATTTTTTGTTTTTTTCAAATTTAAAATCTTTATTTCATTCATTTTAGTATAGTTCTGTGAAAACCTTCATATTTCCTCTATTTTTGCAAACACAACCATAATTACTTTAAATTCCATGAATTAGCTCAAATATTGGGATCACCTTGCATCTGTTTCTAGTAATATTTGAATGACTAGTGGACGTTGTTTTAAAAAGTTTGCTGAGGCTCTGGAAGCTGTTAACTTTCTATAGGCACATTTTAATTTTTTTCTGGCTGACAGATCATATATGAGCAAGTCACCTTGTAATAGGCTGGCCTATTTCAATATTGTCCTTACTCTTAGGGTGTAACTCTTCTTGGGTCTTGTTTGAGATTCTCAAATGCTTATCAGTGTTTTTTACCCTTGGAAGGCCCTAAAATCTGGTTTTCATCTCCTTAGCTCCAGGAGACCTCCAAATATTTTGATGTAGAAGCCATTGTTCTGGTTTGATCTGTTTTGTTCTAGGATGCATAGCTTAGTAGTTATTAAATGCCTTTAGAGGAAATTGCATGTGGAATGTCAAACTCATTTCTTTTTTATTTTCTTTTGTGTAGGAACTCACTTCCCTAAAGTCTTTGCTTCTTAATAGCCTTGAACATCAGTTCTTTTCTTCCCTGACTAATCGGTCTACAATAGGACACATTTTTGGTTTCGACTCTGCCTCTGTTCCCAAACTATGAGGGAAAAGCTGTAGCAAATGAGAGCTCACCATAATCTTTGACCCCTCTTGCAAAGATCTTGTGTTTCCAGATGCTGGATTCTGTTGTTATTCTTTAGCTCATTCAACAGTTGCTTTTGTATTTTAAAATTGTTCTTTGTGGGATAGTCTAATCCAGATATTTCATTATAGATAGAGGTGAATTCTAATGAATTCTAAGAAATTTGATATTTTAGTCTCTGATATTGCTGTTAAGAATTCAATGTCATTTTGATTCTTTACCTTTGTAAGAAACGTATGTAGTTTATAGTGTTTTTCATGTTTTCTATATTCTTTTTTTTTATGATTTTTAATTTATTTGACAGAGAGAGACACAGTGAGAGGGGGAACACAAGCAGGGGGATGTGAGAGGAAGAAGCAGGCTTCCCGCTGAGCAGGGAGCCCGATGCGGGGCTCAATCCCGGGATCCTGACATCATGACCTGAGCCGAAGACAGATGCCCAACGACTGAGCCACCCAGGCACCCCATGTTTTCTATATTCTAATGATATTATGTCTATCTATTCTTTCAATTTTTGAGAGAAGAATGATGAAACCGCCAGCTATGATCCTGAATTTGTCTATTTCTCCCTTCTGTTCTGTAATTTTTTCTTCATGTATTTTGAAACTCTGTTATCAGGTACAACTATATTTAAGATTTCTATGTCTTCTTGATGAATCGATCCCCTATCACTATGAATTGATCCACTATCAACTAATGATGTTGCTTGGCTCCTCATACTATTCCTAGTTCTAAAATATACCTTGTCAGATATAGCTTTCTTGTGATCAGTATTTGCACGGTAGAGCCTTTCCATCCTTTTTACTTTTAATATATCTATGTCTTTATCTTTAAAGTGTGTTTCTTATAAATAACATCTAGGTGTCTCTTAATCTTTAATGCAATCTGACAATCTCTGATTTTTTTGAAACACAAATTTTTGGATCATACCCTAGATTTACTGAAACAGAAACTTTACATGATTCTGGATTATGCTGAAGATCCAGAACCACTGCTCTAGGTTTAGCAATATACTTCTTTATTTTAGCATGGTCTATCTTTAAGTAATATATGATGTAAGAATCTTATAGCAGTATAATCCAGTACCCTTTTCCTATTCTTTATGCTAAATTGTTAGAAATTTTGCTCTGTATATGTTATAAATCCCAAGAGACATTGCTATAATTTTTCCTTTAAACAGTCAATTGACTTTTAAGGAAATTTTCCAAATTAGAAAAAAAAAAACAACCTAGCAACTCCTGATATGAGAAAATGAAATTACTAGCAGTCTTTCTTTGTGTAGCTCTACATTCCATCTAGTATCATTTTCTTTCTGCTTGGGGAATCCCTTTAATAGCAGGGTAAGTCTGAAGGTGAACAAATTTTCTCAGGTGTTACTTGTTTGCAAAAGTCTTAATTTCACCTTTAATTTAGAAATATATTTTCACCGAGTGTTCTAGTGTTCTAGAACAATGAACTGATTTTCCTTTAAGCATTTTAAAGATGCCATTACATCATCTGACTTACATAGTTTCTGACAAGAAATTTGTAATAATTATTTTTTTCTACGTATGTTTTCTTTTCTTTTTTTCCTGGATGCTTTTAAGATTTTTAAAAACCAATTTAACCATAGTGTACTTTGTGTGTGTGTGTGTGCACGTGTACACGCGTGCATAGGTATGTGTTTATCTAGTTTTGGGTTGGTTGAGATTGTTGGATCTATGGTATATAGTTTTCATCAAATTTGGAAAAGTTTTGGCCATTATTTCTTCAAATATGTTTATGTTCCTTTCTTTCTCTTCTCTCTTTCTGAAACTCCAATGACATATATGTGAGACCATTTGCCATTGTTCCACAGGTCACTGAAGCTTTTTTCCTCTTCTTTCCCTTCTCTTCCTCTGTCTTCTTTTCTTCTTCTTTGCTTTAGCTTCAATAGTTCCCATTGCTATTCAAGTTCACTGATCTTTATTTCTTTATGTCCTCTGTGTTTGATTTACTTTTAATCTCATCTAGTGATTTATTTTTACTCTATATTTTATTTATTTTTTCTATAGATCCATTTGGTTCTTTCCTGTGTCTTTTTTTTTCTTTCCTAATTATGTTCATGTTTTCCTTTACATCTTTGAGCATATTTTTTAAATTTACAATAGCTATTTTAAGGTTCTTATCTACTAATTACATAAATTTTTGGTCATTTCTGGTTTTGTTTCTACTAGGCGTTATATTTCATGTTTTTCTGTTCTTCGTGTATCTAGTAATTTTTTTATTAGATTCTGGACATCTGAATTTTTGTCCCACTTCTAAGTCCTAAAACCTTCAGAATCACTGCTGAATGTTCCATGTATTCATCAAGATTTTTCTACTCTGGCTGATGAAAACTGAGCACTGTGTGAATTCTTGGAGTTGTTTGGTTTATACTTACTCAGTGCTTTTTTCAGTAGTTGTTCTATGCCCGGCCTCTTGGAGTTTATGCATACTTGAATTTGTATTAAGTCAAACAATTAAGAGGAGTCCTTAACTCTGAGTTACTGAACTTTTTCTCTGTTTAACTTACTTCTTCCTTGTACTCTGCCCTGCAAATTGTAGCTGGTTTGGCCTTCCTGAACTTGAATTTGTTTCTGCTACTCAGTTAGACTGCCAAGCACTGTTTCATGTCTGCCTCCCTGAGCTATAGTTAAATATTTCCTCCACAAAGAAAAACAGGATTATGATAAGATTAACCTTCTTTCTTCCCCATTGTTCAGGAAACACAGTTTTGTGCTGCTTATTATCCAATGTCCAGAAAGCAATTTCCAACATTTTGTCTAGTTTTCTAGTTGTGTATAACAAGAGAGTAATCAGGTACTCCTTTATGTGATGAAGTAGAAACCATAATATATCTTTGCTGGTGTTAATGAATGGATACTATTTGTTAACATGACTTAGAGCCCTTTAAAAACCTACCACCAATGTATTCTCAATTAATTGTTCTAGGGCCATATCATTCTAGGTTTAAATTTGCTGTGAGAATTAAAATAAATCTTTGACCTAGGCTTTCCAGGAAGCAGTTCTGAGATTCACTCTGACTCTGTGGGGTTATGTTATGCAATTATTTCTAAAGCAATTTCTATAGCTACAGGATTTCAATACATTGAATGACTCAGGGCTGGTTACGTGCTCTACTCCTTGTGTGAACTCAGCCTTTTCTAGAGCACAGGAATGGAAGATCTGCTGAGGAGACAAAGAAAAACTATCCATTGCAAGTAGGGAAGGGCCGTCAAGGCAGCCCTCTAGCAGCTCAGTGAGAATTAATGTGGTGAGTCTCTTGTCTTCTATAAGTCTGTTTTCTCATCTATGAAATAACGGCAACAACTGTTGATTCCTAGAGTTTCAAACTCAATTTTCACAGTTGAAATCCCTGCTCAGAACGTTCCTATGATTTCTCTTGTATTCTTGAAATACAATATGGCCATGAAGTCCAGCGTGTGTGGGCTCTTCTACTTTTCTACTTCTGTAAACAGCCCTCTCAACCATTTTTTTTTTTTAATCAAGACAACTTTCTCCCTGTTCACTGATTATGGGTATCTCATGGGACCTTCAGAAGCATAATAGCCTCTCCTTTCAGGATCTTGTGTATACATCCCCTATGTCCCCAAAACCCTTCCTTCACCTCTTTACCTGGTTCAGTAGGGTCAGATTTCAGGTGAAGTGTCATTTGTTCAGGAAACCTTATTGAAGCCCCAGTCTGGCTGTGGGATCCTCTGAAGGAACTATAATTGCCTCTTAAACTTTAAGTTAATATTTTTTTGCAGCCTTCAGGTTTAATATTGGCACATTTACAAGATTATAAGCTTCATGAAGGAAGGAATCTCTGCGTTTTGTTCACCACAGTGAACCAGGACCTAACAGAGTGCACTGTACATCCTGGATGTTTAATGGATATTTAACTCCTGAATGGATTGCCGAAGCAGCAAACTTGTAGTATGTGCAGTGTGTCCCCTTCACCATACAAATACTGCTGGTCCAAGTTCCAGCAGTGCTATTTAATAACTGTGTGACTTGGGTGAATGACTTGGCTCCTCTGTGTCTCTGTTTCCTTGCCTGCAAAGTGGGGGTAATAAGAAGACCTACCCATATGGTTGCTGTGGGTGTTAAGTGTCTAAAGGCTGAGAACAGTGCCTGCATGCCATATACCGTAACCAGTTGGTTTAGGCTCCTACACACAGTAGCCCAGTGTGGACTGTGGGATCCAGAGAGAACCCTGCTGGCTTCTGGTGTCTCATGGCTCTAGCTTCACGTTTCATAAACTGAAGACACTGCATGTCAACAATGATGCATGATGTGTGCAGGTCCTTCAAGTCAGTGGTGGTCTGAATGGGTCTAGATCCTCATACCTCTGACTTTTGTCTTACCCTCAAGCTTATCATGCAACTGGGGCTACAAACTGGAATGCATATGGTCTCTGCCTCTAGGCTGAGATAGTGGACAGGTAGGTGAATGGGCCTCTCCTCTCCACTCACTCTTGTTCCTGGACTGGTGGCTGAACCCTTGTGTCCTCAGGGATGCTGGGGGCCTGCCCCAGCGGCTACCTCACTTTAGCTTGGCAAAAGGCCCTCTCCAACATTTTTTAGGTGCTAAAGATACTTGAATTTCCACCCTTTCCTGATGTGCTAAATATCAAGGGTATAATTAGGAATTCCCCAGCTCCATACGGCCTCTTTCATTTCGATGGTACATTCATCCTTTTACACATGCTCAGTAACCTGATCATTTCAGCCTTTCTCATCCCCTTCCTAATTAATAAGGAGGGCCATCATGATTTGACAGGAATATCTGATTTTATCTGTCTTGTTGCTACCAACTGCCAGAAGTTGCTAGTTCTCACTGAATTGCATGACTCATAGGTGGATTTGGATAACACAGTCATTTAATTACACTTTTCTTAAGATTCAAAGCATTGCTCAGGCCACGATTTGGTAGCAATTGTTAATACAAATCCACTTTGGAGATAGATGCAAGTACAAATTATAGAGCATCAGGTGCAATTTGATCTTGAAGGGTTTTTCTTTTTTCTTTTTCTTTCTTTCTTTTTTTTTTTTTTTTACCATTATAAATAATGAAGGTGCTGAGGGTGGCTCAGCATATTCAATTGGATATCATTAAATTCCAAAGGTTGTGGTTTTTAAAAGCAGCATCTGCCTGCTGTCTGCTGGGATTTTAAGGTGAACGAAGCACTTAAAAGCTATGCTTCTTGCGTTATCTCTCCTTCTTATCTCTGCATCCTGCCCACCCTCTCATTCTGCCTACTTTGTACTCAGTTCCCCCGTCCATAAAATTGATGCTAGATGCTGGGATGGCTCAGTTCTTAAGGATCTGTCAAGGGAGAGGGGACACACAAGAGAATTGACAGAAGAAAATAAGATGAGTGACAGAGGCCAGTATGGGGTGCTGTAGAACAGAAGAGGGTACTCAATTCTGTGGGGGAGAATCGGAAAGGCTTCCTGGGTTGGGGGAATCCACCTGAGCCACAGGGGAGGGTCAAGTCTGCATGTTCAGATGAGAGGCACTTCACCCACTCATACCATTTTTCTAGGACCTCAAAACATTTGCAGATCAGTCATAGCCATCCAGGGCTCTTGGGATTTAAATAAAACCAAGTATTAGAGACACTGTCCAGTTCCCCCTTCCCCATCTGTCTCTAATTTGCAAAGTAATATACAAAGTTTGGTCTGTGATTCTAGCAATTCCCCTCCATATCCTCTTTCCTCCTTAAGTGTCTCCCTGCTTTTCTCTCTATATACCCCAAAAATCCACTTGCACTATCCCTGGACCTCTATCAGAACCAGCTCTTAGGAATAGCTCAGGCCAACTACTTCTTGGTCATGTGTAAATGACTGGTAAGAATCAGTCACTCTCAGGGGGTATTTTCAGGGGGTAGCCAGACAAAAGCATCTCTGTTTATGTGAGCAACATATCAAAAGTCTGGAGAGATCTTTGCAGTCAAGGGGAAAGGAGGTCAGGGAAGACACAACCATGCTGAGGCCCTGAAATCCCCTGCATGGACATCGGAAGACCCCAGAGGAGAACCGGCAGTAAGCTTAATGAAATCCTAAGTCTAGAACAACTGATATGAAAGCAATTATTTATGTGTTGGTGTGGGAGAGGTGTATTGCCCAAAGTTGGGTTCTATCTGAAATATAGGGAAGTCTATTGTTCAGGATAATGAGGAACACTTCATTCCTAGAAGGGAGAGCACAGCAGTCAGCCAACAAGAGACCCAAGAGCTGAACCCTGGTTTCTGGGAGTTCTTATTCCAGTATTCATCACCTTGATTTATATCCTTTTTTGTTCATCTGATTCCAGCAACATGGTGCAAGCAATGCTTGATTACAGATAGTGTTGACAATTTCAGTATCATCTTTTTCTGTTTTTCTTGTTGGGCAGATAATTTCATTTAAAAGCAAAAACAAAAAAGGGGTAACATGGATGGGTGCCCAGAAGCAAAGTTTCATTGTGAGTTTTGGGATTTAATTGGACTTTCCCTTCCAAGGCATTTTACCTTGATTTTTTTATCATGTTGTATGTTATATCCCCAGTTTTTATTTATCTCATAACTGGAAGTTTGCATTCTTTGACCCCCTGCATCCAATTCCCCATCCCCATCTCCCACCTCTGATAATTACAAATCTACTCTTTCTTCCTGAGGTTTTTTTTTCTTTTTAAGATTCCATATTTATATGTGAGATTATATGGGATATATGAGATTATATGATATTTGTCTTTCACTGTCTGACTTATTTCACCTAACATATTGTCCCTAAGGTCCATCCACGTTTTCACAAATGGCAGGATTTCCTTTTTTATGACTGAATATTGTTATTTTTAAATAGTATTTTAATTCCATATCTATATCTATCTATGCATATATAGATATACCCCATGTTTCTTTATCCATTCGCCTACTGATGGACACTTAGTTTGTTTCCTTGTCTTGACTCTTACAAATGGTGTGGCAATGAACATGGGACTGCAAATGTCTTTGACATAGTGATTTCATTTCCTTTGGATAAATACCCAGAAATAGGATTACTGAATTATATGGTTGTTTTATTGTTAACTTCTTGAGGACCCTCCATACTGTTCTCCAGAGTGGCCACACCCGTTTGCATTCCCACCAACAGTACATGAGGGTTCTCCTTTCTCCACATCCTCACTAACACCTGCTGTTTCTTGTGTTGATTTTAGCCATTCTGACAGGTGTGAGGTGATATCTCATTGTGGTTTTGAGTTGTATTTCCCTTATGATGAGTGATGTTGAGCATCTTTTTGTGTCTGTTGGCCATTTGGATGTCTTCTTTGGAGAAACATCTGTTCATGTCTTCTGCCCATTTTTCAATTGGATTATTTGCTTTTTTTTTAAAAGAAATGATTACCCACCCCATTTCAGAAAACAAATAATTGAATTTCTGTTTCTCATTAAAAAAAAAAAAATGTGAGGCCTGAGAGAAATAAGGTTGCCCCCACAGATGTTGCTTCTCCCCAGAAACTAGGAGGAAGGAAGTCAACCACAGAGTTTGCATTATGTATTTTAGAGGGTGTCCATCAGAGAGACATCCACAGTGGATATCAGGGCAAAGGCCCCCTTGCAGACCCCTAGGCCAGCCCGCCTTGCTCCAAGGCTTCTAGACAAGGCCCCCCCTTGGCCTTGATCACATCCTGGGTCAAGACACTCATGATGCTCACAGCTGCTAGTGACTGGCTGACATGTCCCCACACAGTCATATTTCATTTCTGTGGTCGTGGAGAGTAGCTGGTCTGCAGGACTCAGGGGACGGGCAGCTGGGAAAACTATTGTCAATTGCACATGAGCACTAATGCTTACAACACCTAATTCTTATGACATGAATGAATGAGCATTCCAAGTGATGGGATTCAAGCTCAGCCCGTCTGGGGACAGGACCCAGTCAACCCCGGCCGGGCAGGGGTGCTTCCCAAGCCACGGACGTGGGCATGTGCTGGAAGAGCAGAGTTTCAAATCGTGGTGGTCATTGCTGTGAAGGGACTCATTTTATGTGTTGAAGCTCTAAAGATTGTTTTTGTTTTTAATTAAAAGATTATCTTCTAAAAAATGACACCCTTGCAGAGGGAACCACATGGACACGGGCTGGAGGCCCAGGAGGGTCCAAAGGGTCTCACCACTAAACGTGTCACGGAGCTGCCTGGGAGCTTCAGCTCAAACTAGCCAGAGTTGTTTTTCCCCCCTTTTTAAAAAAATTTTGGCAACCCACAGCATTGATACAAAATTACTAAAATAAATATATTCTTAGAGGGGGAAAGGGGGCATAATGTAGAAAAATATGGGCTCTAAAATTTCAGTTTCAACAAAGACTCTGGGGCCCAGGAGAGAGGGAAAAGGGAAAATGTGATAAGGTCCTCATGTTCCTTGGAGAGGGAAGAAGGAATGAATGCGGTTGATTCTCAATGTTGATCAAAGAGTATAGTCTTCCACAGATCGGTTAAAATGTGAGACACAAGCACAGAACAAGAGGCAAAACTCACACGCTTGGATGGAAAGCACGCCAACGAGGTGCTCTTTACGGGACACCAGAATTCAAGCACACGGAGAAGTTGGTAATGGGGGCGGGCAAAGATACAAGAGCCAATGTCAGAAAGTCAAGCTTTAAGAGTCACACAACCCTGAAAAATAAGATTCAGGCAAAAAACATCGGGGACAAAGTGGCATTTTTGTTGTTGTTGTTGTTGAAATAGATACTCCACTGAATATATAAAAGTTTATCACCTAAGACAATGGCATTGAAATCTAGATAGTGAAGAAATCATGAGACATAAAATTAAGTGCAGCGATAGAATCTTCAATATCATATTTACATCACACATATTTCCAGAACATGATACGACAGAGAAAAAATACACCCTTGGAGTATCTACGGAAACGTACCGTGTCCTGGGCCATGAAGAAAAGCTCACTAAATGTTTCTGAAAGACAGACATCAAAACAGCTGCATTCTCTGATGACGGTGCAGTGAAACTAGAAATTAAGACGTAAAAGGAAACAAATAAACAAAATCTATCCACTTGCCATTTTAAGAGCAGCATTCTGAAAATTTCTTATAATGAGCGAATAAAGGGACATCGTGGACAATGCAGAAGCAACAATGAAGCACTATGTGTATAATTCAAAAATACAAGCAATGGGGCCCAGGAGGGGCAGGAAAAAATGTATAGTCATATTTATCAGACAGTGTAAAAGACTGAAGACAAGTTAGCTAATTATGTACAAGAAGCTATAAAAGGAACAAAGAACAAAGTCAGAAGAAGTACACGTGTAATGAAATTGAACAGTAAAAATACAGCAGACTTGATGGAGAGAATTGTAAGCATGTTCCTGGAAAGCATGATAAAATAGAAAACCCTTGGCAAGTCTGCTAATAACACTGAAGTGAAGGAAGGAAAGAGAGAGAAGGAGGGAGAGAGAGGGAGGCAGAGAGAAGGAGGGAAGGAGGGAAAGATGCACACACAGGGGGAGAGCGAGAGGGGCGTAAGAAAGGAGTTTTAGTTCCAAAAGACTTTTATTTACAGACGGGGACCATTGGCAGGGCTAGTTGCATGGACTGGATAGTTTGTGGATCTTTTTCTGGCAGGGAGGCAGGGAAGAGGACATCCATTCATGGTAACCCACTAAAAGCACATGCCCTGACACAGCCCCTTATGTTGCAAACATGTAATAATGACAGATGAAATGAAAAAAGAAACTCAGACACTCCTTTCCATGAACCTGAGAAAGAGAAGCAAAATGAGCTATGCAAAGCTGTGCAGTGTGGAGCAGGGCTGTAGTGGAGGGCGGGCTGCTTCCTGAGTCTGCAAGACCGCAACAGCCGGGTCTCCTGCAGGGACTCGGGATGGCTCCACCAGAGGTGAGTGACCAGCAGCAGTCTGAAGTGAGTTCCTGTCTTATCAAAGGAGCATGAAAAACCTGCTGCATGCTACCTTGTTATTGCTTCTCCAGTGGGCCTTGAAAAATGGGGCTATGTTGGGTTTTCAGTCTGATCAGGGTACCCTTCTGGTCTTTAAGCAGAGCGGGTAGTAATTCTAGACCTCCCGATAGACACTCATGAGTCAGCCGTGCACAATGCAAAACTGGCCTGCTTTAAATGTCCCACCGGGTTCTATCCTTTATAGCTATACATCCAAGGTACTTCAGCATTTATTAATACTGGAAACATTTTACAAAGTATGCAAAATGTTGGAGTGTTGAGATGATTGTTATGGAAAGAAGCATTTAAGTGCAACAGAAATATTTGAATTCTGGTGTGTGTTTTCTTAAGTGACTTAAAATACACATTTAGTATCGGCCAGTTTCCGTGGGCCAGGAGTCCAGGCTGGGCGTGGCGGGGTCTTCTGCTCTGTGTCTCTCTGAGCAGCCATCTATCTAGATGCCGGCTGAGTCCCCTTCCTTCCTGGAGCCTGTGGGCCTCTCCCCAGCTCCCTTGGCTGGTGGCAAAATTTGCATTCCATTTCCTGTGGTTGTGGAACTGAGGCTTCCTTGCTGGCTCTTAGCCATGGGCTGTTCCCAACTTGCAGTTCCTTGCTGGCTCTCAACTTGGTCGCTGAGTTCTTCAAGAGCAGCGAGAGAATCTCTCCATGAATTACTTTAAAAAAAAACTATTCTCGGGCGCCTGGGTGGCTCAGTTGGTTAAGCGACTGCCTTTGGCTCAGGTCATGATCCTGGAGTCCCTGGATCGAGTCCCGCATCGGGCTCCCTGCTCGGCAGGGAGTCTGCTTCTCCCTCTGACCCTCCCCCATCTCGTGCTCTCTCTCTCTGTCTCATTCTCTCTCTCAAATAAATAAATAAAATCTTTAAAAAAAAAAAAAAACTATTCTCTTAGGGTGCCTGGGTGGCTCAGTCGGTTAAGCATCTGCCTTTGGCTTAGGTCATGATCTCAGGGTCCTGGGATTGAGCCCTGCATCCGGCTCCCTGCTCAGTGGGGAGTCTGCTTCTCCCTATGCCTCTGACCCTCGTCCCTGCTTGTACTCTCTCTCTCTGTCTCAAATAAATAAATAAAATCTTAAAAAAAAAACCCATTCTCTATTTACTTGTACCTATGGAAGCGCATACTCTCTAAGACAGCATGCATGCTCAAATCAACATATGAGACTGGACACACTTATTCTCTGGAACTTCATTCCTGTGCACACTGCGTCATCACCCAGAGAATGATCTTGACATTCTTCTTATAATAAAGCTCAGCTCATTGGTGAGAAGATCATCATGGTTCCCGTTTTGCACTGTGACCATCTGAGTTTGTGTTGGTGTATTCTTGCTCCTACAGTTCAAGTCATTATCCCTTGTTAAATCCTATCCAATTCATGTGAATTATTATTTATCTGTTCAAGAATTTTTGGTCTATATCCATCCTATCTTCATGCTTTTGGGGGGAAAGTTAGTCTAGAGGGGAATTAAAATAATGGGATAGTCTGACAGATTAAAAGGATTTTTGGAATTGCTTAGACTTAATAAATGTAATCATCACATCCATAAGGATCCAAACTCTGAATAAAACCAGGTAGAAGAGTGCATGCCCAAAAGTTTAACTTCATTATCTTGTAAGCAAAAGATATGGTCACTGGAATGTTTGTACTGACAAGAGACACACATCCCGCAAACATTTTCCGAGCTGCTCCTACAGCTTCTGTCCCTTTATCGAGTTCTATGTCATCCTTGCAGCTGGAGAGGGGCAACATCCTGGTCAAAGACTCTCTTGCTTAATTTTTCCAGAAAATCTGCCAAAAAGAGTCTGTCACACCCTAATTCCGGTGATGAATTTACTCCTGGATGTGACTATTTAGCATCTCTAGCACATCAAACGATGTTTTCCAGTTAGGAAGTCAGCTCTGATGGCCAGCAGACCTTTTCTGCAAGTAAGAAGCTCAGCCCTGTGGGCAAGAGCATGACCTGTCAACAGTGTCCTCACAACTCAGCAGGGCTTTGGGGTTGGGAAGCCTGGGGGCATTGGCAGCATTTATGCTCCCTGGGGACATGTCACCTACCACTTCTCTCTTGGAGAGCTGAGGTGCAAACAAGCAATTCGTGAAACCCTCTTGCACCAAGTTGCTCTTGGTACAGGCAGTCACCCTGTCCTTCCAGGACGGAGCAGGGGTGCTTGGGAGGCCTTGGGCATCGTTACCTGTCTGAGCCTCCAGTGTGACAGGAATTCAGGTCAGCATTGCTGTTTGTCTCTTTTGCTTCCTACTGAATCCACTCCTGCCAAGGACTCTTCACATCCACGCAGCCAAGCCCGCCTGAGAAGGTGCCAGCTGAATAAAGCCCTCCCAACCCCTCCACGGTTTCCTATTGTTTGCACTTCGATAATCCCCGAAGCTCAGTGCAGACTTTCACTATTTAAAAAGTGCTCTATTAAGCAATAAGAAGTCACATGCACATTAGAGGGCTCATTTTTTTTTTTTTAAGATTTTATTTATTTCTTTGACAGAGAGAAACACACCAAGAGAGGGAACACAAGCAGGGGGAGTGGGAGAGGGAGAAGCAGGCTTCCTGCCGAGCAGGGAGCCCGATGCGGGGCTCGATCCCAGGACCCTGGGATCATGACCTGAGCCGAAGGCAGACGCTTAACGACTGAGCCACCCAGGCGCCCGTAGAGGGCTCATTTTTTGAAACCGGGAGCTGGCCGTGGGTGCCAGCTGAGGGAGACTCAGGTACCCGGCCGGTGGAAGCAGGGCTGGCACCTGCCCCCAATTGCAAAACTTCATGCAGTTCTTGACCAAGCGTTGGAGGAGCTCTTTGTGAGAGCTGCCACCACATTTTAATTACCACTAAGCCCGCTTGGCAACATGTCCTTTCTTGGCAACATGTGAAAAAAAAAATGGGGGAACTGGAAGACAGACTGGTGGTTTGAGTTTTGTAAAAAAGAAAACACTATGGTGCCAGAGGAAAAAGACATTGCAAGCTTTTCCTGACGCACCGGATTGCGTTGAGATAGGCACGCTAACCACAGGCCCTGGGAATTTCAAGGCACTCAGGGAGAACAGAGGGTTGGCTCCAAGTAGTAGGAAACTCGCAGAGAGGGAGTAGTTTGAGGCACGGTCCTTGGGCATGAAGGAAACCCCCGGTTTCCACCAAATCCCTTTTCCCAGGCTCACCTGCTGGCAACACAGAGCAGAGTCTCTTTGCTCTTCCCCGCCCCCCTCTGCCCAGCAAGCCTTGGGCTGTCTGGACTCCCAGGGTGTGTGAGAGCTTTACCACTTGCCTTCTCAGATAACATAAATAAAGCGTTGTCCAAAGCAGACAGATACTTGGGCAATTCTTTTGGAACATTCAGTCCCTGATGTTCCAGTAAATTGTTGCATCAGGGGAGATGAACATACAGGGTGCTGAGAAGAACATAATGAAAAAATGTGCAGGAGTGAGTTGGGGCGGGTTAGCCAAGGGCGGAGCAGCCTTGGCCGGAGTAAGACCACACGGAGGGCTGTGGTCGGTGGCACCAAGGTCCTCATGGAGGGACACGCTCCATGCAAGTGTTTGTGCTGCTCCCCTGCCCTCTGGTGACCTGGGTGAGGACTGGTGGGGTTAGCTGTGCACCTTTCCCGTGCTGCTCAGAGCGATTCGGAGGCCACTACGTGGACAACATTACTTCTCTAAGGGCTGGAGGGAGGGACCAGGACTCTGTAAAAGTCAGGAATGAACTTGAATTCCTGCCCTCTGTCCCCTAACCAGTGGCACCGGTGGTACAAAGTGGCGTTAGCAGACAGTGCCATGAGGACTGCTACGTCACCGTGGGTCGCAAAGTTAGACTAAATTAACACAGAGAAAGTGCAAGGTGTAAGTGCGGTAGGTCAGGGAGCCAGCTTCGGGGGCTCTCATGGCTCCTCCAAGGCCCCATCGTTCTTATGGGGCCAGAGGGGGCGAGCAGGCAACGGTGGGCTGCAGGGTGAGGTGCATTCAAATCCCCAGCCTGGGGTCAGCCCCTCCACCTCTGTGCATCAGCTGCCCCCCAGGAGGCTGAGCAGTCTGGGGGTGAATCTCCCCTTCCACATTCAGACAATGTGAATTGTAATAACAGCACCTGTTCTGAGGGCCAGGATGGCTCTGGGTCCTCAGCCCATGCCTGGGCGTTCACTCTTTTATTAATGTTGGTAATCCTACAAGCTTTCAGTATTTGCACTGTTGGCAGTATTCTATGGCAGAAACCCTCCCCCCCGCCCCGCCCCTCTGAGAAGACCAGCCAGGAACGTTTTGTGGATGTCTGTCTAAAGACAACAGCAGGACAAAGTTCTGGCTGGGGGGCAGGAGAAAGCCGTAGTAAGGAATGACCACATGCCCAGTTTTGCCCACTCCAGCTCTGCAGGATCAGGCACTTCTCTGAGTCTGCTGTCTTACTTGAGGTCCCACACCAGTAAGACCTTAGTGGGACAGTCTCTGTCTGATGAAGCCCCACAGCCCCCCATCTTTGTGGACATGTTGCTGTGGACACTTGTTTTCGTTTGTCCCCGTGCCTGTTGGGTTAGCTTCGTGTGCTGGTCATTGTGTTTTCAAAATGATTGCGTAACGGGAGGTTTAGGATAAAAGCCTTTTCCGTGCAAAGCACTGGCACGTAAAGACGCTTGGCGACACCGTGACCCAAAGACCGCACTGCACCAAGTCCAAAGCTCTGAATGAACTGGGTCCACCAAGCGGTCCAAACCTGGGCTCTGCTTCCCTGGGGGCACGCCTCTTCTGGCTCACCACCACTCCTGGGGGGTAGCCCTCAGGGGTCCCGGCTTATCGTGAGCATCTCCAGTGAGGCCCCTCACCTGGTGTGGGTCTAGGACTTTGATCTCTGTCCCCATGTTCCACAGAACCTTCAAATGCCGAAGGTCTGACTTTTGTTCAGTAAACGCCTTCTGGCTGAGAACAGCTTCTTAGTGCTGGTCTCCTCTCTGGTTCCCTGCTTTCTCTCCCATTTAGGTGCTTTACTGCCTACCAGCTCTTCAGCTTCTAAGAAGAGTGACTCTTCTTAGCTGTTTCACAAGACTTCTTATTATTTTGAGCAGTCGGGGGTACCCAAATACCCCAGGCTGCCATTATGGAAGCAGGAAGAACCATTCAAGTCTGCAGAGCTTACTGGTCCTCCTTAAGCCTCAGTTTCCTCAGCTGTAAAATTAGAACAGCTAATCCTACTCACACTACAGGTAAAGTGTTTAGTGCAGCTCCTGGCCTAGAGTAATTACTAACATTAATCTTTCAGATTGAAAAAGATATAAAATTCAGCAAGCCTTGGGAAAGATCATTGTCTCCTTCCCCGAAACACAAAGGAGGAGCCCTGGTGGTAGGAGACCCGTTTCTGTAAGGCAGCCTTGCAAGAAGCACCTCCCCAGCCAGCCAATCCAGCGTCTTGCCGATATAAACATAAATCAAAAAACCATGCAACCCTGTGCAGAATGGATGCACCTGTTCAGTACTTTAAAACCTTCCCAGTATCATTTGGCTAGGACTCAGTCCTGCCCAGACACAGATGCCATATTCCTTCCCCGTTATACACAGGGCATCCAGGATACAACTCTCACCTACCAAAATCCTGCTCATCCTCCAAGCACAGTTTCTGTGTGAAAAGTCTCGCTTCACAAGAATTCAGAACACCTTGAACCTCACCTGACTTTTGCAGCTTCTGTGTGAATCTGTGCCCCACGTGGCACCACCTTTAAAATCACCCATCCGTCCATCTCCACACCTGTCCATAGCAATCACGCAGGAGCTCAGAGCTGTGGAGAAGATGCATTTCCACGTGACAGCAAGGCGTTGGGGGAACAAGAATACACAGAAGGACTTTGAGCCACAGATAGGGGGACAGTGCTTTCTGCTACTATTCTGAGAATAGCAGTTGGGTGAGTTTTATACTTGCATAAATTCTAAAATCAGTCCTTAATTGCATAGGTCCATATTACCCAGAATCGAACCAAAACCAAAGTCAATCCTAATGGTCTCTCATCTCACATTTAAAAATGGCCAAACCCAGCCAGAAATTCTAAAAATGACAGCAACAGAAAGCAATGAGCAAGCAGCCTGTAGCCAAAAAGTTCACAGAAGTCCAAAACCATCCATTTTTACATTTGCACAATACGTTTATTCTAACCTTGAATCCTGAGGCATAGGGAATTAGGTGCAGCAATGTAAGGCAGGCTGCTCTTGGAAGACACATCTCAAAATACATTATCACAGAGCCCATCCTAAACAGAAGGGGTTCCTGGTCTCTTGTGGCTCAGGGATCCGGAAGTCAGGGTCTACACGCCCAAAGCACTTCGGGTGTCGTGTGGACACTGTCCCTGGTGTTGGGCAGCAGGGTAGCCTGGCCCCGTGCCAGGGCCCCAGTGGCTGCCACAGGGATGGTCCTTCCAGAAGGAATGGCTTTGTTCATAATCCCCCTCTGATCCCCACTTGCCTAGAGGATCAAAGGAAATAATAATTCAGAGCACTTGACTTTTCTGGCTGGCTGTGATCCTAACAGCAACAGCAGGTTGGCATTGCACATTATTACAGTTGAAGTCACGTAGCCAAGGGCTCACAGCTGGTAAATGGCTGAGACGTAATTTGGGCCCTGGGTCTGTGTCCAGAGTCTGTGCTCCGACCCTGTGGGCTGGGTCCCTAAAAGCTCCTGTCACAGCTGTGGTCTGAGGCTACAGTCCCACAGCCTCCCCTACCTCCTGGTCTGAACGGAGAGCCCTCCATGATGGCAAGAGAGACACTTCCTGTCCATCCAGCAGTTACTGAGCACCTACTATTTATCAGAGGCACTGTCTTAGGCCCTGGAAATTAACTGTGAACAAGACAGAAGAGATCGATGTCACAAGGAGCAGCATGCACATGACAAATGAACAAGAGGATGGATAGTGTTAAGTGCTCTGGCCCACGGGACACGAGGCTGTTGTATGTGAACACAGGAGGGTGGAGGGCTGCCAGGGGCCCGAGATCATCAATGAAGGACCCTCTAGGGGGAAGACATCAAGTGCCGGCCCCACAAGGAGGAAGAGGAGAAATGGCCATAGATGTTTCCAGCAGAGACTCGCGGTGGGAGCCAGCTTGGTGTGTTAGAGCAGAGCTTCTCCGAACCACTGTGTATTAGTCAGCTCAGGCTTCTGTAACAAATAGTACAGACTGGGTAGCTTACACAGTGGGAATTATTCCCACACAGTTCTGCTGGCTGGAAGTCCAAGGTGAAGGTGCGGGCAGGTCTGGCTCCTTCTGAGGCCTCTCTCCTTGGCGTGCAAACGGCCGCCTTCTCCCCGGGTCCTCATCAGGTCCTTTCTCTGCATGTCTGTGTCTAATCTCCTTTTCTCGTAAGGACACCTGTCAGATTGGAGTAGAGCCCACTGAAATGACCACATTTTAACTGATTCGCCGCTTCAAAGGTCCTATCACCAAATATTGTCACATTGGGAGTCATGGTTTACGGATACGAATTTGAGGGAACACAGTTCAGCCCATAACACAACCAGAGGCCTCGTTACAATCCAGATTTCCAGACACTGAGTTTCTGAGGCAGTAGTTCTCAGATAGGGTCTGAGAATCCGCATTTCTTTTTTTTTTCTTTAAGTATTTTATTTATTTATTTGACAGAGAGAGACACAGCGAGAGCAGGAACACAAGCAAGGGGAGTGGGGGAGGGAGAAGCAGGCTTCCCCCTGAGCAGGGAGCCCGATGCGGTGCTCGATTCCAGGACCCTGGGATCATGACCTGAGCCGAAGGCAGATGCTTAACGACTGAGCCAGCCAGGTGTCCCGAGAATCCACATTTTTTTTTTTTTTTTTTTAAGATTTTATTTATTTATTTGACAGAGAGAGAGCACAAGTAGGCAGAGTGACAGGCAGATGGAGAGGGAGAAACAGGCTCTCCGCTGAGCAGGGAGACGGATGTGGGGCTCGATCCCAAGACCCCAGGATCATGACCTGAGCCGAAAGCAGCCGCTTAACGGACTGAGCCACCCAGGAGCCCCAGAATCCGCATTTCTAACAAGTTCCTAGGTGATGCTGCAGGTCCGGGGACCTGACTTTGAGAAACACTTTACAGTGCCCAAATTTCACTAAGGCAGCCCCAGAGTGAGCTGGAGAAGGGCTGAGCCACGATCAGCAGAAGGGAAAGGGACCTGGGCGCTGGCCTGCACAGGGCTCCATATCGAACGGATTTGTGTGCAAACCTCGGCTTCACTTCCTGTCAGCCCCATGACCTTGGGAAGTTATCTCAACGACCTGCGCCTCATTTCAATGTGGGGCCTTTGCGCCCCCGTCATCCACATAATGCTTCTGGCAGTGCCCAGGAACTGTCAGCTTTTTATTAGTGGAAGCAGGGATAATCCAACAGTAGCAGGGCACTTGAGCTGTTCTTCTATGGAGACCCCTCAAAGGAACTCCACGAGCCAACCCCTGGGACTCTTTCTTCTCATAAAGTCCTGCCCTGGTCCCAGCCATCTTTCTCCTGCGGGGCAGAAGGGGGCAGGCAGGAGAGAAGTGCCTGCCCCGTGGCCCTGCTGGGTCACCTCCTTGACCTCCCCAGGCAGCACACGGTGTTTATGAGGGTAGACATTCACTGCGTCTCCGTTGTTGTTCCTCTGGCTGCCTCTTTTGCTTCCAGGCTTTGCTCTGGGGCTTTGCTCTCTGCAGGAACCTCCAGCTGCTTCTTCATCACCATGAACTTGCTCAGCCCTTCCTGCCTCCTCCCACCGGGTTGAGGTCTTCAGCATTTTCTTTCTTCTTCAGGGTGGCGGGCAGAGCACAGAGAGAGGTTTTGCCTCTGGAGACACAGGGTGCCTGAGATCCACACTGTGAAGGCTTTCTTCAATCCCAGATGACTGATCTTTAAGGAGGGACAACAGAGGCAGCTCGAGGGGGCAGAAGAGTCACAGGGCCTGGATCCAGACACCCCCCACTCCAGGTCCATCGTGATGGCCCTGCCTAGAGCTGTGGTTTCCCCACAAGTGGGGCAGATGATGGCCAGGCACAGAGCTGGGGAGGCCCCCAGGTCATCCTGGAAAGCCAGGAGCACACACTCTGTGGTGGGGTCCAAGGCAGGACTACTCATTTTAAAACTGACGGCCTGGGTGGCTCAGTCAGTTAAGCATTCCATTCTTCTTTTTTTTAAAGATTTTTTTTTTTAATTTTTATTTATTTGACAGAGAGAGAGAGACAGTGAGAGAGGGAACACAAGCAGGGGGAGTGGGAGAGGGAGAAGCAGGCTTCCTGCAGAGCAGAGAGCCCGATGCAGGGCTCGATCCCAGGACCCCAGGATCATAACCTGAGCTAAAGGCAGACGCTTAATGACTGAGCCACCCAGGCACCCCAAGTGTCCCATTCTTGATTTCAGCTCAGGTCATGATCTCAGGGTCATGAGATCGAGCCCTGTATGGGGCTCCATGCTGGGTATAGAGCCTGCTTAAGATTCTCTCTCTCCCTCTTCCTCTGTCCCTCCCCCTGCTCCTCGCTCTCTTTCTCTCTCTTAAAAAAATAATAAAATAAAATGAAATAACTTTTATTTGGAAATAATTTCAAAGCTGCAAAAATTTCATATGAAAACAAGAATACTATAAGGATCACTATTCAGAGTTCCCCCCCACCGTTGTTGACATAAAAAACAAAAATAACTTTTTTAATGGCTATTTTTAAATGTTTCAGGTATCATGTTGCCAAAACTTTACCATGTGAATTTGGGCACATCTCTGTGCCTCTCCTGCCTTGTATGAGAGGTGGGAGGAACGTCACAGGGGTCACGCCATTGAGGGGGCTGAGCTGGAAGTAGGGAAACCTCTGTCTGACTCACGCTGGGGGGCCCAGCTTTCCTGACTTGGACTCACAGCTCCAGGAAAGGTTCAAGACCCTGTGGTTGAGGCAGGGGTCTGCACCAGGAGAGACTCCGAGCCAGACTCCAGGGCAAACAACTATGTACTCAGTATTCCCAAATCCAGAAACAAGACTCAACCTGCTTGGACTCAGTTGTGTCCCCCCCACCCAAATTCATAGGTTGAAGCCCTTACGCACCTCCCCAGTGTGGGAGGGGGCACTTGGGAGATAATTATGGTTAGATGAGGTAATGAGGGTGGGGGCCCACGATGGAACTGGTGGCTTTGTAGGAAGAAGGAGAGAGGGATGACCGTCCACCCCCTGAGGACACAGTGAACAAGAAAGCCACCTTCAAGCCAGGAAGGGGCTTTGACAGAACCCAGCCATGCGGGCACCCTGGTCTCAGACTTCCCACCTCCAGACCGTGAGAAGCAGACCTCTGCTGTTTGAGCCCTCAGCCTGTGCTATATTGTTATCAGCCCAAGCAAGCTGTGCTCCCTTTTGCTCACAAGGATCCAGCAGTGCTGAGTTAATTCTAGAAAAGCCCATGCTCCTTCCCACCTCCGAGGCTTCATGTCCTGAGCACATGCCCCCATTCCCCACCATCTTTCCCATTTGAACACCCTGTGGAAACGCTCCGAGTCCCCGCCATTGTTCCTGCTCATATTTCATTGCAGAAACTGAGCAAAATGTGTCATCCCTTAGCTAATTTTCTGTTTCCTCTTTTACCCTGGGCTCTGGCATGGGTGCCCCCTCCCTGCCACACCTTAGCAATTGGCTGGTGCAGGTGCTCCCAGATCTAAGACAGGTGGGGGTGCGCTTCTTCTCCCAGGAGGCTGGGGTCCTGCATGGTGGCCTGCTCCCTGGATAGGCTGCTGGTGGGATGTCAGGTGGGGATGCGGCTCAGGGCATGATGCCGTGGGCTGGATGGAATTCCAACTGGGTGTCACCCCCTGTTCTGGGCACCTGCCATCCCCAAGGCTGTCTGACCAGGGGAATGTTTCACTGTGCCCAATGCCCCACAGAGCAACCAAGTTAGCCCCTTTGGCAGACACTCCTCCCCTGCCTTCCCGCTTCCCAGCCCCCTCCCTCCCACCTGCTCATGCAAACTGCCTTCTCCCCAGCCACTTTCTGAAAGCCAAGCTCAAGTCTGTCTTGGGGAATCCAAAGCCGTCCCAGGTTCTTAACCACACTGAGACCAGCAAGGAAACTGGTAGTTTAATTTAATGTGCCTTGAGAAGGCACTGGAGACTTTAAATAGCAAGTTTGATTTTTTCCTCCTCTTTCATACATAGGATAACAAGCTCAAAAGAAAAAGCACCAGATTTATCATAGGTGATTCCCTAATCAGAGGAAGATGAGTGATCTTTTTTCTTCCATACATTTCTGTATTCCCCAAGTTTTCCCCAATGAGTATATATAATTTTTTCAGTCACATAAAAATAAAGGTTATTTCTGTACAAAGGTCCTGAAGTTGGAGCTGACATAGTATGCACAAATGCTTTTCCTAATAGCAGAGTTTTTTTAAGGAACATTGTTGACTGAAGGGAGGAATAAAACTTTTCAAGGGAGGTTTTCTGGAATATCCCAGGAGGGGCAAGTTGCCCATAAAACCAAGGACAATCTCCGACCCAAGACGCTGCTCCTTTAGTTCCAGGGCGGGGGGAAGTGCACCTGTCACCTCCATGATATGAGTCAAATGACCCAAGAAGGATCGCTGGCCCCCATGGGGCCCCAGGACCTGGAAATCTCCTTCAGGAGATGAAATCCTTCAGGATAGACCATTTTTGCTTCAAGAGGTCCCCACAGAAGTGTCATTATCTGGATGGAGTCCTCACTGAGCTTCTTCAGGTGCTGGTATCTTAGTGTCAAGGGAATTACCAGATTTTCTTTCTTAAATAAGATTCCACCAACATGATCTCAGTGGAGGGTTGAAGGTGTTGCTCTGAACTGGAGTCCTTTCTGCAAGCTGGGGTGTTCTGGCTTGGGCCTCTCCCATGGGTGAGCAAAGGGCTTCCTGTGTCTTTGCTCTCTTCTGGCCATGACAAGTGTCAACCTTTTGTGCACCCCCACCTGCCAGAAAGTGTAATTCAGTAGCCAAAGGGGAAGGACTTTAGGAAGAAGGGATGGAGTAGGGGGGAGGCTTGAATTTCAAACCTAAAGGATAGTTGCAAAAAATGACACAGAGAACACTTGTATAATTTCACCCAGATTGACCTACTCTTGCATTTCCCTTCTTTGCTTCATCGTTTGCGCTCTCTTTTTTTCTGAACCAGTTAAGAGTAAGTTATGCACATCTCGGCCCTGAAGATTGCAGTGCGCATGTCCCAGGAGGACGGATGTTCCTCCCGGAGCCACAGGGGGCCTCCTGTATGTAAATCAACACAACACTTAGCTACCCTCTGCATTCCTTCCATTTCTGGCGCCTAACCCAGCCGTGTCTGTTTTGGCAGGTCCCCTCCAGGAGAGTGCCAGGTCATGGCTCTTTCTTCTCCAGTCTTCCCTTGTCTTTTATAACTTTGACACTTCCAAAAAACTCAGTCCCAGTCCCCACCCATCTTCCATTTTAATAGGACAGCCCTCATTTTGACTTCCCCTGATGCATCCTTGTGATTAGATTCAGATTATGCATCTTTGCACACTTACTTCTGGCCTTTGGCATTAAGCAAGACCCCTCCCTCTTCCCCCATTAAATAATCAATCAATATACTTATTATTGGCATGGACTCCTCTGAATCCCATTTTCCCCAGTGGTTTATCTTTATTGCTGCATGTGTGTTTGGGGACTCCTCAGTGACTGAAGTCTGGCCAGTGGGCACCCTTCATGCTGGCTCCCCTTGTCCTGCTGACACGCCCCATCCTTTGTTGGAGCTCTTCCTCCCTTTCCAGCAGAACAGGCTGCTCCAGGCTCCACCTACTTTGCTCCAACCTGGAATCTGCCATTTCTCCAAGCAGCCTTGGTTGCCTTGGAGACCAGGATTGGGCACTTGTGATTGGATAATATTCTCAATGCATCTATGATGCCTTTCCTTCTTGATCTCTTTGTGTGGACAGAGCCAGCAGCCCCCAATTCCAGTCCATCCCTTCAAGGGTCTTTCTCTTCTTCCCCTAGGTCATATTTGTGTGTCCTTCCTTCCACAGTGGAGCCCTAGGTCCCATTGATCCTGCACATTCATTCCTTTGCTTAATCCTGTAACACATCTAATATAGTTTCAGGATAGCCTGACCCACACCACAGCAATGGCTAATAAGACTTCAGGATTTCCTTGCAATCCTTCATTCACCTTCCTGCCTCCCAGCCCCCAAACAAACAGGGAGAAATTTAACAACAAATCAGTTACAGTAAGAAATATGATGCAAGTGAAATATGACCATTATTCCAAAATTATTTCTAGTTTGATACTAATTTGCAAAGGAATTAAGCAACCAAAGTGGACAACAGTGTGTGTGTGTTGGCGGGAAGCAGGAACGGAAATACATTGTAATAACCTGCTAGCTCTCCTCACAGTAACGGAGAGCTAACTTCACTGTGGAGATGGCAATAATGTTTTTCTCTGCCAGAACAACTGGATTTGCTGTGTAATAAAAAACTTGGTGCTCAAATATATACAGAATATGTACAATAAAATTCACTGTGGGGACAAGGGTGCTGAGTCTAACTGTTGAAGTCCTATGCTGTGCACACAGATCTGGTTCTCTTTTTCGTCCAACCTGTGCACGGTCCTCAAGGCGGGGGTGGCTTGATATTTGCTGCGCCACATCACCTGGCTCTCTCTCTGAGTCTGTCAAAAGTACTAACATGTGGTGAGACCCAGTCATAACTGCAACATCACAGCGGCTTCTAGAACCAGCAGACTCATCAGATATGCAGCCATTTCATGCAAAGAACAAAGCTTGCTTTGCACATATTCGTGAACCCCATTTGTGTCAGACAGGCCTATTTTCCATCTAGAGGCCCTGTACTTCAGCGGAGAGGTGGTCTCTTGTCTTTATGAGCACTAGCATGAAATTCCACATCAAACCCACAGAAGGGTGTCAAGCAAGAAATGGCTTGAGCAGATTTTTCTAACAGAAAGATGTGAGGTAACCCAATACCTCTGTCCCACTCCCCTATCCACCTTTCCACCTGTTCATTCAAGACACGTTTATTTAGAGTCTGCAAAGGACCAGGCCATGTGCAGGGGGCTGAGCAGACAGGGGTTGGGCACTGTGAGGGCTCCCCCTACCCCGAGGCAGGGGAGGCTGGGAAGGTGGGAGACTCTTCGAGGAAGTGACGTTTAAGCCAAGTTCCCAAGGTTGAGTGGAAGATATCGGCCAACAAGAAGGAAGTGTGTTCTGCAGAGGGAAACATGTGCGAAAGCACTGAGGAGGATGGAATAGCAGTGAAGGAATGGCTATAGCCGAGGGAACCAGGAGCCTTGGTTTCTCTCCCCAAACCCTCACTGGGGACTCTAGTCCATAGTGCCCACTCCTTACCTCTTCAGGGCGGTGGTCTTGGGGTGGTTGAACTTTTTACGCTGCCTTTCTCCCAGTAAGGGTCCTACAGAAATCAGGTGGGAGCTTCACAGCATTTTATGACCTAGCCTTGGAAATCACGTACCTTCACTCCCACCCAACTCATTTGTCAGAACGGCCACAAGCCCACCCAGTTTCAAGGAGAGGAATACAGGTCCTACCTGTCCACATGGGAGTGTGAAACTGCCAGAGTCTGTCTTCTGGTCTTCCGTACCTCTAATCACAAATCATTTATGTTCCCCTTACAAGAAAATACACCTTCCCTTCCCCAGAACCTCTCAAAGTCATTTTGTTACAGCATCAGGCTGCAGCCCAAGGGCTGAAATCTCATCTCCTAAGTGACACTCCAGTGTGGGTGAGGCTCATCACATGCAGCTCTTTGGTTACAGTTATTCCAGGTTCTTCCTGATCTGGACACCCATGAAGTGCAAAGTGATCTATGCCTCATTTAACCCACATGTAATCATGGGACCAGAATAGGATACCAGCTTTCAATGGATGGTGAATAGTGGACCCCCACTACTACCACCAAAGATATGTCCTACTCCTAACCCCTGGAACCTGAGATTGTAATCTTATTTGGAAAAAATCTTTGCAGGTATAAGTAAGTTAAAGATCTCAAGATAATAGCATCCTGGACTTAGAAATGTTCCTAAATCCAGTGACAGATGTCCTCATCTGAGGAAGGCAGAGGGACACTTGAGCTGCAGAGACACAGAAAAGACCGTGTAAAGACAGAAGGTGAGACTGGAGTCCTGTGGCCCCCAACCAGAGGAGCCCCTGGGGCCCCCAGAAGCCAGACAAGACCAGGAAGAAATCTGGTCTTTGGAGGCCTCAGTCTTTGGAGGCCTCCCTGCCATCACCTTGCTTTTGGACTTCCAGCCTGCAGGAGTCTCTGTTGATTTAAGCCCCCCTGTTTGTGATAATTTGTCATGGCAGCCCCAGGCACTAATACCCTGCTGCTGACACCTCTCAGAGGGTTGAAGACACCCGGGCCTGCTTCCCAGCAGTGTTTCTGTGTGGCTCTCGACTCCACCTTCTTGGATCTCTGCTCAGGCCAAGTTCACCCTTCCCTTTCTGGCCTTATTTGTGATGGATGCGTCTTTCAGACAGCCACTCCCCATCGTAGCTGGGGATTTCACGCCTCCTTGCACTGTCTACCATCCCTGGCCCTTCCAGTCTAAGATGATACAATTCCTTTCCCTGGTTATTAATCACACCAATTGCAAAGTATGAAAATAAAGATCCTGAGAGTGGGCTCCTAGCCAGGAGCTCAGAAGGTAAAATGGAGGCGAGCACAAGTGTCACTATGAGCTACTTCAATTAATTATACTTGGAAAATTTTTCATTAAAATTATGTCATTTTTTTTGTTTTTGTTTTTAATTGTGGTAAAACATACGTAACATGAAATTTACCATTTTAACCATGTTTACGTTGTACAGTTTGGTGGCATTAAGTACTTGCACCTTGTTGTGCAACCATCCCTGCCATATAACTCCAGAGCTCTCTCTTCTTCTCAAAGTTAAACTCTGCACCCATTAAATAATAACTCCCCATTACCCGCCCCTAGCCCCTGGCAAGCACCATTCTATTCCCTATCTCATGGAAGTAGAATGATACAGTATTTGTCTTTCTGTGAATGGCTTATTTCATTTATCATAATGTTGTCTAGGTTCATCCATGTTCTAACATGTGTCAGAATTTGTTTCCTCTTTAAGGCTGAATCCTACTCCATTGTATGTACCTTCCCCGCTCTGCTTTTCCCTTCATTCATCAGTGGACACTAAGGTTGCCTACACGTTTGGCTATTGTGAATACCGCTGCTCTGAACATGGACATACAACTATCTCTTCAAGACCCTGATTTCAATTATTTTGGATACACACCCGGAAATGGGATGGCTGACTCCTACAGTTATTTTATTCCTAATTTTTTTGAGGAGCCACCATACTGTTTTTCATAGTGGTTGCACCATATGCCAGTCCCACCAGCAGTGTGCAAAGGTTCTGATCCATGCACGTGAAATACTGTTTACAATACAAATAATTATCTCCATATCTCCCCATAAGATAATCTTCTTCTCTTTCCTTCTTCAACAATAGGAATATTTTTTCTTTTTTTTAAGATTTTATTTTATTTATTTGACAGAGAGAGACACACCGAGAGAGGGAACACAAGCAGGGGGAGAGGGAGAGGGAGAAGCAGGCTTCCCACTGAGCAGGGAGCCCGATGTGGGGCTCAATCCCAGGACCCTGGGATCATGACCTGAGCCAAAGGCAGACGCTTAACGACTGAGCCACCCAGGTGCCCCATCAACAACAGGAATATTAAGAAGCACATATATTAATGTTTGTTCTGCCTGGTCACCCTAGCTTATCACTTGCCCTACAAGTGATAGTCTAAAGACTAACTAACAATTTCAAAGGATGCCTTTAGACCATGTTAATAAGAGTTGACACAAAGCTGACAGTAGGGACATGTCATGATGTGATGTGTATGTGAGCCAGATGGTCTGGCTCACCCACCATACATGATTCTCTGAGAAATACACGAGATGTTGTATGTGACCCAACATGGTACCTGACTTGAGGAGGTTTCAAATGTTACTCCTTCCCCCTCAGACTGGAACTAAAGTTAAATTATTAATAATTCACACCATTTATTACCTTGTCACTAATTTTTTAAAATGTTATCAGCTGAAGATTGTCATTTTCACATAAAGCTCTAAATGGGTCCTTAATATATAAACAGAGTAAAAGGAGAGGTGAAGTGAGGTGGGTAGGAAATACCACCTCTCACTCTTTCTCCTACCTAAGGAATTTCTTCAGAACATAGTTTGAAAACAAATACCTTAAAACCAGGATAGGCAAACTATGGCCCATGAGCCAATCCCAGCTCACCGCCTGCTTTTATAAATACAGCTTTATTGGAACACAGCCATGTCCATTGGCTTATGAATTATCTATGACTTTCTTGATACATGACAGCATTGAGTCATCACAACAGATCCCATAAAGCCAAAAATATTATCTGGCCCTTTACAGAAAATGTTTGCCAATTTCCTTTCTAAAATTGAGCTCAATTGGCAAAGAGACTTAGGAATAACCATGATCACAAGGGCTCAAGCCACAGCTGGTCCAGGGGCCCGGTTCTCTGACGGACCAGCTGGGACACACACAGCCTTCTGGGGTGAGGAGACAGTGCAGGGCTCACTGTGCCAGGAGCACTTCAGGTAGGAGACTGGTGGTTTCTTGAAGGAGAAAGGGATGTTAATAGCAGGAAAGAAGACAACATACAAGTCAAGGAGAACAAAATAGGGACACTGCATTGTATGTTTTTAAAACAACAATGGAAAACTAAACAAAGAAATGATCGAGCAAATTTTTAAAAACAGCATTCAAGTGTTTTCTTCACAGAAATGTGTATTGTCAGCTCAACCTTGTCTTTAAAATGGAAGCAAGCAGGATGGTCCTGTGCCCAGACATTGGCAAACACACAGAACACTTTTCAATGCCCTGCCACCTGGGCTTTCAGCCTTCATTGTTAAATCTAAGAGAAACACCATGGTCCCACAGCATTCCTTAATCTGCCCAAGAGCAGGTGGAAAACCAGGGGGCTCTCCTACTCAATCTCAGCAATTCGACAAGCCACAGCAAAGGATGCCAAAATTTAAGGATATAATTAGAAATCTGAAATTCATTTCCACCTGGTCTTGAAGGCAACGACATTGACAAGTATTTGATTAATGTGAGTTGGCTAAGCGTTCTGCATACTTCGAGGTAAAGAAATATCAAGTATGTCTCCCCCTCCACCACTGCTCCCTGTGTTTGCTGACAGGTCTTCCAAAAGCCTTCGGGCTCCGAACCCTGCTGAGATCAAAGAGTTTTTGAAAGGAATCCAGACATGCTGGTGACATGTATATACCCACCCTTGCCTTTTGCACATTATAATAATCGAGGCACTCTATACTTTATTCCAGTGTCCCACACGGTAATAAACATGTGCTTTGGAGACAAAGAGAAAATTTGAAAAGTAATCAATTGTGATATCACTCCCTGATTATGTTCATATTTTCTTCAGTACTATGTAATTAGTAGCTGCAATTGCTTAGTCAAGTAGGGATTAGGAGGAGGGACTTGAATGTTCCCCGGCTGACAGAATGAATTACTCATTCCTCCCAATGCACATACATTCAAATATTTATGGGCTTTTACTCCCAGCACTGATACGGCTGCCCAGTGTCATGATAAAATATGGTAGTCCGTTTACTGACACCGTAGCCACGTTGTAAAGACAACCCAGGCAAGTTGAATCCATCGAGAGTAGGTTATTTCACCGGATTGGCTGGTGATTAGAATCTATTCAATGGCCACTGTTGACACAACCAGAACTTTCCATGCTCGTGGGTCCCTCTGGGCTGGGAGTTCTGATGCAGGTGCTGGTTGCGTATTCTTAGTGTCAGCAAGGCCCCCTCAACCCACCCATTGTCAGAGCTGAACATGAGGTGAAAGCAAAAAAAAGAAGAGCAGAGAATACTCGTGGGTATGGCTGAGTCTGGGTCTGGAGTCAGATCCTGAGTCGTCTGTTGGAACCTGGCCACCAGGAAGGCATCCCTTTGTCCTCAGAGTGACAGGAAAGGGCCTTCTGCAGGGCCATTGTCAGCTGACAGGGCCTAAAGCTCTCGCAGATGTGATCATCATGCTTAGCTATTGTCAACTGGTTTGAACTAATTTACTGAGGACAATATTTTGCTCGGGATCAGATTGTAAAATAACATATGATTGCTGAGTTTCTTTTTCACTTCATATTTTTAATGTCTTTTCATCTAAATAAACATATTTCAATAACACCACTAACAATGGCTGCAGATGTTGCTTCTGTTGAGCTAAGCCATAATTTATTTTACCATTCCCTGTCACTGAACATTTTTTCATACATGCTTTTATCTCTTCACTGATACTGAATTCTGAGAATAAGATACCAAATTATAAATACGCTCATTTTTAAGGTTGAAATATATTTTCAAATTGCCCTGTAGATGTACTATAATCATTTCTACTTTCACCAGTAGCTACATGAGAGGGTGACCGCGGCCCAACGCCTCCCTCAGTATAATTATTAATTTTTTTGTTGCCTTCGATAATTTTAAAGATGACGGTATTACCTCACTGGTGTTTCCGTTTGCATTTTCCCTAAGCTTCAGAGAACCAGCTGTTCACGATGCCAGTCCACAGTCCTCAGCAGGCTACTGCTCCCTGGGGTCGCCCGGTCTTCCTTACCACAGGTGGACCTGCAGTGCCCGCTGTGCCCCCCGTGGGCTGTCAGGCCAAGACCAGCACTGGGATCCCAGCATCCCCAGCGAGTAGCTGGGACCCTCAGTGCTGGTGGTGGCACAGTTCCATGTGTGGAGGGAGGGTTACCAGCGAGCAGAGCTTCCCACCAGAGCATCATGCGCCGTCATCCCCAAACCACCTCATTTCCAACACTGGCTAAGCTTGGGCTTCATTCTCTGCCTGTTGAACATACCTCAAGATCAAACCCACAGTTCCCATTGTTGTGTGGATTTCTCATGCAATTAAATCCAGAGTTGCTGAGTCCTGAAAACTACATCTTCCCGGTCCATCCCTGCCCTTGGAACACTCCTGCTGTGAGTCATGGGCTCTGAAGAAGGGGCCAGGATGTGGGGTGTGGAAGCCCCAAATCCGTGTTTGACTTGTACTGTTTGCTGGCTCTGTCATTTATTCTCCTTCTGCTCAGTTTCTTCATCTGCAAAAGGTTCATAAGGCACACTGCTTTAATTCTTGTGAGCATCAGATATGGCAGCCACATACAAATATCCTGTACACGTGTAATCTTATCAACAATGGTAGCCATGAATCTTGGTGGTCATGTGCTGCCTTCTCTGTCTCCTGTTCTCACAGCGAATCATTCTGTGAGCAGTCCTGGGATCTCATCCCTTCCTGAGGAGCAGGGGGTGTGGACTGAGGTCTGAATGTATGGTTCCTGCCCTTCCCCCAAGCTGCTGCCTGGATCTGGACCTCCTCAGGGGCATTTGGCTTCTGGAGTTACCGGGGCAACCTGTGAAGACAAAGGCATGTCTGCACTACAAAACCCGAGGGGGTGGCAAGAAGGGCTCAGTGGTGGTGAGAATGGGAGTCCTGCCCCTGCAAAATTCCCATCCCCTCCAACTCTGTCTCCTCCAGCACGAGCCCATTCCACAAGCAGCAGAGATCCATGGAGACAGGGAAAGAAGAAGCTCACAAATGCCTCTGGTGCCCTCAGTTTGGAGATGCCGAATAACGAAGATCCCATTTAGCAACAGTGATGGCTGATTTCATGTCAACTTGACTGGGCTATGGGGTGCCAGATATTTCACTAAACATCGTTCTGGGTGATTCTGTGAGGGTGTTTCTGGATGAGATAAACACTGGAGTTGGTAGACTGAGTAAGGCAGAGTGCCCTCCCCACTGTGGCAGGGGCTGTCTGAAATAAAAGGCTGGATAAGAGGTCCTTCTTTCTGCCTCACTGTCTTCAAGCTGGGACATAGGTGTTCTCCTGCCTTTGGAATCAGACTGAATAGAATTTATGCGAATAGCTCTCCCACTTCTCAGGCCTTTGTACTTGGACTGGAAACACATCACTGGACCTACTGAGTAAAATTCTCAGTCTCTAACCACATGAGTTGATTTCTTAAAATAAATACATACATACACACACACACACACACACACACACACACCATACAGGAGACCCTGACTGCTACAGTGACTTATCTCCCTAGCAATGGACCAGCGATGTCACCATGAGAGAATACGTATCCTCTGTAAGCCTCACCTTCGGTGCAACAGGGGTGATAACATTGACCTCATGTGTAAAGATGTTGAGAGGATGAAGGGAGCACTTGGCATTTGGTGTTGGGTTCATTGTAAGCTCCATAGACCATGGCTTTGGTAGGGGGTTTACAAAGTGCATTAGGAAGCACACTGCATTTTTAAGCCACTGCCTCATTGGGCCCTTATGCTCTCTGACAGGCTCACCTATGGCCCCCAACAGGGACCTGAGGAGCTGACTTCCACCATGCACATCTCTTCCACCCTCAAATACTGCTTGTTTCAATCAGACAAGTGTTTCTCAATGTGCCATCACAGGTATATGCACTAGAATTACCTATAGATTTACATGTGGAACAAATATACAATTCTTGAATCCCACCCAGACCCACAATCAGGACACCCTGGCAAGGACCCAGGGAATTTGCATTTTTAATAAGCTCCCTGGGTGATTCTCTGCCTTGGGCCCTGCTGAGGCCCCTTACTCCACACAGATGTAATTAAGCCTCTTAATTATAGTCTGGGCCAAGAATTAACAGTCTTAATGATCTGATAACACTGATTGACAATAAAAAGGCATGAGGTAGCTTAATTTTTATTCAAAATGAAGGTAGGATTGGAGCATCACTGAAAGTAGCCATCCCTGGTGTAACTAACCAAAGATTCCATGTAAAAATACAGTGTTGGTCAGGACCACTCCATGATGGAGTCCCGTTAGTGAAATGGGACTCACACTGACAATTCTGCAGATCTCCCAGGCTCTAGTAACATCAGGGCAGATGCCTGTTAAACTTCTGAATGAAAGGAGACATGTCCCTCACATGGTGTCCACTCAGATATCTACAGATGCAAGCTCAGAATACGTGTTTATCCTGCAACTTCCCTACACAGAGATCAGTCTGACCACTAAGTATATAAACTCTACCCCCCATGAGTAAGGCAAATGTTACCTGCTGTCGATCTTCATGCACCTATTCTACTTGAATAGTATTGGGGGTACAGAGAGTCTGAATTGACTTTGTAACAGTTTCATGAGTGAAGTCCAGATTTTTGATTCTGACCACAGGACCAACAAGGCTATTTCTGCTCTTCCTTAATCTCCATTAATCTCAAATGTCTGTTCATATTTAGTCCAGGCCTGATTGAGCAAGAGACATGAGGGCAGAAAAGTGGGTTCTTGGATCCTGATGTAAAAAGGTCCCAATCCAGGGAGCTGATCTTACACAAGTGAAATAACCAGTTATTGATGCAGACCTGCCAGCACCAGCCAGACCCTACTCCACTCTCTCATCATCCTCATCTGTCATGAGTGGGAAGCCTTGGACCTGGACAAGGCTGCTGAGTTTCCTGGGAGGCAGAACACCATAAGCTCTTCTGCCCCACCACTTGCATTGAACATTTCAGGTCATCATTTTTGTTGAATGAATAAATCACTGTGAAAGTCCCTTAAAGAATGGGACAGAGCAAGAGTCATTTAGATGAGAGCTGGGGAGAGAAAAGTTTTCCAAGACTCGGTTATAGACTGTTTATAAGCTGATGCTAGGGGCAAGTGGTAGAGAGGGGGACAGGGAAGGAAGTACAAGGAGAAACGAAAGCACAGGCTATAAATCTCCTAATTATCTGACAGCTGCCTCTGCTTTCCTGCTTCCTCTGATTCTCCTTCCTGAGGCCGAACAAACAGGGCTCATTATGATGGCAGTAGTCACTGAGCGCGGGAACCTCTCAGCCCTGGGTTATTGGAGTATTCATTCAGGTTTCGACCTTATTGTTTCCCCCCTCAAATCCTTGCTTACATTGTGGTTGTTTGTTACAATATTATCTGGGACTTGCATTAGTTACAATATTATCTGGGACTTGCATTTTCTTCCAAGATAGAGAAACAGAGACTGGATTTGCCCTCCTGCTTGAAAAGACCAAACCAAGGCACAATAGATGAAACATTCATTTTCAAGACATTGGAAACCAGGCAATGAAGGATAGTGATCCCTGAAAGATGGATAAAACAAGCCAGGTTTGTTTTACAATTTACAAACAATTTACAATTGTTTGTTTACAATTTCCCAACCTTACTGCCCTGGGAACATTTCCAGGCCCCATGCCTGGAAAAGGATTTGGGTAGGGCCAAGGGGACACCTGAGGAGAGGAAATTGAGGGAGAATAAGGGAAGACCAAGAAGCAGAGTTGCTGATTGCTGGGTGCCAAAGAATGGAAAGCTACAGAGAGAGAGAATTCCAAATCTGGAAAGGGTCCAGCTCAAGTATTCAGCTGAGTGCTGATGTGGGGAAGCTATCTGAGTCTGGGGGAAAAAACACAAAAGAGAGTGGGAGAGAGCAGCACAGAGCACTCACACAGGTCAGGGAACAGTACCTGTTCCCTCAGATTGGAAACCTCAGCATCCATGGGAAATTAGATAAATCAAGCAGAAGCGTCTTGCCTAGGCAGAAGAAAATAATTCCTGCTAGCGTGAGTGCTATTCTAGTTCATCTAACCAATCTGAAAAGAAAGATCTGAAAGAATGCAACAATTTCCAAGTAACTTAATGGTATCTCACAATAAGGATATAAATCAACAAATCAAAACTAACCCAAAAACGGGTGCCCGGGTGGCTCAGTTGGTAAAGCGTCTGACTCTTGATTTCGGCTCAGGTCATGATCTCAAGGTCATGAGATTGGGGCCTGCATCAGTCTCTGCACTGGATGAGGAGTCTGCTTGGGATTCTCTCTCTCCCTTTCCTTCTCCCCCTCTCTCTGCTCTCTCTGGGTCTCCCTCTCCCTCTCTAAAAACAAAACTAAACCAAAACTAACCTATAATGGACACAGATGCTAGAATCAATAGACAAGGATATTAAACTATTCTGTATTCTATATGTTGGAACATTAAGTAAGAACATGGAAAATATAAAAAATACTCAAAAATTAAAGAGATGACACTAGTGGTTAAGGTAAATGGCAGAGCAGACATTGCAGAGGACAATTTTAGTGAACTGAAAGACAGAATGATAGCAACTATTCAAAATGAAATACAGAAAGAAATACCAAAAGAGAATGAATAAAGTAAATGCAGTGCATTGTGGGAAACCCTTAGGAAGCATAACATATATGTCATTGGAGTCCTGAGAAAGAGGCAAGGATGTTGAGACAGAAAAAATATTTGGAGAAATAATACCTGAAGTTTTTCTAATTATGGCAAATGCCATAAATCCACAGATTCAGGGGCACCTGGGTGGCTCAGTTGGTTAAGCAACTGCCTGCGGCTCAGGTCATGATTCCAGGGTCCTGGGATCGAGCCCCGCATCAGGCTCCCTGCTCAGCGGGAAGCCTGCTTCTCCCTCTTTCACACCCCCCTGCTTGTGTTCCCTCTCTCGCTGTCTCTCTCTCTCTGTCAATTAAATAAATAAATAAAATCTAAAAAAAAAAATCCACAGATTCAAGAAGTCCAAGGAATGCCAAGCACCAGAAACATGAGGAAAGCTACATCAAGGCATATTAAAACCAATAATAAAGGGCGCCTGGGTGGCTCAGTTGGTTAAGCGACTGCCTTCGGCTCAGGTCATGATCCTGGAGTCCCGGGATCAAGTCCCACATCGGGCTCTCTGCTCAGCAGGGGGTCTGCTTCTCCCTCTGACCCTCTTCCCTCTCGTGCTCTCTCTCATTCTCTCAAATAAATAAATAAAATCTTAAAAAAAAAACCAATAATAAAATGAAAAGCTAAAACTTACCAGAGAAAAAAAAGACATTTTTTTTTAGAGGAACACACATATAGACAATGAGCAGATTGCTCATCAGAAACGATGGAAACAAGAAGACAATGTATGGACATATGGAAAGAAAAACACAACTATGAACCCAGACTTCTTTTCCCAGTGAAAAAAAGCAAAATAAAATCTTTTTCAAACATGAAAGCTAAAAGAATTCATCACCAGCAGACATGCACTATGAGAAATGTTAAGGGAAGTTCTTCAGGCACAAGGAAGTTAATGCCACAAGGAACACAGATCTACACAAATGAATGAAAAGCTGTGGAAATGGAAACTAAATACATAAGATTTTTTTGTATATGCATATCAAATCACTATGATGTACATTTTAAATATCTTACAATTTTGTCAACTATACCTAAAAATATTTTTTCTCATCATCCAAGTCCCTTGAAAAGATAGTTGACGGTTTAACCAAAAATAATAATGTAGTGCAAGGTTTATTGCATGTGTAAAACTAAAATGTGACACGAATTGAAAAAAAGATGGGAGGGAGAATGGAAGTATACTAATAGAACATTATACTGCATGTAAAGGGGCATGATATCCCTGAAAGGTAGATTGTGATCAACACGTATATTATAAACTCTAAAGGAAGCACTAAAACAATAAAACAAAGCACTAAAGCCAATAAGTGGGGAAAAAGATAACAAAATCAATAAAAATATTATTATATACTATTATCATTAACCCCAAAGAAGGCAGAAAAAAAAGCAGAGACTACAGATCAGATAAGAAAGCAAAATCCAACTGTATGTTGCTATGTTATAACAGGAAATGTATATTTGGTTTCTGTCTCAGATATTAGCACAGATCTCCTTAAAACCCTTGGAAATTCCTGAGTAACAGGAGTGATGGGAGCATCTTTTGTTACTCGTAACAATCCTTTCAACCACACCTGGGTTTATCCTAATGAGACATCTCTTGGCTGACCCCTAGATAGCTCCAAGATGGGAGCTGATGGCCAGAAAGACTGAGCCATGATTTGAGGGTTGGGACTTTCAGCCCCACCCCCTGACCTCTGGGGAGAGAAAGGGGCTGCAGATTGAGTTCAATAACCAATGGCCAAAGATTTAATCAATCATGTGTATGTAATGAAACCTCCATAAAACCCCTAAACAACAGGGTTTAGAAGGTTCCCAGTTGGAGGACACAACCATGTACCAGGAGGGTGGTGTGTTCCAACTCTATGGGGAAAAAGGCATCAAGACACCTTGGGACCCTGCCTTATGTACCTCTTCATCCAGCTGTTCATTTGAATCCTTTATAATAAATTGTAAGTATAGCATTTTACTGAGTTCTTTAAGTCTACCAAATTATCAAACTTTGGGTGAGGAAGAGTTTGTGGGAACCCCTAAACTTGCAGCCACATTGGACAGAAGTATGGGTCACTGGGGAGCTGGTACTTGTGACCAACGTCTGAAATGAGGCAGTGTTGTGGGATAAATCTTTAAACCTATGGGGACTGATGCTAACTCTGGGTGGTTAGGTGTCAGAATAAGAGTGAATTATAGGACACTCAATTGATATTTGAAAATCATAGTTGGAGAATTGATGTTGGAAAATAAAGCACGTATTTTGTGTCAGAAAGAACTTGCTACAAGAAATCCACTTCAAATGTAGATACAGAGACAGGTTAAAAGTAAAAAGATGGAAAAAGTTATACAATGCTAACACTAAAAGAATAAATAAACAAACAAACAAACAAATAAATAAATAAAATGACCGTATCAACATTGGACAAAGTAAACTTATGAGCAAAAAATACTTATAGAGACAGAAAAGGTCATTACAGAAGGTCAATAAAAGAATCAGTTAATCAGGAGGACATAATAGTCTTAAAAGTCCATGGACCTTATAACAGAGTGTCTAAATATATTAAGCAAACACTGACATAACTGCATGGAGATATAAACAAATCCACAATTATAGAAAGAAATTTTAGTGTTCCTCTCTCAAAAATTGGTACAACAAATGGAAAATAACTAGAAAGGACTTAGAATATTTAATGACTTAACTGACCTTTATAGAACATTCCACATAATGACAGCAGAGTACTTATATTTTTCAAATGAATGTAAAATATTTAACAAGATAGACAATATTCTGGGTCAGAAAAACTAGCTTTGATAAGTTTAAAAGAATTCAAGTCATACAACTTATGTCCTCTGATCATAAGGAAATTAACTTAGAAATTAATGAGAGGAAAACCACCAAATACTTGCAAATTATGTAACACACTTCTAAATAAAACCTGGGACAAAGAAGAAATCCAAAGTAAAATTAGAAAGTATTTTGAACTAAAAGAAAATTAAAATTCAATGAAAAATTTTAGATGCTTTAAGTGGGAAATTTATAGCACTAAAGAACTATATTAAAAGTTAAAATCAATGACTTCAGCTTCCACCTTAGGAACTAGTAAAACAAACCCAAAGTGAAAAGAAGAGAGGCCATAATAAGTCTCTGAGTGGAAAAAATGAAATAGAAAAACAAAGAAAATCAGTGAATCCAAGGATGGATTTTGAGAAGATCAACAAAATTGCTAAACTTTTAGCTGGATAGAAGAGAGAGATGATACAAATTATAAATTTCAGAAATAAGTGAGGTGACATCACTATAGATTCTACAGATATTAAAAGAATATTAAGGGAGTGTTGTGAACAATCTTATGCTAGTAAATTTGACAACTCAGATGAAATTCACTAATCCTTGAAACACATACAGTTATCAAAGTTTCTACCAAGAGAAAATATCTGATCTAAATAGTATTATATCTATTTTTTTTTTTTTAAAGATTTTATTTATTTATTTGAGAGAGAATGAGAGAGAGCACATGAGAGGGGGGAGGGTCAGAGGGAGAAGCAGACTCCCTGCCGAGCAGGGAGCCCGATGCGGGACTCGATCCCGGGACTCCAGGATCATGACCTGAGCCGAAGGCAGTCGCCCAACCAACTGAGCCACCCAGGCGCCCCTAGTATTATATCTATTAAAGAAACTAAATTAACTGATAAAAACCTTCCCCAGAAGAAAACTATAGGGTCAGGTGACTTCACCGGTAAATTCTATCAATCATTTAAGGAAGAAATAATACCAATACCACATTAACTCTTCAATAAAATTTAAAAAGAAGAAATTCTTTTCAACTAACTCATCCACGACTGTTGCCTTGTTACTAAGATCAAAGACATTTTAATAAAACTATAGACCAATATCAGTCATGAATATAGACATAACAATCCTAAAGCTAGTTTTAACAAATCAAATCCAGCAATCTATGGAAAGGATAATACATTATAACCAAGTGGGTTTTATCCCAGGAATACAAGATTGCTTTAACATTTGCTAAGTAATCAATATAATTCATCATATTGACAAATTAAGAAACAAAAACCATATGGTCATCTCAATAGATACAGATATCCATTCCTGATAAATTCTCTCAGCGATGTGAGAATAGAGAGAAACAACCTCAATTTGATAAAGGACATCTATGAAAAACCTATAGCTAACATACACTGAAAGACTGAATGTTATTTCACACTACTTCTATTAAAGGTTTAACTCTAGGAATAGCCAGTAAAATAAGGCAAGATATAGAGATTTAAAACATTCTGATTGGAATGAGAAATGTACATTTTTTATTCATAGATGACATGATCATATATGGAGAAATAGGAGAATATACAAAAAAATCCACCAGAACTAAATGAGTTTAGCAATGTTATAGGAAACAAGAGTGATATAGAACAATCAATTGTACTTTTGTACACTAGCAATGAAGAATCAGAAATTAAAAAAATAATAATTTACAATAGTATCTAAAAATATGAAATATTTAGGGACAAATCCAACAAGAAATATAAGATCCATACATTGAAACCCACAAAAAATTGCTGAAATGCAAAAAAATTGAAGAATACTATATAAATGGAGAAATATACTGTGTTTATAATTTTGGGTAAGATTGATCAATGGTTTCAAAACAACACCAATCCTATCCCAACAGACATTTTTATAGAAATCAACAAGCTCATTCTAAAATTTATATAGCAAATCAAAGGACTTAAAATACTCACAACAAAAACCAAAGTTCTTTGGAAGAAAACAAAGTTGGAAAAATAACACTGTCTGAACTCCAGTTATGTTATAAACCTACCATAATCAAGACAGTATGATATTAGCACTAAGACAGACAAATAGAACAACTTAACAGACAGACAAATAGGACAATGTAATAGACAAATAGAACATTGTAACAGACAAATAGAACATTGTAACAGACAAATAGAACAATGTAACAGACAAATAGAACAATGTAACAGAAGGGAAAAGTCCAGAAATAGATACACATGTATACAAACCACTGACTTTTGATGAAGCTGCAAGGGCAATGCAGTGGAGAAAGGATAGTCTTCTCAATGAATGGTGCTGGAATAATTGGATATCCATATGTATAAAAGGGGGAAAAAAGAACTTCAAGCCATATTTTTAATCATATACAGCAATTAACATGAAATAGGTCATAGGCCTAAATGTACAGCCTAAAGCTATGGAATTTCTAGATGAAAACTAGGATCAAACTTCTGTGACCTGGGGTGCCTGGGTGGCTCAGTTGGTTAAGTGACTGCCTTTGGCTCAGGTCATGATCATGGAGTCCCTGGATCGAGTCCCGCATTGGGCTCCCTGCTCGGCAGGGAGTCTGCTTCTCCCTCTGACCCTCCCGACCCTCCCCCCTCTCATGCTCTCTCTCTCTCAGTCTCTCTCTCTCAAATAAATAAATAAAATCTTTAAAAAAAAACAAAAAAAAAAACTTCTGTGACCTGGATCAGGGAGATTCTTCGATGTAACACTAAACGCATATCTAAACAAAAATCAATAAATTAGATTTCATCAAATTAAAATTTCTGCTCTTCAAGAAAACAGTTAAGAAAATGAAAAGACAAGACACAGATTGGGAGGAATATTTGCAAATCATCTATATGATAAAGGACACATCCAGAACATCTAAATAATTCTCAAACTCATTAATAAGAAAATTCAGTTAAAAATAGGCAAAAAAATTTGAACGAATACTTCACCAAAGAAGATGTACAGGTGAAAGTGAGCACTTAAAAAGTACTCAATATTATTAGTTATTATAAAAACTCAAATTAAAACCAAAGTGAGATACTGCTACATGCCTATTTTAATGGCTAAACTATAAACAAACTAACTGAGGTGGTTAATTTTACAGGTCAACTTTCTGGGCCATGGTGCCCAGATACGTAGTCAAACATTATTCTGGATGTTTCTGTGAGATTGTTTTTGGGTGAAATTACCATTTTTTAAGATTTTATTTATTTGAGAGAGAGAGAGAGAGAGCATAATCAGGGGGAGGGGGAGAGTAGAGGGAGAGGGAGGACAGAAAGAGAGGGAGAAGCAGACTCCCTGCTGAGCAGGGAGCTGGAAACAGGGCTCGATCCCAGGATCCAGAGATCATGACCTCAGCTGAAAGCAGATGCTTAACAGACTGAGCCACCCAGGCGCCCCTGAGATTACCATTTAAATCAGTGGGCTTTGAGCAAAGCAGATTGCCTTCCATAATGTAGGTGGGCCTCATCTATTCAGTTGAAAGTTTGGATGGCACTGAGCTCCCCTGAGCAAGAGAGAATTTTGCAGCAGAAAGCGTTTGGACTTGAACTTCAACATAAGCTCTTCCTGGTTCTCTAGCCTGAGGGCACACCCTGCAGATTTTGGTCTTGCCATCTTCCACAAACACAGAGCCAATTCCTTACAATAAATCTCCTTTCACATATATAGATGCACATCCTACTAGTTAGTTCTGTTTCTCTGGAGAATCCTGACTAATGCATTAACCATACCATGTGTTGGCAAGGATGGAGCAGCTGAGACACTCATGCACTGTTTATGGAAATGTAAAACAGTACAAGCAATGTGGAGAACAGTTTGTCAGTTTCTTCAAAAGCTAAATCAACATCTGCCATATGATGCAGTCTTTCTATTCCTAGCTAGTTATCCAAGAGGAAAGCAAGCACACATTCATTCAAGGAATCATAGGCAAATGTTCATAGCCACATTATTTGTAACCACCCAATACTGGAAACAACCCAAATGTCCGTCAACAGGTGGACATTATAAATAAAGAAACTAGTATATCCGTACAATGGATTATCATGTGACAATAAAAGGAATGAGCTATTGAGGTATGATTCAGTATGGATGCACCTCAATAGCGAGTGAAAGAAGACAGGCAAAAAAAATACTATATGATCAATTTTACCTAATACTCCAGAAATTGCAGGCTTATTATGTATGCGATGGAAAGGTGGGGGGGGTGGGGGGGCAAGACAGAAAGGAGGGAGGGATTAGCAAGGGACATGGAGAGGTGCTAGGACAGAGTTAAGGAATCATGGCCCCCCAGCTGCAGGCCCCACCCACCCACCCATTTCTGCTGCTCTTGACTTCCCACCTTCCATCTCTGCAGGGGACCTAACATATGAGGCACATTTTTGGTGAGGCTTTCTCAGTCCTACTGCTTGGTCAGCAGGGATCACCCCTTCCTCTGTGCGCCTGAAACCTCTTTTCTGTGCTAATAATGAAAACAGACTTACCCTGCTCTGTATTAGTCCTTTCTCTCTCTGCTTTCCTCTTCACCTAGATACAAATGGCTCAACAGAAGGGAGCAGCCCAATATTTGACAGAGAGAAGGCACTCAATACATGCTGATAGAATGAGTTAATAGATGAAATTTTATTTGCTCTGGGGTTTCTGCATTTCTACAAATTCATTCTCTCTAGTAGCAGAGAATTATTTGGGGCATAGATAGAGATTCCCAAATCAGCACACCTTTATTATGGTCCCCCTGGAGACTCACTTGTGGATGCCCTTCTGAGATCACCTGATCTTTTGCAGCTGACCCACTGCCAGTCTTCCTTCTGCAGCCTCCTCCCTCCCTTCAGTGGGATATGTAAATAACTCCTCTCCTATTCTTTCTCAGAGTTCAGCTTCTCTTTTTATCAATACAGGCTACTTTTCTCCCAGCACCACTGACAGCCCCTTGGTGACATTTGCTTATGCACATAGACAGTATTCATCTGGGGTTGGGGAATGAGCCCCACCAAGAAGACTTTGTCCTTTAGAATCTCTCAGTTTGCTTCCAGAGGCAACTTGCTCTCAGTTGGGGAGAATCAGAACAAAGGGAATCCCTAGGGAAATGGAGCTTCACCTGGTGTCTGCACTCTAGGGGGCAAAATCAGTGCTCAGTCTGTGTTTGTTGAGTGAATAATTGGCAGAAAAATGGGCACAGTATGGAGGGCACCTACTGTTTGGTTTCAACAGTCCTTGAGGATTTATTAGTGTTTCACAGATTTATGATATTTATAAATATGACTATTATGTGACATATTGTGTATTTTTATCATTTCAGTTAGTGAGGATGAGCAAGAGTTGACTGTGTCATGTTCCCTGGGGCTGATTAGTACAGTCTCTCTCCTGATAAGATTTTAATAAGGTTCTTTCTACCAACTCATCCTGAAACAAAGGTCTTTCGCTTATAGAGCAACATAGGTGATGGGCCGAGAATGATCTTCCCTATCACCCCAGGGCACAACCAATCAGCATGCTCCTTTCTAAAAACCAGGGTGCTGGTTTCATCCATTTATTTAAAAGTCTCCTCTTGATTGTCAGCAGCTGCTATCCCACAGTGTTTACTTTAAAATGCTGGATGACGGAGGAAGAACATTTGCCAAAAAGAACAAGAAAAAAATCTAATCATTTCCCTCTGAGGTCCAAAGGGAAAACACCAGTACAGTATTTGAAGCAGATCTTACTTAATAAATGATTCTATTTCCATTTGAATCATCCTCTTGGTGCTCTCTCAATATATTCCATCTATGAATGCTTCTTGGTAGCAGCCAAATGAAATGACATTTTCAACACAGCAACGTTTAGGTAATATGGCCTGTTGCATGTCCTCAGAAGAATAACACAAAAAATCAGACACTATTAATTTCCATCAGTATCAATTCCTTAATTTTCACATTTGGAAAAAAAATTGCCAGTGTTAGACTTTTGGTGCAATTATTTTTAGCTGGGGCAAAGGGGTCCATAGCACTATTAAGAGGAATTTTTCTTATATTCTTTTATTTGGAACTCAGATGTAATCAGAGGTTTCAAAGATGATTATTTTAAAGACCATAACGATTGTTGACATGAAACCCAGAGGAAATCGTTCTGGGTAAAATTATAATCTTCGAGCCTCATTTTGGTAGCGTATATGATATTGAGCTCTCTTCCGTGGGAATTCAAATACATGCTCTCATTTTTTTCCTTCTTCTAATCAATTTACGGAATTTTTAGGTCTTTGTCCACTGTTCTTGGCACATGGCTCCTAAAGCCCTTGTACTATTTGCCAGAAGCGCATAGGGACATCTTTTACTGTAATATGTAGTTTTTTCTGTTAAAAAAACCACAAAATTCAACTGAGTAAATTTGAAGATCTAATTGGCATTATTAAGCGATTCATGAATCAGACAGCATCCCATCTAGCAAGCAGTGAGGAGCTCCAAGGAGTCTTACGAACTGGGAGGTTTTTCTAGGAAGGAGGGTGGGGCCAGTGAGTTACCAGCAAAAGAAAAGAAAGGATTGTTTCAGGCAAGATCGGTTTCCCTTAGGGGGAAGGGAAGTGGGTCTTATTATGCAGATGACCTCATCTTCCTTTGGGGATGGAGAGGGCCACGTGACAGATTACCTCACTGATGCTGATCAGAAAATCCCTGACTGACCGGTTAAGACTACATTTCTGGGGGAGGTTGAAACTGCAATTAGGTTAGGTATTAAGCCCTGGTTTGGTGACTTGGCCCGGCCAAAGTGACTCCATTTTGGGCCTGTGGTTTTCTTTTTAGCAACTCTCAGTTCCCAAAATAGTTTCAGAGTGGATGTGAAATGGGTGTCTTTTGTTATTCACACAACCTGCGCCTTTCAGCCACACCTGAGCTTATGTTAATGAGTGACTCTGGGAAAGCCCCTAGGATGGGGTCTGGTTGCCCGGGGAACCAACCACGTGATTAGAGGGTTGGAAGATTCAACCCCACCCCCACCTCCAGGGAGGGGAGAGGGACTGGAGATTGAGTTCAATCACTGGCAGCCAGTGATCTAATCAAGCCTACCTGTGTAATGAAGCCTCATAAAAATCCAAGAAGGATGGGTATCAGAAAGGTGGATCAGTGAACATGCAGAGATGCTGGGAGAGCGGTGCGTCCGGAGGGTATGGAAGCCAATAATAGCTTTAAAATGGACTGAGTTGAATTTTATTTTTTAATAGATTTAGTGGTGGCAGTGACAGCATCCAAAAGAGGCTTCTGGTGGCTTTGGAGACTATGAGAAATGCAGGTGTGGTACCTCAAGCCCTTTGAATGCTCTGTGTTTCTCACAGTTTCCAAGGGCCATGGGTCAGGTTCCCTCAACTCTGAGCTCTGCTCCCTTGCCTCAAGCTCCTGATCTGACAGGGCTTGGCGGGTTAGCTGGAGCTGCTTGGTGGTTCCACCTGGAACCTGAGTCTCCAGCCCCTGGCTGGTCCACAGTCCCTATTTGTTGGGGTCTCCTGGTTCAGTCTATAGTTCCAGGTGGGGAAATGCTGGTGGGTGTACCAAAGGACTCTTTCTATTCCTGGTCAGTACACCCATACCATCTCTGGTTACTGCTGGTGTCCACAGTCCCCTTTCTTCAGTTACTCTTGGTTTCTGTTAATGCGCCCCTGAGGTAAAGACTATTGCCAAATGGAAATCTTGAAAGCCAAAAAGCTGAAAAATTTGTGAGCATGGGTTGAGCACTTGAAAGCTATTAGAACACTCACCACCTAACTCTGAGTCTCCCGTGTTGGCAGAAGTTGGTCACAGAATGAGAGATTGACACTAGGTCCCCTGCCAACCTCGAGAAAATTTCTGTGCAGTAAAGTATAGTGTAAGACACCACCCAGTCCTCACCCATGACACACCCCTCTTAGGTATTAGTTCAACTCCGAGAGATCCAAGACTTAGCTAAAGAAATAAGATCCTTTAAATCTCAGAGTTGAATGCACTATCTTCTGGTGCACCAGCTTATTTTGTGTCTAAGAACTATAGTCCCAGAAGCTATAGACATCTAAAAAATGGCAAAATATTACCAAAAAACAACCTAGAATCACAATAGTCATTATGAGGAGTGTTCCAATTAGGCAAGATGGTTCATTTAAGAAGTGCTTTTAAAAGCAAGTTTTCCCAGGGGCACCTGGGTGGTTCGGTCTGTTAAGCATCCGGTTCTTGGTTTTGGCTCAGGTCTTAATCTTCTGGTTGTGGGATCTAGCCCTGACTCGGGCTCTGTGCTTATAGCAGAGTCTGCTTGAGACTCTCTCTCCTCCCTCCGGCCCTCCCCGCCATGCTCTCTCTCTCTCTCTCGAATAAATAATTTTTTTTTAAGCAAGGTTTCCCAAATCAGGCAAACAGAAGGTGATATCTATATTATTCGGTATGCAGAAGCTTCCAAAGCCTTCAAGATGCCAAAATAGCTTCATTGGAAAATTCATTACAAAAGGCTTGTGAAAAATTAAAGACATAAGGGGCACCTAAAACAAAAGACAGTAAGACAGACATGACTTCTGTTCTCCTCTATCCTTCTTTACCTGAGCACTCATGTTTTACTAATTCTCTGTCTGAACTGACTTTCTACTCTGAAGAGATTATCAGCTCGCCCGCGGGGCTGTAGGGGACCCTCCTCAGACATCTTAAACACTGTGTGGTCAAATGCCAAACTAGGAGCAATAGCTAAAGAACTCCCTAGACCCAGGGAAGATCTTCAGAAGTATTTTGAAGAATTTGGAGTTCTTTTAGGGGTCTCTGACCCTGGGCTGCCAGATCTTTCTCAGTTGGTGCACCTGTGGGAGAGAACGACCTGGGGAAGCCGTTAAAGTGGACATGGGAGCAGACTGGTGACGATCAAGATTTCTGATCTTCAACGGGATCCCCTATGGACCAGAAAAAGCTCACTAAACAGCAACCAAACTTTTAAAAGCCATTCCCAGAGTCTTCCCTGCCCACACTGATTGGTCCATTATTCAAACATGCAAACAAAAGAAAGACGAATCTGTGACCTACTTTAAAGCCCCTCTGGATGCACACTTCATACCGTGTTCTGGGTTCCATACAATAAATGGTGTAACCCAACCTGCTCTAGCTGCCCTATTTGTAAGTGGATAATCTCCTGAGATTAGAGGATTGATAAAAAGGCAGAAAATAAGATCGGAGGCTATTTGTTTGACTGAACATGTGACCATAGCTGAGCACTTTGGAGGGACCTTGGAACAAGACTGTAAACAGAAGTCTGCCAAGTTCTTAGCCTTACAGCTGCAACAGCCCCAAGGCCAGGAGCCTAAAATGACACATGGGCCTCCCACATTGCACCCTCCTAGGGGTCTGTCATCAAAATACTGGCCCAGGGGTTGATGTCTCATTTGTAAGCAACTGGAACACAGGAGAAAAGAATGTCCTCAAAGGTCCTATGCATGTCCTCCACATCAACTCAAATCCCCCCGTATCTGCTCCCAAAACAGACTCTCCCATGGGCCCCTCCCAGAGCTGACAAGACTCTGAGCGGTTCTCCCATAAATGGCTACCATTAATTCCCTTAAACGGCCAAGGGGAAACTAAAATTAGGACCAATGGAAAACCTTGCCAAATTCTGTTAGCTGCTGAGGCTACACTTTCTACTTTAAGGACAACAAATCCTTTGGAGTCAAAGAGAAATTTCCATAATGGGGGTATCTAATAAAATTCAGAGAGTTTCTATCACAACCTTTTACTGAAAAACATCCCTTTTTGCTATATGATACAGTCCTAGTCAATCTGTTTGGCACAGACCTTCTTTCTAAATTAAAGTACCTAATCTGTTTTGCTTCCAATGGAGACTTCACCATAGAATTTTCTAACCAACCTGAACCTGATTTTTTATATTCCTTACGATCTGTCCTAGACATAGAACAGGAAGAAGTTCAACAAAAGCCCCCTACTCAGGGCGCCTGGGTGGCTCAGTTGGTTAAGCGACTGCCTTCAGCTCAGGTCATGATCCTGGAGTCCCTGGATCAAGTCCTGCATCGGGCTCCCTGCTCGGCAGGGAGTCTGCTTCTCCCTCTGACCCTCCCCCCTCTCATGTGCTCTCTCTCATTCTCTCTCTCTCAAATAAATAAATAAAATCTTTAAAAAAAAAAAAAGAAAAGCTCCCTACTCAAATCAAGGTGCCTAATACTGACATTGGGAGAATAAAAAGGCAGAGCCTATAAAAATTCAAGTGGACATAAGTAAGCCTCTCTCTGCATCACCTCAATATGCATTAAGTCCAAAGCTGTATCAGCCCTCATGCCCGCAGTGGAAGGTCTCATCAGACAAGGGGCTACCCGCTGCCAGTACCAGTCTCTGAAACAGGCCAGTCTTGCGGGTCTAGAAAGTAAAGGGCAGGGTGGAGATTTGTCCAGGACTTGAGAGACACCAACAAGACAGTTATTCCCTGTTTGCAAGTTGTTCCAAACCTGGACACCCTCCTGTCATGAGTTCCTCCATACTCACAGTCACTACTGGGGACCTATGTTCAGCTGTCTCCAGCATCCCTGTGGATCTCAATAGCCAATCTCTGTTTGTTTGACTTGGAACAACCAACAGTGTACCAGATCATCATGCCTCAGGAGTTCACTGATACTCCTTCTTGTTTTTCCCAAATGCTCCACCAAGAGTAAAGCACCTCCATTTCCCTGGGAAATCGACCCTCTGTAGTGTGTAGATGACCTCTTGCTGTACTCAGTTACTCTAGAGGCATCCATAAAATACTCTGTTTACTTGCTGCGATAGTTTGCTGAAGAAGAACATGAAGTCTCTAAGGAAAAATTATAGTTCTCTCCAGACATTGTTCAGTAGCTGGGTCATAGTCTAAGCACTGAAGGAATCCAGCTATCTCCAAAAAGAATTAGGTTAATCCAAGAATTCTTTGGGCCCACAACTAAGCAACAGCCTCATGGATTCCTAGGCCTGGCTGGATATGGTAGACTATGGGTTCCTAATTTTCCTCTATGAACTTACTAAAATTTCAGATCCCAAACCCTTTCCTTGGGAAGACAAACATGAATAAACAAGAATAAAACAAGCACTACAAGAGCCACCTGCTTCAGGGCCATCTAACTACTCAAAACCTTTCACTTTGTTTGTGCATGAAAGAGATACCAGAGCCCGGGGAGCGCTCGCTCAGTCAGGAACACGTCAGTGGACATCAGCCTATTGCCTGTTCCTGCGGACAGCCTGGCTCTGTTGCTCACGCCTACCCCAACTGCCCTATAGTTACGACTACAGCTGCAGAGGTGGTGGAAGCCTCAGCAGATTTGACCCTAGGAAATGACATTTATTCACAAACTTTACACTCTGTCTGAAGCCTTAACTCTGAATTAATTCAACATTTCTCTGTAAGCAGACTAGCCTCCTATGAAATCCTTCTGCTTTCCCCACCGAATCTGCATCTTAAACATTGCAATGTTCTCAATCCTGCTATATTACTACCCCCACCTGAGGAAGGTGAGCCCCAAGACTATGAGGTAATAATCCCCATTTCATGACACTGTGTCCTGATGTACGAGATGCCCCTTTGACTAATCCTGATCTAATTCTGCTTGTCGATGGGTCCTACTGTAAAAATGCAAAGGGGAATGTCCAAGCTGGCAATGCTGTTATTATACCCGATATGAACTACTTGAGAAGGGAAATCTCCACAAGCTAGATCAGCCCAACAAGAGGAGCTTCAGGCCCCTCCAGGACATGCCAGTTATCAGGACAAATTATTAACATTCATCTGACAGCCAGCATGCCTTTGGGATCATCCATGATTTGGGGGTTATGGAAACAAGGGGTTTTCTTGCATCCTCTCTGACCCCAATCAAAAATGTACTAAAGTAAACAATCTTCTTACTGCTATTCCCTTAACCTTCTGAAGTCTCTGCCATCAAAATTGAGGCTCACACTAAAAAGACAACCTGAGCATCAGGGAACCACCCCAGCTGACCTTCACACAAAGGCAGCAGTGACAGAATCTATAAAGTTATGGCAGATGTGGATGAAGTCCATTCACTTCTGGCCCCTCACGGGCAGACTTTTGCCATCCTGATGTCTTTGCAATACGGCAACAGTCTGCTGCCAAATCAGAGAAATTAAGGGGGGGAAACAATGGCGGTAAATTAAGTGAATAATCGAACTCTGGGAAACCCAAGATGGCTGCTTGGTTCTTCCCGGCTCTCTAGCAGACCCGACTTTTTGTTTTTTACATTCCTTCACCCATCATGGTGCAACTAAGATGTCTCAAATGATGAATAGACATTGGTGGGGAGGCTTTTACAAGACTGCAAAAACAGTCTACTAGCAATGTCTGACTTGTTTGGTCCATAATTCTGGGAAAACTATTTTTGTCCCTAGAGCCCTCAGACCTCCTTTTTCTGGACATTTTGAGGACCTGCAGCTGGACTTCATTTAATTGCCACTTATCATGGGTTATCAATATGTTCTTGCTACTGTAGGTGTGTCTTCTGGATGGTTTGAAGCCTTTCTGTGTTGCAAGGCTGATGCTCTTATGGTGGCAAAGAAATTGTTGGAGAACATGTTTCTCACTTGGGGTTAACATTCCACAATCTCCAGTGATCGGGGCCCCCACTTCACTGGGCAAATCAAACAAACCTTAATGAAAGCCTTGCAAACAACCTGGTATTATCCCTGTCCCTGTCACCCTCAATCATCAGGTGAGGCTGAGAAAACGATTGGGATCCTCAAATTTAAAACCTTTTTCTTTTCTTTTTTTATTTTAGAGAGGGAGAGAGAGAAAGGAAGAGGGCAGAGGGAGAAGGAGAGAGAGAATTTTTTAAATTTTAATTTCTTATCTCTTTTAAAAATTTTTTTATTAACATGTAATGTATTATTTGTTTCATGGGTACAGGTCTGTGATTCATCAGTCTTACACAATTCACAGTGCTCATCATAGCACATACCCTCCCCAGTGTCCATCACCCAGCCACCCCATCCCTCCCAACCCCCCACCACTCCAGCAACCCTCAGTTTGTTTCCTGAGATTAAGAGTCTCTTATGGTTTATCTCCCCCTCTGGTTTCATCTTGTTTCATTGTTCCCTCCCTTCCCCTATGATCCTCTGTCTTGTTTCTCAAATTCCTCATATCAGTGAGATCATATGATAATTGTCTTTCTCTGATTGACTTATTTCGCTTAGCATAGTACCTTCTAGTTCCATCCATGTCATTGCAAATGGCAAGATTTCTTTTTTTGATGGCTGCATAATATACGTGCGCGCGTGCACGCGTGTGTGTGTGCGTGTACCACATCTTCTTTATCCATTTATCTGTTGATGGACATCTAGGCTCTTTCCATAGTTTGGCTATTGTGGACATTGCTGCTACAAACATTGGGGTATGTGTGCCCCTTCAGATCACTACATTTGTATCTTTGGGGTAAATACCTAGTAGTGCAATTGCTGGGTCATAGGGTGGCTCTATTTTCAACTTTTTGAGGAACCTCCATACTGTTTTCCAGAGTGGCTGCACCAGCTTGCATTCCCACCAAAAGTATAGGAGGGTTCCCCTTTCTCCACATCCTCACCAACATCTGTCATTTCCTGACTTGTTAATTTTAGCCATTCTGACTGGTGTGAGGTGGTATGTCATTGAGGTTTTGATTTGGATTTCCCTGATGCGGAGTGATGTTGAGCACTTTTTCATGTGTCTGTTGGCCATTTGGATGGCCTCTTTGGAAAAATGTCTGTTCATGTCTTCTGCCCATTTCTTGATTGGATTATTTGTTCTTTGGGTGTTGAGTTTGATAAGTTCTTTGTGGATTTTGGATACCAGCCCTTTATCTGATATGTCATTTGCAAATATCTTCTCCCATTCTGTCAGTTGTCTTTGGTTTTGTTGACTGTTTCCTTTGCTGTGCAGAAGCTTTTTATCTTGATGAAGTCCCAGTAGTTCATTTTTGCCCTTGCTTCCCTTGCCTTTGGCGATGTGTCTAGGAAGAAGTTGCTTCGGCTGAGGTCGAAGAGGTTGCTGCCTGTGTTCTCCTCAAGGATTTTGATGGATTCCTGTCTCATATTTAGGTCTTTCATCTATTTTGAGTCTATTTTTTATGTGTGGTGTAAGGAAATGGTCCAGTTTCATTCTTCTGCATGTGGTTGTCCAATTTTCCCAACACCATTTGTTGAAGAGAAGGAGAGAGAGAATCTTAAGCAGGCTCCATGCCCAGCACTGAGCCCAAAGTAGGACTTGATCTCATGACCCTGAGATCATGACCTGAGCTGAAATCAAGAGTCAGGCGCTTAATTGACTGAGCCACCCAGGCGCTCCTCAAACTTATAATTTCTGAACTTTCTTAAACTACTGGACTCCCTTGGCCTAAGATATTGACCTTGGTCTTGTTGACTGTTCACAGTACCCTCTTTAGGAAACTCACTCCACATGAGATAATCACCAGCAGACCAATGTCTATTGGTATACAACCTTCTGCTGATCCCTTGTCTCATGCCAGTATGACCAGCTACTATAAGTCCTTCATGTCTTATGCTCATCTATCACCAACACGTTAAAGAAGCTTCCCCAGATCCCAATTCAAAGGATCCTACTGTTCACAGTCTGAAACCTGGTGGCTGGGTGTTTGGGAATGTCATCAGAGGAAGACAGTCTTTGAACCCCATTGACCTCCCAAGTGCTCCTGACACTGACATTGTTGCAAAACTGAAAAGTATTGAGCCTTGGGTGCACATGGCACAACGAAAGAAGGCTCTACCTGACACCTGGTCCTGTGCAGGCTCTGGAGATCTCTGAATCCAATGGATGTGGAAGAGAAGTAGCTGACATGGAGGGAGACTTCTTCTGCCCAAGACACGGCTCAAGACTTCACACTTCAAGTAAATGTGAAATGCTCTTTTCTTTTTGTCTTTCCTTTGTTCTGACATTGGTCTGAAAAGATAACAACCATTATCTGTATCTTCCAGGACACTGCTAGGAGGGGCAACCTCTCAGACTGACTAATTTGTCATCAAAATCCCCAATCCATGGTGCTATAGAACCTCTCTTCATCCCTGTGACCAGTATTTTGTCTACACCCAATGTCATCATAAACTATAATCAACCCTCCTTAGAAGTCACTTACAGAGTCAAACTTTTATGGATGGAACATCCGTGCCTTGTTTTTATGTTTCTCTGGTTATAACTGTACTTGAACGCCTATACCTGCGCCCTAATGTTCCCATGATCATCTAGATCAGATAAAGCTTCCAGCCATGGGAAGATCTTACCAGCAGCACCCATCTTTGCAAGGAATTTAGAACCACTTTTTATTCCAAACTAAGGGATTTACCTCCCAATGCACTGAAAACCTAACTGACCCCTGACTTGGATGGGGAAATGCAATTGTCCCTGTGAATGAATCCATGAACAGTGCCACCTTAGCAGGAGTGGCATGTACCCCGACAGGATTTATCTTTGTCTGTGGTGGCTATCATTCTCTTTGGGCCTGTGAATGCCTACATGGCTGACATTGGGTGGACATATAACCAGGCAATGCCTCTGAGGTTATTAACTGTGCCCCTAACTGCCTACAAACTGCGACATCTCACTGGCCACCTCCCCGATGAATTTACATCATCAAATTAGAAAGGACCTACTAGGAGCCATTCATGATTCAGGATTCACTTCCTTTGGCAGATCCCTATTTCCCTATGTGAGAGTACATATGAGGCTATGATCTGGAAACTATCCTTAACTCTTGAAAGTGTTGAGAAATCCATTGCCAAAGCAATAGCACCCCAACAGAAATCCCTAGACTCTCTGGCCCAGGTTGGCTGTCATAGCAGGATAGCCCTTGATTATTTTTTAGCTGAGCAAGGAGGCATCTGTGCTGTGGCCAACACCACTTGCTGCACCCGGATCAACACTTCTGGGGAAGTTGAGACTCAGCTGCATAAGATCATGGAGCAAGCCACTCAGCTTGGGAGAGTGAGTTCTTCAGTGGGATCTTTTTTTTTTTTTTTTTGACTTATTAGATTCTGATTGGTTTTGGTCTTGGGGACAAAGGCTGCAAAGTGCACTCCAGACATTGGGAATTATCCTGCTTATATAATCACGGGTTATCGCCCTGGTGCACTGTATTCTCTGCAGAGCTTCAAATGTGGGTTCGCAGCTGCTAACCACCAAACAGATGATCTCCCTAAGACTGGAACATCAGAAAAGGAATGAAAAGAATGACTAACTTAAACAAATGTGAACCCAAGGTCGTGACCTGTGAATATCACAGAGATTCAGCAAAAAACATCATGAGCCATGAATACCACACAGGATTAGCAGAAACTGCAAGAAGCTCAGAGCAGTATCTGGGGTGGTGCTAAGGCCTTAAATTTTGATCACAGCTCTCAATTAACCTGAGAGTCTGATCAAAAAGGGGGAAATTGTTGAAAAGACAACAAGCCTGAAATGGAGTCACCAGTTCAACCTCTCCAGGGGTGGAATCCTAAACCAGTCAGTCTGAAATTACCCAGTTAGCACTAGAGAGGCAATCTGCCTGCTAGACCCTGCCATCCCCCAGAGGAACATGACTTTGCTGCAAAAAATCCACTATTGCTAATAACCTTGTCCTGCTCCCTACCTTTTGTGAAGGCTAAAAAGACCTTCATTTTACACAGCTCTCTGGAGCCCCTTTCTATCTGCTACATGGAATGCTGCCTGATTCACGAATAGTTTAAAGCCAATAAGATCTTTAAAACATACTCAGTTGATTTTTTTTTTTTTTAACCAGTATCAAAGTCATTTGCTAAGTAAAAGTTTCCAGAAGAATGTTCCATTTAGGTTGATGATCCACTTCAAGTTAATGTTTCACTATAGAGGAGCTTGAAATTTCTAGACTAATTCCACACAAGCAAAGCAAAACCCTTCTGTATGTGCTACCCAGTGCTTTGTGAGACACAAGATTTTGCAGATTTGTGTCCAATAGGACAGGTACCCTTCTCAGCCTTGTGTGAGTCCCTCTAGTCCTTTAGGATGGTTCTTGCTCCTGCTTCTGGAGACTTCCTCACATGCACTCACCCATTAGCACTCAGCTGAATATCCGGGGGGGACCCTCTGCAGGCTCTGGAGTTCCCTCTGTGTAGCAGTGCTTCCTAAGACTCCTTTCTGTGAACTCAAGTTGCTAGGCTGTCTCTTGGATGCTCAGCTCCATCTACTCAAGGAGCTCAGCGGTCTCTGCCTGGCTTCCTGCTCCCTGCCCCTCTCCCTGGAAATGCTCCCAAAGCAAGAGCCTGGGAACTGTAGGGCTCATCTATTTGTTTTCTTTCTTTTAGGGATCACTTAATTGCCAGACATTCACTCTGTCCGTTTTTGGTTGTTTCAGGCAGGAGGGCAAATCTACTTCGATAACTTCAATTGCTTAAGCATCTGCCTTTGGCTCAGGTTATGATCCCGGGGTCCTGGGATCGAGTCCCGCATCTCTCTGTCTCTCTGTCTGACAAATAAATAAAGTGTTTTAAAAAATATTACACAAACAATATTACAAGCCAGACACATTGGTTAAATTAATAAATGTAAATTGGCTTAACTCACACAATCAAGTAAAAGATTACTGGATGAACTAACAGAGCAAAATCCATCTCTTTGTTCTTTCTAAGACATGGCTAAAATAGATTCAGAAAGTTCAGAATAAAAGTTATAGGCAAAGATATGCCAAGCACATACACATAACAATGAAACAAGAGTTACGGTCTTGGTGGTGAGAACTGACCCATCAGGGCCCCACTCACATCTCTCGTTCTGTGTTCCTAAAAACCTTCCTGCACTAGCAAATATTCCCCCCCGCCCCAGTCCTTGCTTCTTTGCATGATGTCTTTGTCTGGCATCTGGGGTCTGTGAGCCATGTGGCAGGCCAGAGTGCTGGACGATTCACATCCTCTGGGAGCACCCTCAATCAGTCAATGACAGGAGTTGGTACGTGTACACCCCGGCACCCTCTCCCCTTGGATGGACTCTGAGGCACTGACACTGGGGTTGCCAAGTGGGATAAAGCTCCAGTTGTGCATCGTCGTCCGTGGTTTCATAATGTGCCATTTATTGGCTGCCCACCATTCCCTGACACCCCTTCCCGCCCTCTGCCAGTGTTTCTTCACTTCCCCAATAAGCCACTTGCATTTGAATCCTTGCCTCTGTGGGTCTACGTCAAGGCGACCCACATGAAGAGGGTATCCGAAAAGGCAGAATGCATGTCCCAAAACAAACCCGAACACAGCAAATACAAACACTAATAGTTCTAACAGTGAAATTTTGTGAAGAAGATAGAAGAGTTATGAATGCCTATGCTTTCAATATCGGAGTGGTATCTTTTATGAAGCAGAAACTAGAGAAGATGTGAGGGGAATTCACCCAAATATATTCAGGATGGGAAACTTCTTCTCAGTGTAAGATAGGTTGTCTCTTCATGGGGAAACTGAGGAGTCATTTCCACCAAAAATGGGGGCGGGGGAGGGCACGGATACCTCCTGTCTCCACTACTATTATCACCGTATTGGAGGCATCAAGCAATGCAATTCCAGGCAAGGGGGCCGGATTTCTATTTTCAAGTGACATCACTGGATAGCTGCCAAACCAAAAGAATTGATGGAAAATACTACTAAAAATAATGAAATGATTTATAAGGTAGCACCAATAATTTTCATATATATAAACAAATCTCTTAGCGGATATGATGACATAACAAATACATATAATTACGACAGCAAACGTTTAATAAAATAGCTAGGAAAAATCTAGCAAAAATGTGCAAAGCCCATATGAAGAAAACTATAGAATGAGAAATAGACTCGACAAATGGATATACATGTGTATATGTGTCTATTTTCTCAAATTTAATTTATAATTTATTGATATCTCAACAAAATACCTTTTTTTTTTTTCCTGAAGCTAAGCAAGTTGGTTTTAAAATTGATGTAGGGAGCACCTGGGTGTTTCAGTTGGTTAAGCATCCGACTCTTGATTTCAGCTTAGGTCATGATCTCAGGGTCTTGAGCTCAAGCCCTGCCATCAGGCTCCACACTCAGGGTGGGGTCTCTTGAGATTCTCTCTCTCCCTCTACCCCTTCCCTTGCTTGCACTTTCCTTCTCTCTCTAAAATAAATAAATAAATCTTAAAAAAAATAAAATTGATTTGGAAGAATAAATGATCTAAACTTTCCAGGAAATCCTGAAAATGAGCAATTTTGGAGGGAGGGATAGCCCTTGCATACATTCAAACACAATACTAATTAGTAAGACTGGGGCTATAACAATGTGTCTTTGTGCATGGATAGACAGACAGTAAAACAGAAGAGGAAACCCAGAAATATGCCCAATTGCATATGGATATTTAGAGTATTGGCAGTGGAGGAGAAGAAAAATAGGCAGAATGAAGTTAGTCTTGGTTTTTATGAGACAAAATGGAGCATTTTCACCATGGATGGGCTATGGGAAAGAAGGAAAGAATTCCTTCTGGGTTTTTGCCACATGTGATGCGTGGCCTGGCAGAAGGTGATGTGGGTAGTTGACCTACCTAGTGCCTATTCTTAGTTATCTCTGGAATACTGGGAATGCAGGAAAAACTCCTATCATAGTTACAATACAAAAAACCCCTGCAATAATAGAAAACAGAACGTAACCTATGATTGCGTTGTGTCCATCTCATACGTATGAATGACGCGAAGCTTTGTGGGTCCTCAGTTTGACACACTTATTCACTGGGTCTATGGTTATTAACCCCTGATTCCTTTGTTGGTCATGTGTGGGTTGTCTCCGTGAGCATGTGCCTGTTTTCAGCTCCTGACACTTTCCAGGACCTGTATGAACTCGGTCTTGCAGGTAGCCAGGAAAACCCTCTCCGAGTTCCGGCAAACTGCCAATTCCTGCCCCCCTCCTCCCTGGTGCGCTTACCTGGGCTCCCCTCCTGCTGGTTTTACTTCCTCAGTGCCTCCTCCTCTCCCATCCACCGGCCATTCTGCAGTCAGAGAGGTTTGTAAGTTAATCGTGTCACTCCCTGCTTAGACATCCTGCAAGACACGGTCTCTGCTCGTGGCTAAGGAAACTCCAAGGCATTCACGTGTCTTCCTGTGAAGCCCAATGATCTGAGATTTCTCCCTTCCTCTGTTTTGCTCAGGCTTTACTGCATGCTCTGTCTCGAACAACTAGCTAACTCCTCATTCTTTGGTCATCAACTCAGATGTCACCTCCTCCAGGAGGCTTTCTGGCGCCTCTAGGTGAAGTTTGGGACCTACATTCTCCAGGGCTATAGCAAGCTCTTACTGGGTTCTTCCCCTCCCCTGCAAAGGGGAGCGCCTTGTGAGGAGGGGCTGGGCTCTGACATTTTGGTTCTTTATCATGCAGCCTGGTGCCTCTCACATAAGGGCCTTCAGTGGTTGTTGGATTTAAGAAGGAAAGGTACAGCCCTGTTCATGCCCGTTCGTGTCTGATTTTGCTCAAGACTCAAAATCCTGTAAGAATTCCCAGAGTTATTTGTCTCATGGCCATGCAATTCCTAATTGGAAATTGTTGGTGCCTAATTTACACCTGCTGGCATCTCCCAGCTGGTCCTGTTTGGGCCCCTGGAAATTCCACATTACTAGGGAATCACGACCCTTTGTAATAAATCTGTAATTCATCAATATTGTCTAATATCTTAAACATTTTTTCCCCTTGGAGTTGGCTCATTTCAGGCCCTTAAGGGACAGGAATAAAGTAGCTTGCTGAAACATAATGATTAAAATATGAGAGACTCTCAGCTTTTTATCTCCACAGTCAGACAAGCTTATTAATTGCAAGGTAAACTGGGAGCAACTTTGGACTTCTTGGCCACATGCATTATTTAGGAAGGGAAATGAACAGATGATTACTTTAACTTTTGGTAAATCAGAGAGGCAGAGGCACATTTCCTCTGTCATAATAACGTAGGAGGAAACAGGAATTGGTACAGATAAAGATTCAACACTGTTTCACTTGGAAGAATTGCAAATCCAAACTGAATTCAGTTATTCACTGTTGTTCATCGAAAGCCATCTTCTGCACTTAAAACACCCCTGTTATGATGATGTATTGACATTTTGTTTTCTTTGCCTTTTCCTCATTAGGCACTGGGATGGATATTCCATTTGCTCTTCCAGAACGTCTCTCAATCTTTCCCCACCTTGGTTGGATTTAAAGAGAAGGAGGGGCACAGCCCCATTCATGCCCATACCCTGGGGGGCTGACCATTACAGATTGCTTTTGGTCTCCTCACTCCATGAGTTCTGGTCGGGTTTGGAGGAAGGAAAGCACTGGAAGAAGCAGGAGGGCAGAAAGCAGAGTCTGGAGGATTTAGGGTCTCTGCCAACAGGCCATGGCTTGGCAGTAGCTGCTTTCCCTCTCCAAAGCCATATCTCTCATTCCCCTGCCATATCTAGAACCCTCGCCAGCTTGTGGTAACTGCTTCTTCGCCTGCCCTCCCAGACTGAGGAGTGATAAAGACCCTCCCCAAAGAGGCCCTGCATGAACCCTCAGAGCACCCACCCGAGTGGGCCCTTTGTCTCCAGGGACTCTGGCTGACATAAGTGTCACGGAATTTCTGCCCGAAAGCCACAATTCCAGAAAAGCTCCACGTGCTTCGCTTTACCAATAAGAAGGCAGAGGTTCGCAGAGAAGGAGTGACATGCCAGGCAGCCATCCATGGCAAGCTGCCGTGGAGCCCACGTTATTAACAACGATCGCCATCACTACCCTGTTATCTAGCTTTACTGAGGGCTTCCTGTGTGCCGGGATCTGTATCAAGCATGCACGTTTGTTGTCTTTACTTCTTACCACCTCGTGACGTCCTTACTGAGCGGTGGCCGATGTTGTAGATGAGAAAACTCAGATGCTAAATGGTCCGTCCCTGTCATGTGGCTCTGGGGGCCGGGGGGAGACTGCATGGCCAGGATTCACACCTGGGTCTTTCCCACTCCAGAGTCACCTGCAAACCGCCCTGTGATGTGCCCCGTGCCAGGATTCATGTGGGCCTGAATCTGCAAGCTTAGTGGCATCTAAGAGGCCAGGCCATGTGTCCGATGTTCGACCCAGACAGCTTCTGGGAGGGTGGCAAGGGGGCATCCACGGGCAGCTGGGGAGTCCCCACCGGTCACACCATTCAGCGGTTCCCCCAAGTTGAAGCAGCCATTCTGATGGGACAGATCATGACCGGACAGTCACCGTCCTCAAGCAGGGGCCACGGAGGGTGGGCTGTGGGCAGACAGATGCAGCCGCCATCAGGAAGCTTCTGGGGGCCAAGCTCAAGTGGAGTCAGCGATGGGGAACACAAGAGCAGGGGAGCCAGGGAGGGGGGAAACCAGAGTTCTTGGACACCATTCAACCAAGAGTCATGCTCCTCCCCAGGCAGGCTTGGAGTCACACACAGGGACGGTCCATGCCTACGTTTTAAATGATCAAATCAGTGAAGAAAATCTGGAAGAAATGGAGAAGAAAACTAAACCCTTCCTGCTCAGGAATGTGCACCACATTCGCCCCAGAGCCCATGATCTAGGGAAACTAAGTCAGGGGAGATGTTCCCGATGCAGTGGGTGCGGCACAGGACCCGCTGCAGCCCGCTGCCGTGTCCCCTTGGGGCCCCACACCTGGGCCTGCTGCCTGCTGGCCTCTGGGCACCCCAAGAGCAGCAGGGGCACTAGCCCTCTCCAGCCATGTCATTTCAGAAAGTCACATTTTCCTGAGCTTCACCTTCTTCTATGAGAGGAGCATAATAAAGTCTGCCCGAGCAGGTCTCAGCATCTCAGTTATGCTGTCTTATAGCTGGATCTCTTGGGGAGCAAGCCGGCTGTAGTGGGTGGATTTTTCTCCCGCCTCTCTGTTCTCATCTTCATCCACAGTTTTTCTCTCGGAGATCTCCGGGGGCAGATGACTCAGAGCCACATCTTCAGGGCCCACAGGGCTAGAGTCCCCATGTGGGAACCCCCACATCCCATAGCCCTTGGTGGTCACCTTCCTGAGTTGGGTTCCCAGCCTGCCTGCCCATGAGGCTTTCTGTGTGTGTCTTCATGAGCTAGTAGTTGGTGCCCGGGAATGCTCAATCAGGTCATGCAATTGCTCACCAGGGAATTGCATTGTTCTTTCTGGTTCTTGAAGTCCTATTGCTTAGCACTGAGGCCCTTACTGCTCACAAGGCTGCCCAAAGAATTGGGATCAATGGGATCACCCACAGGTCTGAGCTGTCCGGCACATGCTGATGTGACACCAGGTCACAGGATGGGGGCTGCAGTCGTGGTCCTGGAGCAAGATCCTTGGTTCTAGAATTGTAGCAGAGCCCCCGCTTCCCAGACCTGGACCCACCTTGACACATAGGCTGACCTCGGACCCATAAAGATCACGAGTAGACAGGCAGATCCAGAGTTGGATCCAGGGATTGAGAAGGAATGGACATTTCCTCTCCATGACATCATAGAATACACTCCATGCCTCAGTTCCTTAACCAGGGACACTTCCTTCTTGACTGTAATGTCTGCTGGGGGCCGACAAAGAGGACCAGATCTGAGGGTTCACCACAGTGAGGGGGAACCCAGCTGTGCCCACACTAGCCACATGAGTCTGGGCAAGTTGCTGGATGTCCCTGAGGCTGCCCCTCTGCTGTCAAATGGGGAAAGCAGATTTTATGGGACAGTGTGGTGTTGGAGAGGGAGTCGGGGATGTCTGTGAACTCTGCTTCGTTGAATCCTGCTAGCTTTTGGGAAGCCCCAGGTGCCTTGGTCTGTTGAGCTTGGCTGTTCCTGCTTTGCAGAAGGGAAGAGAAGAATCACAGGGCAAGAGCATCAGAGGAGGAAGGAGGTAGTCCCCGGCAGCTGGCCTGTGGGGACGAGGATGCCACGTGGGCCCTGAGGAACCTTATCCTACTGTTAAAACAAGTGCTTAAAACAAGGTTGGGCTCCTGGTCATGGCCTCTGCTAAGGGTGGAGTTGATGTGGGACCCACCCCAGGAGAGTTGGGTATCATGCCCTACTGTCTGCCCTTCCCAGAGTCCCTGGTCCATGAAGCCTCCTGTTTATCTAACTCTGCTCAGGATGAGAAAGAGGTTAAAAGGTGCTAAGGACTGAAGCTTTGTGTTCCCTCAAATTCAAATGTTGAAGCCCTAATCCCCAATGTCATGGTGTTGGGAGGGGGGGCCTTTGGCGGGTAGTTCGGGTGTTGGGCAGTTGGGTAGTCAGGTCATGGGTATGGAGCCCCCGTAATAGGATTAGTGACCTTATAAGAGAGGTGATCTCTCTCTCTGACATGTGAGGACACATCGAGAAGCCGCCCCTCATCATGTGATCTGTCAGCACCTTGATCTTGGACTTGCAGCCTCTAGAACTTTGAGAAGTCAGTGTTGTTTAATGCCCAGTCTATGGTATTCTGTTATAGCAGCCTGAGCCAAGACAAAAGGTAAGAAACCTGCACCCAGTGTGGAGCCCAACACGGGCTCAATCTCACGACCCTCAGATCATGACCGGAGCCAAAATCAAGAGTCCGACACTCAACTGACTGAGCCACCCCGTTGCCCCAAGGAGCTAAACTTTTAAGAAGCTGGAATGCTTGGAAGCCAGTAAGAGATACCATGAAGTAGGTACCACAGGCTTAAACACCGGAGGGTTGTGGGAAGTGGGGAAAAACCGAATCTGGAGGTGGGGCAGCTCTGATGTGTCTTTGTGGCTGGAGGCCCACGGAGAGCCATGCTGGAAGATGTGGGTGGGTGGACACCCACCTGTGGGAAGCCTGGAAGGATCTATATGGGCTCCCTTTGGGGTACAGTGTGTGATACAGAGGCAGAGAGGAAAAGTGAAAAACCCTGATGGAATAGAGCAAAGTTGGGGCTCTAATCCAGCTTCTGGTGACACTCGTTTTGTCCTTGAGCATTTACTCAACACCTCGTCGGGACCAGACAAGAGGAGACCATGGAATCTATCATCTAAATGGAGACATTAGGATGCGAGGGGGACGCTACCTGTGTTGATGCTGGGCTAACAGCTTTAAATTGGGTGTTCTCCTGGGGCATGCAGGCAATGTGCTCTGGAGCCGGGAAGCCTTTTCAGACCCGCTGCCCGCTCTGCTTGCTGTGGTCACAAAGGCAGGGGTGAGGCAGAGGTGAGGAGCGGGGAAGGGCAGAGGTAACCGGCAGAAAAGCTTACAGGGTATCAGGGAGGAGGGCTTGACCATAGCAGACACATGTCAGGAGCAGGGTCTTGAGGGCAGGGGTGGGTTGCCTGCTGACAGGTGGCAGGTGGGGGGTGCATTTCTTGCAGGGGGATCACAGGAGGAATGAGCATGTGCCATGCGCTCTCATCCTGCAACCTGGTGCTGGTTCCATAGTGATGCGGGAAACAGGTGTAGGGAGGGGACGTAGGCCATGGGGAGCCTTCTAGGCTGAGGAGTTTAGATTTAGTGCTGGAGGAATAGGGGAGCCTAGAATGAGAGGCATGTAATCGAGTTGCTCCATTAGCTGCTCCCTCTTCTTGGACCTGTTTCCTCATCTGGAAAATGGCATCTCGCCAGCACTCAGGTTTAGTGAGAACAACCAAGAACAGTTGTGAAAACACTGTGGAAAGACTATAGCATGATCCAGAAGGCTGTCTTGGTCCCTGTTCCACAGCTCAAAACCCAAGGCTTGAGTGCAGCTAGAGATGCAGGACGTAACACAATTTCAACAAAGAGTCAATTTAGTAAAAATTGATCCCTTCCCTCAGGAGAAAAAGGAACCAGTGATGGGGTGCCCTCGACTGGACAACCTTTCTCATCCTCGAGGCCCACTTCTGGGCCCAATGCCTCTGCTCCTCTCTTGCTCTGGCTGGGGAGCAAGGTGGCTCTGGGAAATGCAGCACTGAGTTGTGTGCAAGGCCAGGGGGTCAGAGGCTGGAAAACTCCATATTTTTGCATGACCACCCATGTTTCACACTGTCCCCCTGGTTCCTCCAACACGCTGGGCAAATTCTGCCACAGGGCCTTTGCACTTGCTCTTTCCCTAGCCAGTTATGCATCCACCCATGGTCTGCTCTCTCATTTCCTTCAGGGTTTTACTCAAACATCACTGTATCACTGAGGACTCTCTTCATCACCCTATTTCACTCTACATCCCTTTTCTTGATTTTCTCCTACACACTATCAGCTTCTAAATATACTCAATATTTAGCTTACCTATGTTGCTCATGGTCTGTCTCCTCCCCTGTAAAGTAAACTCCACGAGGACAGGCATTCTTGTCTGTTTTGCTTTCTGCTGCCCAGAGGAGTGTAGCAGGCAGTCATGAATATTTATTCATCGAATGACCGAATCTCTCCTTTCTACTCTGGAATAAGGGCATCCAAACAGACTGTGGCATAAAGTCATGAAATTCACACAATGGCTACAGTTTCATTTTCTTTTATTTGTGGCACTAAAAGACACATAGAGACATGTGGTTTAAGAGAGATAGGCTGATGCTCTTGCCACTCTGGGAAGGTGAACATCTAGCATCAGACAATGCAGAGTAAAGTTTCCATTCTATGTGACGCCTCGATCTGAAACAGATGTGAAATGTTAAAATGATCTCACTATATTAGTTGTTCCATTAAGATAGAGATTTTATTTCATGAACTCCTCTTGATTTCTATTCATCTCTTAAAGATCTCTTTTCAATGTAACAAAAGGCTTTACAGAGAGAAGTGAAAAACTAGCACTGTGTCTAAACATTATAAATACCAGTGGCAGAATACCAGGTGCTAAGAAAAGCCTTCCATATGATACAGGGGTGCCACTGATCCATAGGGTAAAAACGCCCAGACTGAACCCAAACCATGAAATACCAGCACAGTTTTGATCTGATCATGGCGACACACAAGACATCCATCCAGTGTCCCTGCTCTTGGCCCCGTGCAGGATTTCGGAAGGTTCTCAGGGCAGTCACCGGGCTCCATACACAGCCCTCCCGGGACGGAGCGGGAAGGGCTCATTCTACTTCCCAGCCCACTGGGGATGCCTGCAAAGTGGGGCACTGACCGTCCACACCAATGACTTTATGATCTCTGTCACTGTCACCCTCGGAGAATCAGAAACGCCTGTCCAGACATCAGGTGTGATCATATTGTGGGTGATAACCGTTGATTTTCTAAAAGTTTAGTTGGTCAGATCATGGTCTGTGACCCTCTGTGAGGTTGTAACCCCACATTTTTGTAGGATAAAAATCCAATGGTTTCATTATGCAACAGTCATCTTCTGCTCCTTTCTTATTACCAAAACATCACAGAGTGTATTACATTCAGATTGTTTCAATTGGTTTATACGTATTTCCTTAGAATTCAAAAGATTTCGAACAGCTAAATGGTCTTAACCATCTCTATGTGGTAAAATCTCAAAGGTCCAGAATCAGTCTAAGGTCACCATAATTCAGTGTAGTGTTGGACTCCAGCATTCATATCCCCATTAACCTGCCAACAAGAATAGTTTATTGGCAACTTTAAATATTCAGGGGCAAACATGTTTCCTTGGCACACAACAAGCTGCACGGCTGAGCAGCATCTCGCCCTCCCTTGGAAACATTTTGCAGGACTGAAAATCAATTGTGTGAGTTTGGCCTATAGACAAGAAAGTGCACCAAATCCCGATGCCCCCTGCCACGCGGCGTCCTCCAGTGGTGACTGTGGTTGGCTCACAGGTGGGTTTCTGCCACAATCTGATCTTCTCAATGATTTACACGAGCAAGGGCACCTGCAGTAGAGAGAACCACAGTTACTCGCGGGACCTGGATGAGCCAATGGGGTTGGCCCAGGGCGCACAGATCCGGGTGCTACGGAGCTCAGTGCAAGAACATCCTTGCCATTACTCTTCCCTCACGGGTTTCTACATTGATACCTATTCTACTTACTGCCCCAAGGAGAACATTTCTGGAACACAAACACGCTTAAACACTTCCAGTGACTTGCTCTTGCCAGTTCTTTTTCAGAAAAGAAAGTATGAACCCACTGGAGGGCTATGGTACATCTGCCAGAGCCGTCAGCTGCCCCCAGGCCCCAGGGCTCCCTGAGCCCCTCCTAGCTTCTGGGATCTGCTGGGGTCTTTCCCTCCTCTGGACAGGTTTTGCATGTGGGGTTTCTCTGTTGGGGATGCGCCTTTCCAGCTGGAAAGCTTTGAGTCCTTCGGGAACAGGTGTTCATACTATCTCCAGAGAGAGGCTCTCCTGACCCCAGTCCTTGTCAGGGCTGATGCAATCACCCCTCGTTCTGTCAGCTACCCCAGTCTGCTCCTGTGTCCCAGACTCCCTGCTCCCTCACTTTTGCAGAGAGGCTCCTTGAGGATGAACCATGGGACTCTCACTCCCTCCTCTGGGCACAGAACTTACTGAGTACTCAGTATTTATGGCATGAATGAGTGAATGCACAAGCTCAAACTTTCACTCTTAGCTTCGCCCTGCATCCTCCTGTCCAACTGTAGAAAGCCTGATTTGTACAGTTTCGAAGGAGATATTTCAACGGCTTTAAAGGCTAAGATTAGGGGCACCTGGGTGGCTCAGTCGGTTGAGCGTCTGACGCTTGATTTTGGCTCACGTTATGATCTCAGGGTTGTGAGATTGAGCCCCGTGTCAGGTTCTGCGCTCAGCGTGGAGTCTGCTTAAGATTCTCCCTTTCCCTCTACCCCTCCCCCGACTTGAGGGCATGCTCTCTCTCAAATAAATAAATCTTTAAAAAAAAAAAAGGCTAAGGCTAAACAGTTTCCAGTTTGAGGGAACTACAAATAAAACTGCTATGAATATTGCATGCGAATACAAGTCTTTGTATTTATGTATGTTTCATTTCTCTTGGGTAAATACCTAGGAGCAGGATGGCTGGACCACATGGTAGGTGCAGCTGTAACTCTTGAAGAAAGTGCCAAACTACATTTCAAAGTAGTTGCACCATTTTACATTCCCACTAATAGGTCTTGAGAGTTCCAGTTGCTCTACATCTTGTCGATATCCTGTACTGTCATTTTCTACTAAAATTGTAGCCATATTAGTAGGTATGTAGTGGGTATCTTGTGGTTTTAACTTGTGTTTCAATAATGATCAATATGTGGAGCTTCTTTTCATATGCTTATTTGCATCTGTATATCTTCTTTAAGTGTTTATTCAAATATCTTGACCATTTATTGACTTGTTTGCTTTCTTACATTTTCTTTATGAATTCTAAATATATGTCCTTTATCAAATAAATGCCTTGCCAATATGTAGTCATAGTATGAGGCTTGTATTTTCATTCTCTTAATAGTATGCTCTTGTGAAGGGCAGAAGGTTTTAACTTTGATGAAATCCAATTTATCAGTTTGCCCTTTTTATGGATTGTGCTTTTGGTTTCAAATCCAAGACATTTTTGCCTAAGCCAAGGTCACAAAGATTTTCTCCTATGTTTTCATCTAGAAATGTTATAGTTTTTAGTTTCAGATTTAGATATATAATTAATTTTGAGTTACATTACCTTATGCGATGTATGGATCAAAGTTAATTATCATGCATAGGAATATCTAATGGTTGCAATGCCATTTTTGAAAAAAAAACAAAAACAAAAACAAAAACAAATTGTCCTTTCTCCACTGAATTGCCTCTATACCTTTGTCAAAAATCAGTTCTCTAAATACATGGGTCTATTTGTGGGCTCTCTATTCTCTTCCATTGACCTATTTGATGTCAGTTACCAGACTGTCTGAATTACTCTGGCATTATTATAAGTATTGAAATGAAGAAGTAGTAGTCCACCGACTTGAATCTTTTTCTAGGTCTTTGCATTATTATCGCAATTTTAGACACAGCCTGTCAATTTCTACAAAAAGCCTACTGGGATATTGAATGGGGTTACACTGAATTTACAGTTCAATCTGGGGAGCATAGCCATACTGAGTTTTCAAAATAGGAGCTATCCACCTATTTATTTAGGTTTCTTGAAATTCTCTCAGCAATGCTTTGTGGTGTGTACATCTTTGGTCAAATTCATCCCTAAGTATTAATATTTGTGATGTTCTTGAAAATTATTATTTTAAAAAATCCAATTTCTGATTGTTCACTACTAATACTTAGAAATACAGCTGTATTTGTAATGCTGCTGTATCCTATAACATTGTCAGACTTACTTAAAAAACTTAGAATCTATCTATAGTTCCCATTGGGTTTTCTAACCTAGACCATCACATGGTTTGTAAAAAGAGCTTTATTCTTTTCTTCGCAATAGGGATGCATTCCTTCCCCTCTTCCTTCCTTCCTACCTTCCTTCCTTCCCTCCCTCCCTTGCCTACTTACAATGGTTAGCACCTCCAGTACAATGTTGAATAGAATGCAGACATTCTTGCTTTGTTTCTGATTCTAGGGGAAAGTATTTGCTCTTCCATCATTATCTAAGATGTTGGCTGTGGGTTTTCCATTGATGCCTTTTATCAGTTTTTTCTTTTCCTACTTTACAGAAGTTTTTATCAGAAATGGATATTGAATTGCCAAATTCTTTTAATGTATCTATTGAGATTATCAGGGTTTTTCTCTTTTTTAGTTTGTTAATATGAGGACTTTTTCTCAAATATCAAACCAACCTTGCATTGTTGAGCTAAACCCCACTTGAACATGATGTTACTCTTTTAACATATAGTTGGATTTGATTTGCTAAATTTCAATTTAGGTGTTTTGTTTTTTTGTTTTTTTTTTTGCATCTATATTCGTGAGGACTATTGCTCTATAATTTTCTTTCCTTCAGGTATCTTTATCTGGTTTTGGTATCAAGGTAATATTATCTTTGTAGAATGAGTTGGGGAGTCATCGCTCCTCCTCAGGAAATTCTGAACAAAATTTCTAGAAAATTTGGATGTGCTGCTTGGTGAATGTTGTATGTTTGATAGAACTCACCAGTGAAGTCACCGGGGATGGGTGGCAGTGCTTTGTTTTTTTGGGTGTGTATGGGTGGGGGAAGATTTCTTACTTGTAATTAAATTTCTTTAATAGATACAGGGCTACTTGGGTTATCTATTTCCTTTTGAGTGAGCTTTGATAGTTTGGGTCTTTCAAAGATTTCATCTATTGCATAAAGTTGTTCATAATGTTGCCTTATTATCCTTTTACTATCTGTAGAATCTGTAGTGATATTACGTCCCTCTTTCTGGATCCTGATAAATTGTCTTCTTTCTTTTTCCTGATAAGTCTGGCTAGAGGTTGATCACCTTTATCGGTCTTATGAAAGAGTAAGTGTTGGTTTAATTGATTTTGCTTTATTCTTTTTTCTTTTTTATTTCACTGATTTCTGCTCTGACCTTTATGATTTATTTTCTTCTGCTCACTCCAGGTTTAATTTTTACTCTTCTTTTTCTAGTTTCTTAAAGTGGAAGTGAGGACATTCATCTGTGGTCTTTCTTCCTTTTTTTTTTTTTTTAAGATTTTATTTATTTGACAGAGAGAGGTATAGCGAAAGGGGGAACACAAGCAGGGGGAGTGGGAGAGGGAGAAGCAAGCTTCCCGCTGAGCAGGGAGCCCAATGCGGGGCTCGATCCCAGGACCTCGGGATCATGACCTGAGCCGAAGGCAGATGCTCAACGACTGAGCCACCCAGGCGCCCTATGTAGTCTTTCTTCTTTATGGAGATGTGGTGCTATATGGTTCTCCCCCAAGTACTGATTTTATAGCAGCAAACACACTTTATATTGTGTTTAAATTTACATTTGGTCCAAAATAGTTTGCAATTCCCCTTTTGAGTTTTTTTTCTTTGACCCATGGGTGTTTAAGAGTTGTATTATTTAGTTTTCAAGTATTTGGGATTTTCCAGAGATCATTTTGTTATTGATTTCTAATTTAATCCTGTTGTGGTCACAGAACATACACTGTAATATTTGGATTCTTTAAATATAATTATATTAACTGTTTCCATATTCTCATCTGCCAACTTTAACATCTGTGTCTATTTTAGGGAGGTTTTCATCGATTCATTTTGAGCATACAGTGTTTCATATCCTTCTGCCTGTTTGTGGCAATGGTAATATTTGATTGGATGCTGGATACTGTCAATTTTGCCTCATTGGGTGCTGGATATTTTTGCATTCCTACAAATATTCTTGAGCTTTATTCTGGGAGGCAGTTATGTGGAAACACTTTGATGGTTTCGGGCGTTGATGTGAAGATGTGCTGTGCAGTGTGAGAGCCACACAGAGACTCCCAGTCTGGCTGTGTGAGCTCCAGGTGCTGCTCCTTCTTACACTACCACGTGGCTCTGTCCCGGCCTCACATGCATGTGCCCACCAGCACTGCACTGATTATTCCAGAGGAGGACCCTCTGCAGGCCTCCGGAATTCTCTCTCCATGCTGTAATCTGCTGTTCAGGACTCTGTGCTGCACACCTTAGCCTCCTCAGTGACCCCAGACTCTCAGCTCTGCTCCCCAACTCAGGGAGTCTGCTGGCCACTGCTGATTTCCTCTGCTTGTATGATGGCCGGGAAGCTTCCTATCTTTCGGGGGTCCTGTTCCTTGTTGCCTGCTGTCCAGTGACTTCAAAAAAAACATTGTTTCTTACATTTTGTCTGAGTTTTTGGTTATCTCAGGTGGGATGGCAATTCCAGTCCCTGAAACTTCATCTTGGCCATTAGCAGGCATTCCCAGAGATTCAAACAGGTGAGAGGTGAACATATTTGAAAAGCTTTGTTTTACTCCTTTTCCTATTGCTCTGCCAGAGGTATAGACTGGTCCATGTCCTCTGCTCTGGGCTAGCCCCGTGTCTTCTATTTTGTCCCCTCTCCAGGCTTGTCCCAAGCTTTCCCTTCTCTAACCAGCCCACATGCAGCCATGCCAGTGATACTCCTCCTTTGGGCTAGAAAAAGCAAGCTGCCATAAATCACTCCCAAATATGTGCACATATGTGTATATAAACACACATCTCCTGAGAACCGGGAATTTAAAGTAACTATTTCAGTTTTATTCTTCCCCAATACTCGTCCAAAACCAAACTAAGGGGATGGAGCAAGATGGCGGAGGAGAAGGAGACCTGGATTTCGTCTGGTCCCAGGAATTCAGCTGGATAGGGATCAAACCATTCTGAACACCTACAAACTCAACAGGAGATCGAAGAAAAGAATAGCAACAACTCTCTCATCAGAAAAGCGACCACTTTCTGGAAGGTAGGACGTGCGGAGAAGTGAATCCGAGGCGATATTCGGGAGGATAGACGGCGGGGGAGGGGCCTCCGGCGGCCACTTCTGGCAAGTGATAGAACCACGGAGCACAAAATCAGAACTTTTAAAAGTCTGCTCCGCTGAGGGACGTCACTCTGGTGGCTAAGCGGGGGGTGGAACCCTCCGGGACAGTGTGGTCTCAGGACCCACGGGTCACAGAAAGACCGGGGGTGCCTGAGTGTGGCAGAGCTCCCAGGTATCGGAGCAGGGAAGCCGGCTGCAGAGGCGGAGCCCAGGCGCGGGCTCTCAGCTCGGGGTGGCCATAAACCGTGATCCGCGGCACAGTCGGGCCACTGCCCCTCCAGCAGGGACCCAACAAGCGGCAGATCCGGGGAGACTCACCTTCCTCCCCCAGGAGGAGTGGCGCGGGATCTGCTGGGTTTGGAGACTCCACCCGGGGTCGGGTGCCAGAGATAGAAAAGCGCGGTCACAGGCCGGGTGAGCACGGAGTGCAGCTGGAGACCGGGGAGCCGGGAGTGACTGACGGCTTTTCTCTGGGGGCTCACTGAGGAGCGGGGCCCCGAGTTCTCGGCTCCTCTGAGGCGGAGATTGGGAGGCCGCCATTTTCACTCTCCGCCTCCAAAGTTGTACGGAAAGCTCGCAGGGAACAAAAGCCCCAGAGAGCAAACCCGAGCACATTACTCAGCCGGGAGGGGGCAAGGGCGGGGCAATTCCGCCTCCGGCAGAGACATTTGGAAACCACGGCAAAAGGCCCCTCCCCAGAAGATCAGCGAGAACAGCCAGCCAAGACCAAGTTTACCCATCAATGAGAACGGCAGAACTCCAGCACTAGGGGAATAATGCACAGAGAATCCATGGCTTTTTTACCATGATTCTTTAGTCTTTCAAAGTTAATATTTTTTTAACTTTTTAAAAAAATTTTTCTTTTTCCCTTTTTCAACCAACATCTTATCAATCCCTTTTTTAAAAAACATTTTTATTTTTCATTTTTAGAGTCATACTCTATCCCTTCATAGTAGTTACCCTTATTTTTGGCATATATATATAGTTGTTCTCTCTTTAAAATTTTGAGATACAGTTTCTTCTAACAGATCAAAATATACCCTAAATCTCTAGTGTATGGCTTTGTTCTACTCTCCTGCCTGATCATATTCTCTCCCTTTCTGTTCTTTTTTTTTTTTTAAATCCTCTTCTTTCTTTTTTCAAACAACCTCTTATCAATTCCTTTTATAAAATTTTTATAATTTTCATCTTTACAGTCATATTCCATCCCTTCATCATATCAACCCTTATTTTTGTACATATATTGTTTTTCTTTCTTTAAAATTTTGGGAGGCACTTTCTTCTAACAGATCAAAATACACCCAAAATCTAGTGCGTGGCACTGATCTATGCACCAGCCTGATCATATTTGATCATATTCTGTCTTTTTTTGTTTTGTTCTGTTTTTGTTTGTTTTTATCTTTTTCTTTTTCTTTTTTTTTCCTTTTTCTTTTTTCTCTCTTTCCCTTTCTTTTCCCCCAGCTTCAGGTCTTTTCTGATTTATTTAGAGTATATTTTCTGGGGACGCTGTTACCCTGTTAGCATTTTGTTCTCTCATTCACCTATTCTCCTCTGGACAAAATGACAAGATGGAAAAAATCACCTCAACAAAAAGAACAAGAGGTAGTACCGACTGCCAGGGACCTACTCAATATGGACATTAGTACGATGTCGGATCTAGAGTTCAGAATCATCACTTTAAAGATACTAGCTAGGCTTGAAAAAAGCATGGAAGTTATTAGAGAAACACTTTCTGGAGAAATAAAAGAACTAAAATCTCACCAAGTTGAAATCAAAAAGGCTATTAATGAGGTGCAATTAAAAATGGGGGTGCTAACTGCTAGGATAAATGAGGCAGAAGAGAGAATCAGTAATATAGAAGACCAAATGATGGAAAATAAAGAAGCTGAGAAAAAGAGAAATAAGCAACTACTGGATCATGAGGGCAGAATTTGAGAGATAAGCGATACCATAGGACGGAACAAAATTAGAATAATTGGGATCCCAGAAGAAGAAGAGAGAGAGAGAGGGGTAGAAGGTATATTGGAGCAAATTAAAACAGAGAACTTGGGCACCTGGGTGGCTCAGTTGGTTAAGCGACTGCTTTCGGCTCAGGTCATGATCCTGGAGTCCCTGGATCGAGTCCCGCATCGGGCTCTCTGCTCGGTGGGGAGCCTGCTTCTCCCTCTGACCCTCCCCCTTCTCATGTGCTCTCTCTCTCTCATTCTCTGTCTCAAATAAATAAATAAAATCTTAAAAAAAAAAAAAAACAGAGAACTTCCCTAATTTGGGGAAGTAAACAGGCATCAAAATCCAGGAAGCACAGAGAACCCCTCTCAAAATCAATAAAAATAGGTCAACACCCCGACATCTAATAGTAAAACTTACGAGTCTCAGAGACAAAGAGAAAATCCTGAAAGCAGCTCGGGACAAGAGATATGTAACCTACAATGGTAGAAACATTAGACTGGCAACAGACCTATCCACAGAGACCTGGTAGGCCAGAAAGGACTGGCAGGATATATTCAGAGCACTAAATGAGAAAAATATGCAGCCAAGAATACTATATCCAGCTAGGCTGTCATTGAAAATAAAAGGAGAGATAAAAAGCTTCCAGGACAAAGAAAAACTAAAAGAATTTGCAAACACGAAACCAGCCCTACAAGTAATATTGAAAGGGGTCCTCTAAGCAAAGAGAGAGCCTAAAAGCAACATAGACCAGAAAGGAACACAGACAATAGACGGTAACAGTCACCTTACAGGCAATACAATGGCACTAAATTCCTATCTTTCAATAGTTACCCTGAATGTAAATGGGCTAAATGCCCCAATCAAAAGACACAGGCTATCAGATTGGATTAAAAAACAAGACCCATCAATATGCCGTCATCTGCAAGAGACTCATTTTAGACCCAAAGAGACCCCCAGATTGAAAGTGAGGGGGTGCAAAAACATTTACCATGTTTATGGACACCAAAAGAAAGCTGGGGTGGCAATCCTTATATCAGACAAATTAGATTTTAAACCAAAGACTGTAATAAGAGATGAGGAAGGACACTATATCCTACTTAAAGGGTCTATCCAACAAGAAGATCTAACAATTGTAAATATCTATGCCCCTAACATAGGAGCAGCCAATTACATAAGGCAATTAATAACAAAAGGAAAGAAACACATTGACAACAATACAATAATAGTGGGGGACTTTAACACCCCCCTCACTGAAATGGAAAGATCATCTAAGCAAAAGATCAACAAGGAAATAAAGACTTTAAATGACACACTGGACCAAATGGACTTCACAGACATATTCAGAACATTCCATCCCAAAGCAATGGAATACACATTCTTCTCTAGTGCCCATGGAACATTCTCCAGAATAGATCACATCCTAGGTCACAAATCAGGTCTCAACAGGTAGCAAAAGATTGGGATCATTCCTTGCGTATTTTCAGACCACAATGCTTTGAAATTAGAACTCAATCACAAGAGGAAAGTTGGAAAGAACTCAAATACATGGAGGCTAAAGAGCATCCTACTAAAGAATGAATGGGTCAACCAGGAAATTAAAGAAGAATTTAAAAAATTCATGGAAACCAATGAAAATGAAAACACAACTGTTCAAAATCTTTGGGATGCAACAAAGGCAGTCCTAAGAGGAAAGTATATAGCAATACAAGCCTTTCTCAAGAAACAAGAAAGGTCTCAAATACACAACCTAACCCTACACCTAAAGGAGCTAGAGAAAGAACGGCAAATAAAGCCTAAACCCAGCAGGAGAAGAGAAATCATAAAGATCAGAGCAGAAATCAATGAAATAGAAACTAAAAGAACAGTAGAACAGATCAACGAAACTAGGAGCTGGTTCTTTGAAAGAATTAACAAGATTGATAAACCCCTGGCCAGACTTATCAAAAAGAAAAGAGAAATGACCCAAATCAACAAAATCATGAATGAAAGAGGAGAGATCACAACCAACACCAAAGAAATACAAACAATTATAAGAACATATTATGAGCAACTCTATGCCAGCAAATTCGATAACCTGGAAGAAATGGAGGCATTCCTAGAGATGTATCAACTACCAAAACTGAACCAGGATGAAATAGAAAACCTGAACAGACCTATAACCACTAAGGAAATTGAAGCAGTCATCAAAAATCTCCCAACAAACAAAAGCCCAGGGCCAGATGGCTTCCCAAGGGAATTCTACCAAACATTTCAAGAAGAATTAATACCTATTCTTCTGAAACTGTTCCAAAAAATAGAAATGGAAGGAAAACTTCCAAACTCATTTTATGAGGCCACCATTACCTTGATCCTAAAACCAGACAAAGACCCCATCAAAAAGAATTACAGACCAATATCCCTGATGAACATGGATGCAAAAATTCTCACCAAAATACTAGCCAATAGGATCCAACAGTCCATTAAAAGGATTATTCACCACGACCAAGTGGGATTTATCCCTGGGCTGCAAGGTTGGTTCAACATCCGCAAATCAATCAACGTGATACAATACATTAACAAAAGAAAGAACAAGAATCATATGATCCTCTCAATAGATGCAGAAAAAGCATTTGACAAAGTACAGCATCCTTTCTTGATCAAAACTCTTCAGAGTATAGGGACAGAGGGTACATACCTCAATATCATAAAAGCCATCTATGAAAACCCTACAGCGAATATCATTCTCAATGGGGAAAAAGTGAGAGCTTTCCCCCTAAGGTCAGGAACGCGGCAGGGATGTCCACTATCACCACTGCTATTCAACATAGTATTGGAAGTCCTAGCCACAGCAATCAGACAACAAAAAGAAATCAAAGGCATCCAAATCGGCAAAGAAGAAGTCAAACTCTCACTCTTTGAGATGATATGATACTTTATGTGGAAAACCCAAAAGGCTCCACCCCAAAACTGCTAGAACTCATACAGGAATTCAGTAATGTGGCAGGATATAAAATCAATGCACAGAAATCAGTGGCATTCCTATACACCAACAACAAGACAGAAAAAAGAGAAATTAAGGAGTCGATTCCATTTACAATTGCACCCAAAACCATAAGATACCTAGGAATAAATCTAACCAAAGAGGCAAAGGATCTGTACTCAGAAAACTATAGAATACTCATGAAAGAAATTGAGGAAGACACAAAGAAATGGAAAAACGTTTCATGCTCATGGATTGGAAGAACAAATATTGTGAAGATGTCAATGCTACCTAGAGCAATCTATACATTCAATGCATTCCCCATCAAAATACCATCCACTTTTTTCAAAGAAATGGAACAAGGAATCCTAAAATTTGTATGGAACCAGAAAAGACCATGAATAGCCAGAGGAATGTTGAAAAATAAAGCAAAGCTGGCACCATCACAATTCCGGAGTTCAACCTCTATTATAAAGCTGTCATCACATCACGACAGTATGGTACTGGCAGAAAAACAGACACATAGATCAATGGAACAGAATAGAGAGCCCAGAAATGGACCCTCAACTCTATGGTCAACTAATCTTCGACAAAGCAGGAAAGAATGTCCAATGGAACAAAGACAGTCTCTTCAACAAATGGTGTTGGGAAAATTGGATAGCCACACGCAGAAGAATGAAACTGGACCATTTCCTTATACCACACACAAAAATAGACTCAAATGGTTGAAAGACCTAAATGTGAGACAGGAGTTCATCAACATCCTAAAGGAGAATACAGGTAGCAACCTCTTCGACTTCTGCTGTGGCAACTTCTTCCTATAGAAACATCACCAAAGGCAAGGGAAGCAAGGATAAAAATGGACTATTGGGATTTCATCAAGATAAAAAGCTTTTGCACAGCAAAAGAAACAGTCAACAAAACCAAAAGACAACCGACAGAATGGGAGAAGATATTTGCAAATGACATATCAGATAAAGGGCTGGTATCCAAAATCTATAAAGAACTCATCAAACTCAACACCCAAAGAACAAAGAATCCAATCAAGAAATGGGCAGAAGACATGAACAGACATTTTTCCAAAGAGGCCATCCAAATGGCCAACAGACACATGAAAAAGTGCTCAACATCGCTCGGCATCAGGGAAATCCAAATCAAAACCTCAATGAGATACCACCTCACACCAATCAGAATGGCTAAAATGAACAAGTCAGGAGATGACAGATGTTGGCAGGGATGCGGAGAAAGGGGAACCCTCCTACACTATTGGTGGGAATGCAAGCTGGTGCAGCCACTCTGGAAAACAGTGTGGAGGTTCCTCAAAAAGTTGGAAATAGAGCTACCATATGATCCAGCAATTGCACTACTGGGTATTTACCCCAAAGATACAAATGTAGGGATCCGAAGGGGTACATGCTGCCTGATGTTTATAGCAGCAATGTCCACAATAGCCAAACTGTGGAAAGAGCCAAGATGTCCATCAACAGATGAATGGATAAAGAAGAGGTGGTATATATATATACAATGGAATATTATGCAGCCATCAAAAGGAATGAGATCTTGCCATTTGCAATGACGTGGATGGAACTGGAGGGTATTATGTTGAGTGAAATAAGTCAAACAGAGAAAGACATGTATCATATGATCTCACTGATATGAGGAATTCTTAATTGCAGGAAACAAACTGAGGGTTGCTGGAATGGGGGGTGGGGTGGGAGGGATGGGGTGACTGGGTGATAGACACTGGGGAGGGTATGTGCTCTGGTAAGCGCTGTGAATTGTGCAAGACTGCTGAATCTCAGATCTGTACCTCTGAAACAAATAATGCAATATACGTTAAGAAAAAAAAAAAGAAGAAGAAGGTAGCGGGAGGGGAAGAATGAAGCGGGGGAAATCGGAGGGGTAGACGAACCATGAGAGACGATGGACTCTGAAAAACAAACAGGGTTCTAGAGGGGAGGGAGGTGGGAGGATGGGTTAGCCTGGTGGTGGGTATTGAGGAGGGCACATTCTGCATGGAGCACTGGGTGTTATGCACAAACAATGAATCATGGAACACTTCATCTAAAACTAATGATGTAATGTATGGGGATTAAGATAAGAATAAAAAAAAAATAAAACTAATGATGTAATGTATGGGGATTAACATAAGAATAAAAAAAATATCAAAAAGAAGAAGTGGTGTATATTTACAATGGAATATTATGCAGCCATCAAAAGGAATGAGATCTTGCCATTTGGAACGACGTGGATAGAACTGGAGGGTGTTATGCTGAGAGAAATAAGTCAGAGAAAGACATGTATCATATGATCTCACTGATATGAGGATTTCTTAATCGCAGGAAACAAACTGAGGGTTGCTGGAGTGGGGGGTGGGGTGGGAGGGATGGGGTGACTGGGTGATAGACACTGGGGAGGGTATGTGCTATGGTGAGCACAGTGAATTGTGCAAGACTGTTGAATCACAGATCTGTACCTCTGAAACAAATAATGCAATATATGTTAAGAAAAAAAAAAGATAGCAAGAGGGGAAGAATGAGGGGGAATCGGAGGGGGAGAGGAACCATGAGAGATGATGGACTCTGAAAAACAAACCGAGGGTTCTAGAGGGGAGGGGGGAGGGGGGATGGGTTAGCCTGGTGATGGGTATTAAGCAGGGCACGTTCTGCATGGAGCACTGGGTGTTATGCACAAACAATGAATCATGGAACACTACATCAAAAATTAATGATGTAATGTATGGTGATTAACATAACAATAAAAAAATAAAAAAAAACAAACTCAAACTCAGTGGGGGTGAAGACAGTACAAATGGGTTTTGTACTCATCAGATAGTGCCCTTAAGGTGTGTGCATTTCACTGTACAAACATTTTATCTCAAAAACAATCATAAAAAGTATGAGGGTCTCATAATATGCACACTAAATTATTTATGAGCGAGGTGTACTGGTGTTTTTAATTTACTTTAAAATCCATAAAAAATAAAACTGTGTGGGTGTGTAGGGGGTAGATGGGTGGATAGATATGCTAAGTGAAGTCAGTCAGACAAAGATAAATACTGTATGATCTCACTTATATGTGTAATCTTAAAAAAAATCAAATGCATAGAAGAAGAGATCAGAGCTGTGGTTATGAGAATCAGGGGGTGGAGGGAGGGGAAACTGGATGAAGGTGGTCAAACAATACAAACTTCCAGTTATAAGATACAGAAATACCAAGCAATAATGCACAGCATGATGCCTACAGCTCACACCGCTGTAAGTCATGGAGGGAAGCTTTTTAGAGAGCAAATCCTAAAAGTTCTCATTACAAGGGAAAAACACCTTTTTCTTTTTGTGTCTCCATGAGATGATGAATGTTAACTTACTGCTGTGATTATTTCATTGTCAAGTCATTCTGCTGTATGTCCCAAACTTATACAATGCCGTCTATTAATTATATATCAATAAAAGTAGAAAAACTAGAGGTGCCTGGGTGGCTCAGCTGGCTAAGCGTCTGACTCTTGGTTTTGGCTCAGGTCATGATCTCAGGGTGGTGAGATCGAGTCCCATGTCGGGCTCTGTGCCCAGCAGGGAGTCTGCTTGAGATTCTCTCTCCCTCTCCTTTGCCCCTCCCCCTTGCTTGCATGCATTCTCCCTCTCTCTCTAAAAAACAATGGAAAAAATAATGACACTTAATAAAGATATCATTCACCAAAACTTTTAAAAAAATAGACACTAAGATCGTGTGCAGAGTTCAGAGTGCACGCTCTGGAGTCTGACTCTGCATGCGGTCTGGGCGAGTCTTGGGGTCTGACACGTACTTCACTCACCCCCAACCCCACCATTGAGCTTTCCAGTGGACGAGTTAGGATGATAACCAAATGAAGGTTTTGGGGTGGGGCAGGAGATGGCTTGGCGTGCCTCTCTCACCTAAAGCCAGGCACACTGGGAGAAGCCACCTTCGGAGAGCGGTTCCATGCTACTAAGGTCAATTTCTCAGGGTGCAAAGGGTACGTGGGGCTGTGGGCTGGTGGGGCAGTTCTAGGGCAGGACGGTGAAGCCGGGAGGGAGGAGCTGGCCCTCCCGTGCTCTCCTGGCAGGCCAGAAACCTGAGTGTCAGAGAGCTGGAGCCCTGGGCTGGTGAGTGTTGAACTGACGGCTGGGTTGGAGACCCGGAAGGCATGCTCACCACCGCCAATATCAATACAACGGTTGAATCCAGATTTGAAACGTTTTCAGCAAATTAAAACACTATTTAGAAGGGGAAAGGAAAAACTCCTCAGTGTCGTATAAAAATGGAAATTGCACGAGGACAGCATTAAAACGATCTGGCTCAGATCACAATTCACAACAGGGAGCCTGGTGGTTCAGATAACCACAAATGTAGCGTAAACCATATTGATGGCCACTAGCGTCGACCCAAATTTAAGCCACATCAGTAAGTGACTGCTATCTGGGCTGAGGCAAGGGATAGTTTTGCTTCCTGAAAGATCCTCTTTTGTTTTGGTTGGACAAGAAGAAAATCAACGAAAGGACAAAGCTTAGAGTTTGAGGCCAACCCAGAAAGCTGTAAAAATATCCAAGTTTCATTTTGTTTCCTCGCCTGCCAAGGAAAATGATGTCTCTATGGAAAGAGATGAAAGGGACAGTGGTGACAGGCAAATGGTGTCCAGGGGGAGGAAAGGAATCATCAGAGCTGCAGAACTTGCTGGTGAGCTCCCGTCTCCGAGGGGACAGATTAGCTCTGGGGAGTTGATGAGCTGTTGGCCAACTCTGCGGACTGGGAAAGGGACCAGTGAGGGGAGACTCGGGATGCACAGAACTCCTCTAAATTCCCAAAGGAAAAGACGGTGGTTTTTTCCCAGCTTGAAGTGGATTCTTGGCAAGATGTTCTAGTGATGATGGAGTAGACGAGTGATGGGCTCACGGATGAGGGACGCACTGGGTTCCTAGGTGGGAGCCGGCAAACATGGCAGGCAAAGGGTGCGTTTGTTTTCTCTGTCCCTCGTCTGAGTAACTGGTACTGAGTGCCCACTATGGTGCCAGGAACAGGGCATAGCGCTGGGGTATAGTCAGGTAGGAGGGGCAAGCACCGAGCATGTGGCACGGGTTATTCCAGGAGTTAGAGCTGTGATTTGATACTAAGGGAGCTGGCATGAGCTGTGAGAGGGGAAGCCAGTCCAGCCCGTGAACTGAGGGGGGCTTTCTGAGGGATCGTGCTTCATGCACGCACGTGTGGGATGAGTGGGGGGTAGCTGGTAAAACAGGGGGCAGGGTTTGTGAGGGCCCTGAGGGTCACTGCACTGGTGGCTTCTCAGGACAGGCTTCCCTGTGTGCCCCCTGCAGAAAGAAACGGTCACCTGGTAGATCCGAACGGGGCAGAAGGATCACACGCCAAGGGTCAGCGCAGCTGGAACTGACCCTTCTGCACCTCTGAACTAGTCCACTCTAACTAAAACCTTGTTCAGGTTCACAGAACGAGCAGCCCAAACCTGGCGTGTGATGGAATTCTGGCTCACGCTGGGTTTCTTGTTCTGACACAAGTCACTGTTCCCGGCCACGGGAACGTGGCTTCTCTGACCCTCCAGGGAAGACACCTTTTGGCCTGGAGGAAAGAGGTGTGCTGCCGCTGTTGGTTTCTGTTCTGGCGTGGGGGCCTCCTGGGCATTTACGGTGACAGCGTCACCTGTCTGATCATGTCTCATGGGGTCCACGGTCAAGGCCAAGCGTCATGACATGCACGTGGTCGGCATCAGTCCATTCCCGCACTGGAAGAATGTGCCCACACGGAGCCGGGCTCAGCAGCAGCACCCACCCAGTTCAGGCCCGGGGTAAGTCACGACGTCTGCGCCCCGCTAGCCTGTCTATGGGATGGAAGCCACAGCCTTCACACCCAGGAAGGTGACAGGGCTAGGACTGTCTGGGCCTGGAGGAGAGCCAGGGCACACAAGGAAGTGTCTCTGAGGCCTTCATCACGTCCCTAACTTGGCGAGAAGATCCCACGGTCAACAACCGACTCCACACCCTCTCTTTCCGGCTGAGAGCCCACAAGGGTGCAGACACTGCCTTGTTCACTTTTCTGTCATGAGCAGGACCATGGGCCCTGGACCCTGGGGGTTTCTCAGGAAATGCTTGCAGAGTGGATGGTTGGATGTGTGAGTGTTTTAAATATAAGCACAGATGCAGAGGGTGCTTGGAGTTCATTCCAGGCTCCCAAAAGAATGCATTTAAAACAGACCAGTGAGGGCTGTCAGATGCAGACAGGCTCCCCGTTACTATGAGTGCGGGATGGAGTCGGGGAAGGAAGTGGGTGCTGGGCCGTCCGTCTGAGCCCTGCACTCAGGCAGAGCAGGTGCGCTCCTGAAGAAGGACCCGCAGACAGAGCGGGACTGCAAATGCTCTGATCTGGAGCTGGAAATTTCTCTGACCACCACAAACACAGAGGCAGAGAAATTATCTCATTAAGATAATTTGCCGTCACACTGTGAAGGCAAATGTACTTTTAATTGCCTTGAAAAATGCCAGGCATTTTTTTTTTTTTTTTAATAGACTCCACGCCCAGCATGGAGACCCGCACAGGGCTTGAACTCAGGACCCTGCGATCAAGACCTGAGCAGAGATCAAGAGTCAGACGCTGAACTGACTGAGCCAGGTCCACACCCCAACGCCAGTCATTTTTACGGTGATTGTTCCTTATGTGTCAGTCAAACCGACCCTTTGGTATTTTACCGTAAGTAGCATCCCTGCCAAAGCAAATCTTGTATGCTACAGGTGGTGGGGAGGCGATCGTCTGAGTTTTAGCCCCAAACGTCCTGCCTCTCTGAGAATCCTCCCAGAATGCCTGAGCACCCCAGTTAGGAGGAGGTTGGACTGACAACTGGAGGAGGGGAGCCGGTAGACTTATGCATGGGAGCCCCTCACACCAACCCTGGGAAGGCCAGTAACATCCCTCGGGTCCACGAAGTCCTCTCAGCCACACCCGACCTGGAGCCCTCACTGAACACCCAGGAGCTGGTGAAGGAGAATCCGCACATGCTGCATGCCCAGAGAGCTCAGCCCACTCTGTGTGGACCCCAGAGCCCTGCAGTTATCACATCTTCCTCAAGGTTCTACGACTCTAACAGCCCAGAAGGAAAAAGGAAGCAGAAGAAGCAATAAGAAGCAAAGCGCAAATGATCTGAGATTCACCTGCCATAACATATACCCCAGAGCACATTTGTGGCAAAGCCAACGGAGATCCTCATGGTCCCTGCTGAGCAGAGAAGCGCCATCTAACCTGGCTTGTGAGAAAAATACATAGGCGGGCACGTGGACCATCCAGTGCCTGCCTGTCCTTCAAGGTCCCATCTCCATCAGCCAGTCTTATGTGATTCTGAGAGGCAGAGTACAAGGGGGTGAAGGGGTCCCGGGGTCACTGAGTGGAGCAGTGACCTAGTCCTGTACGTTCAGCCCTGAGGTCATCCACGCACACGGCAGCGCAGTTGGGTAGAGCGGTGATAGAGAGCAAAGGGACATGGTCCCCCGTGTCACACTCGTCCTGGTCACTTTCGCCCAAGGGCGTCTTGTAAACTGTTCAGGCCATCAAAGTCTCAGCCGTGCCATATAAGCACGTATTGCACAGACCTTCCCAGGATGGATAAGGCGGGTCACAACACTTCTACTCATCCAAGAAACAATCAACATGAAGGCTTCTGAATGCCATTCGAAGCAGCAGAAAGAAAGCAGAGATCGTGAGCGAGAACAGCCTGGCCTCGGCCCCTGGCCGGAACCTGGCGGCCCAGGACCTCTCCTGCAGCAACCCTGCTCCTGAGCTTCGGTCCAGATGCTCGTGGTCCCAGCTGCGCCACCCCAATGCCCACCTGGCCCCTTCTGGTCCTGGTCCTCCTCTCCTCACTGTCCCCATCCCCACCTCCTTTCTCGCGGCACAACTTCTTGCCCCTCCACACAACTCCCAAACTTGTTTTTTTTCTTTCTTTCCAGAAGGCACGAGCGTGAGGGTCAGACTTGCTGTGGTCTGCCACCTCCTAGCTGTGCAGCCTCAGGCAAGCTTTTCACCTCTCGGGGCACAGGCTCCTTGGACAGGGTAACAGCTCTTCCGGAAAGATCCAGAAATCCGTCAATGCACTGGCATATGTAAGAAACAGGTATGGTCTGTGGTAATAAAACAAGTATGTTCAGCATTACCTGAAATAGAGTAGAGGCGCGGCTGACATAGCTAATTAGTTCCGATCTGAAGGTGAAGTCATTTGGCAAACACTTGAAAATTGCAGCTCCGCGGCTCAACTCCCACCCCGCCCCCAAATCTGAATCAGGGCGGAGATGTCAGATGGATTTCACTCTGAGAACCTCAAACTCGTACCCCAGGATCAGTGGGGCCATTGGGCCTGACAGCCGATGTCTGGGGTCCCTCCCGGGGGCCACACGCATGCACACAGCCGGGAATGCCTCCCTGTCACACAGGGACAAGCCCTGGGGGTGACCTGCGAGCAGGGGAGACGCCAGGCGGTGGGGGGTCAGGCTGTGAGTGCACTGGGTAACACCGCTGGGCATCTCTGGGCCTGAGTGAGGACTGCCCATCATGTCTTGGGCTTGCTGCCTGCAGGGAGGGGGTCTTCTTCCTGCTCCTCTGCTTCCACAGGCTCCCGGGGGGGTGGGGGACAGCCGGAGAGCCATCTGCCTTCTCAGCAGCACCAGCAGCTCTGCCCTGTCTCGAGGGCCACCTGCTCTCCCACAGCGGATACCTGCTTCCGAGCACCTTCTGTGCCCTAACTGAGCCCTGTCTGCACCCGGTCCTGTGGGACCAAGGCCAAACCACTCGGGTTGTCTGAGCCTCATTCACTTCCCATATGCACTGAGGATCATCTGAGTACTGACCTCTTGAGGTCCATGTGAAAACGGGAGCTTAGCATCTGGAGATCGTCTCCTGGGAAATAATACCTGTCACCAGCCTCCCTGTCGTTAGCAGAACTCCCCAAACCCACCAGAAATGGGCAGGGGCAGAGAATCAATCCATGGGCGGAGAAACGGATCCCAGAACCCACGCGGCCCGAGGGTCCTTGAGTCTGGGAGTCCCACCGTGGTCGTGGTGCAAACCCCACTGCTTTGGGGAACGTGAGGGTGACAAATGTGCGGACCAGCGTAAGACCACACGCAAGTAGGAGCCGCAGAACCAGAGCGCGTGCGCTCTGCCCAACGGGCTTCAGACTCAATCACTTCAAACATAATGCTAGCCAAAACAAACAAATTGTGCTGAGAGCCTCAACCCAGGCTGAGGGCCACGAGGGTGACATGGGCTCTCTACAGGACGCGGCTTAGATCCCCCGTGCACCACAGAGTGGGTGGCTGAGATGCAGTTAGGGGTTACCCGTGTGGGGGGACCCCCTGCGTCCCCAGGAGCTAGTCTGTGGGCCGACCCCCCACCCGCTGAGGGCCATCTCCTCTGGTCCCTGGGGTAAGGGACGCGGGCTGTCAGCCACCCCTCCCCGCGGCCATCTCCCTGCCGTGTCGCTCCTTGCTGACCCCCTGCTGGCCCCACACGAACGCTCACATGGGCACGCACTGTCACCTTTCTCAATCTCGCGGCCCCCGTGCCGGAACGGATGGCGTCCATCAGGGCCTGCCTGGCTTGGGCGGGGTTGCCTGAGCTGGACCTGGCCGCCGTCCTGGATGTGGAGGGAGCCTGGGTGGCCGGAGGCGGTGGGGGTGGGGCGGGCAGGGGCTGAAGGCCAAGGTCACGGAGTCCTGGCGGCTCTGATGACTGCTCGGCATCGCGGAAGCTCCGCAGCTCCTCAGAGGCGAAGGATGACACCTGGAGATGACATGGTTCAATGACAAGATCCCTGAGGGTCTTCTGGAGGGCCCACCCGCCCACGGCCTCACTTAGCCCGCAGCAAGCCTGGGAGGTGTGCGAGCTCGCTGCCTGAGTTCCCCAACCGGCGACGGATGGCGGGGCGCGGGGTGGCTGCCGTGCCTTCCTGAGAACTCCCTGACCTCCTGCCTCACCTTGGCAGGTGAGGACAGACCCGGAGGCCATCCACACCACTCTGACCAGTCGTCGGGGAGTAAAATACCCATCACGCGATTCCTCGGATTCTGCGACTGGAAGCTGGAGGATGCAGTCCTGCCCCTCAGCTCCGGCCCTCCTGGGCTCCTGAGGCCGTGCCAGATCAGTGCCAGAGGACCAGCAACTTTGCCGCCCAGGGGAGATAGCCCTGCAGCCACGCTGGGTGCCCGAGAACTCGGGAAACGCTCCGTGCCAGGTGGGCAGGTAGGAAGGGAGGAGGACCGCTCCCGGATGCCTGGCCTCTCCCACGCAAGGGCTGCCCCTCCGCGCCAGCCTCAGTGGTCCTGGGTTGCCCACCCTGAGGGTGGCTTAGCAGATGCTTAGGACACAGGAGGGCTGCCCCGGCTTCTGTGGCACCCACGTGGGGCGCTCCGGGGAGTGGCTGTGCGCGCCCATCCTGCCACGGAAGGCCCTTCTCTTACCTTCCGCAGGCTGCAGGCACCGCTGTGCCCTCGGATGGCGGACAGCAGTGCGGAGCGCTCGCCCGCGGTCTCCGTGTAGGACGGCTTCCCGGGCCCTCCCTCGGAGGTGTCTGCTGCAATCTAGAATATTCACAGTGTCGACACACGTCACCCGGAAGGAGAAGTGCTAAGTAGGACAGCCTCAGAGCAAAAACACTACCTGTCAGTTGAGGGCTCTAGGATGGATTATACAGCCCCGTGTTAGAAGGAAGAATGTTTTTGCATGGAACCGTAGCGACTTAAGATTGCATATTGACCTGAGAGCCTCTAACAAGCAAAGGGCAGGTGTGCGGGCTCCCGGTTATGGCTGCTGGCTTTCTGCTCTCCTGACAGTGCTCTACCTCAGTTCCTCCTCTATAAAATGAAGCAGATGGCTCCCAATGCGGAGCGTTGGTGCTGAGTGCCTGGCTAGGGAGGGAGTTCCTAAAGTGTCCCTATTGCTACTCAACAATGACAGTATGAGCTGCCGGAGATGCAGGAACGTCAGGTAGGAGTGGTCCTGGCCTGAGTCTTCCCTGACTCACGCCTTCGTTCACGAACAGGTCAGGGATGATCCACCCCTACCTCTCCGCTCCCTTGGGCCCAGATGTGGACACTTTATTGTCGACATCTTTCCCCAGGAGAGTCAGGGCCTTAAAGGCAGTGGGGACAACCCCAAACCTGTTTTTGTCTCTTTCGTGGTTCTAAATCCCCTAAGGCAGTGAGACGAAGAAACTCCTGGTGGAAATTAACCCCGAGCATCCCGCTCATTGTTCCGCCGGCCCCGCCCCTCCCCCAGGCCCCCGAGGACCCGCGTGGGTGTGGAAGGGGAGCCTGCGCCCTAAAGACAGGTACACGGCCGCTCACCTTGCGAAGCCCGTCCTTCCCTCCCGCCGAGTGGATGGCTTCCATGAGAGCACTGTGCAGCGACGTGTCTTTTGGTGCGGGCCTCTGGACCACGGGTCGGAATTTCTTCTTTGGCCCAAAGATGCTGGGGGACGGCGTACCGTCGGTCTCGTGTACCTCTGCACACGACAAACTGGGCTTTTCCTCCTGTTGTAGGGGCTCCTGTCTGGCATGGTTATTCGTGCCGGACCCTCTCGGAGACTGAGGAGGCTTGGCGTGGATGGGGCCCCACCTGGAGCCGTCCACCAGGGTCCTGCCAGGAGTCTGATCGTCTCCTGAGTGGGCAGGCGGGGGGTTTGTACCATCCAGCGTGCATGTGGGGGCAGATGCTGAGCTGGTCCTGGGGTTGCTGGTGCTTTGCCTTCCACTGAGGCTCCAGCTCTGCGTCACAGAAACGTGATCCCTCTGGGAAGCTGTGACGGGCGGGACATAGGGACTTCTGTGGACGCCAGCAGGACAGTCTGGAGCAGACAGCTTTCCAGGAGGGCTGCTGACCTGCGCTCTGGGCTGGGCTCCCACCGCCGAGGCTCCCCCATAGGTACGGGAGCGTGTGTCTGAGTACGGGCTGGGGGCTGTGCCGTCTGTCCTAGCGGGAGGCTGTCCAGCCAGCTCTGGCGCTCCGCCTTCCCGGGTCTCCTCGGCATGGCCGTGCTTCCTCACCAGGCCGGTGTGGGCTTTCTGGGGCCCTATCCGCTTGGCAATGGCAGAGGCCACGTACTGACTGGACGTTCTTCTCTGAGGCTTGAGAAATGGGACTTCCGTGGCGTTCCCTGCTGGCACTTTGATGTGACAAGGGGCAGCCATGGGTGGCCGGCTTTTGCCCTCCTCCAGATGTTCCCCCCCTTCTTGGCGGGCAGACTGCTGTGGGGGTGACGTCACTTTGGGGTCTGGGAAGGTGGGCTCTGCTCGGAGTCTGTTTTCTTGAGACTGTGGCTTCCCTGGTGTGGCGGGAGTGGGGGTCCTCTTGGTGAAGCCCTCTGTGGGCTGGCCAAAGTGTTTCTCTAGGGAGTTGGACCTCCAGAATTCTTTGACTTTTCCAATGGGCTGGGTTTCCAAGTCGAGGGCGGACGGCGACAGGGCTATGGTCTTGCCCCTGTCGGCGTGGGGACTCACCAGATTCCCTAGCTCATCAATCTTAATGGCACCTGTTGAGAGCGACACTCCTCTGTCGTAACACCTCATCTCTGACTTCGGAGGGACAATTTTATACGTCGTGAGGCCATATTTAAGTCCATAACTTCCCCCTGGGCTTTGGCCCCGTTGATACCAGGATGGTGGTGCTGAGCCACTATTCATACCCTCACCTTCCTTGTCCCTCACTGGCTGTGACCTCGCCGTCTTGCTGGCCTGCGTCTTCCCACCGAGAGCGGAGGCAGGCTCCTCGCCACTCAGCTCTGCATCTGGGCCGTGCGGGGGAAACGCTGCCGAAGTCACCTTGGGCTCCATCTTATTCAGATTCACAGCCTCACAGGGGTTGGACGAGGCGGGTTTGCGTTCTTCCCCGATGTCGTGGGGAGGAGCGGGTGCGCTGGGCACTTCTGCCCTCCTTCCACGCTGCTGGCTGTTCTCCTCCTGACGTGGCGTTGGGGGGGCTTCCCTGCCCATGATGCCCCCTAGACCAGCATTGTTGTTTCGATTGGAAGACAACCCCGAATCCACAGGGTCATCTGAAACCTCCCCGATGAAGGTGACTGGGATTGTGTCCTCATCACACTCGGGGATGGTGGCTCCTGGCGTGCAGTGAGGGGACACGCCATTCACAGAGCCGGTTGGCAGGCTGCTGCAGGCTTCAGGGCTCTCTTCCAGTTCTGCAAAGAAGGACGAACACAAGTCACAGATTGGCATCGCTGGCATGATTCCCAAGCCAATTACTTAGTGTAATCACACCCTGGCTTTGATTTTCCTGAGGTTATTTTTGGGTAAGTTATTTACATACATTTTAAAGTGCCATTCCAATTCGTCACCTGCACATGCCTGGGGCCCAAGTCTCAACTCTGATGGCTCGATGGAGAAGCTCTGCACAGCCGCGATGTCTCAAGGTAAGGCATTCAGGTACCACATTTTGCCCCCTGGAAATGCTGTCTCAGCGCGGAACACAGAGGTGAGTTTTGGGTTTTGACCTTCAGCTTACTCGTGTTCTTCGGAAGCACCACAAACCACATGGGGTGATGTGCTCACGCCTTAACTTCTTAAGAGGCAGATGACTAACTGGGCACCTCAGAATTAGCCCTAAGGGATGTAGCCGCTCACGCGGTCATAGCCAGAGGGACACAGGATGACCGATTCAGCCTTTTCAACTCTGTCCAGTACATCTTCTGAGGACAGAAGGCCGACAGGCGAGTAGACTGTGGATCAGCTCTGCAGTCTGTTTCCTTCTGGTTTCTGTTTGAAGGCATGGCCAACACCTACTTTCTAGATTACTATCAGCGTGTGCCTTTGTTTGAAAGATTCCTTGGTTGTCTACTGAGATCATCTGCATCTGCTTTGGCCTTAGAGTATCATCTCCCCAAAACCTATCCGTACAACAGCAAGCACTCCACCATAAACGGGTTCGCGGCTGAGGCGGTGCGTACTGAATTTCCCTTTGAGATACACCAAACATCAGCAAGCAAAGGGGTGGAAGTCTTAGGGAACATGTTCGTCTCTGTCACCCAGCGTTTCCCAAGCTGTGCTCACCGGCCCGCCCCTCACACCCAGGCTTTCTTCAGACGGAACTGGGTTTCTCCCACCGAACTTTCCTTCAGGGAGCCATGCCAAGCATGGCCAGAAAAAGACCACCACCGGAGTCTACCGCCACACAACATTCATACTGTAGCGGGATGGAGGGTTGCGCTCACCTTCCAGCTCCTCATCCAGTTCCTCAAGGGTTTTCTGGAACTGCCCAGTGAGAAACAGGTCTTCATCACCACTGGAGGTTATAGCGGCTTCAGGTCTAGGGAAGACCAGAGAGAAAGGAAGGGCATTCACTTCTCTTATTCTTTATTTCTCTACTCTCTTCTGGAAGTACCCCAGGAAGGCACAATGCACAGCCAAGTTCATGCAGTTCTGTCCTCACGGGGTCCTGCTGCCCTCGGGGTTGCCGGGACATAGTCCGGGTGTGCGTGTGTACATGCGTGTGCGTGTGTGTGCGTGTGTGTGCGTGTGTGTGCATGCGCATGCACGTGTGACTGGCAGCAACAACTACAACCGCAGGGACCGTGATAACCGTCCCCCCAAGACTGGACGAAGCCCCTCCCAGGGAGGGCTGCCCCTGTCCTGCTCCAGGTGCGGCCTGCACAGTCTCCAGACACAGGGCTTCTGCACAAATTATCTTGTTATAACCCTTACAAGCAATTTTAAGGCAGGTAGTATTCTCGTTGTTTACAGATAGGAAACCAGGTGCCGAGAGACTAATGGATCCGCCCAAGGTCACATGGCCTCCAAACCCTGGGGGAGAGCCGGCCACGTCTGGTGTCCAGTGGCACACTGTGGCCCCCGCCACCTGATGTCAACCCGCCTGCTGAGGGGAGCCGGAACTCGCCTTATTTGCGTCACTCGGACAATAGCATCCACAGGACGTCTAATGCCAAAACGATTTCAATGCAGCCTTTGCAAGGGCTCTTGTCTCTGTTCTCGCTGCGTAGAGAACAGAGACATGTCGAGGGCAATTGTCTAGCTTCAGTGAAAGCTGAAGGTCTTTTCCACTGATTGTTAAAATTGAGGACCAATTTCCATCCTTGCTACTCAGGCCCAGATAATGATGCATGAAATATGCTTTCCACAATCCTCACTTACATAGCAGAGTTTGTGTTCTGATAAATGAGTCTTTCTTACTTGGTGGCTGTGTCTTTTTGGGAGCCAGGAAGCGGCTTCCAGATTAGTCTCAGCTAATGTCCTCTGACAAGCCGGACAAAAGGGGCTGGTTGTGTGTGCCTGTGGGCCAATTAATGAGGACCAAACAGAGCAAAGGCTCCCTTTCCTACTGCTGTTGCTTGGATGCATTTTCTTAAAGTTGTGCTTTTCTCTTTCATGGACCGTGATGGTTTAAGTACATTTAATTTACATAGTGCATAGTGCTATATAAAATCGTATTCGAAACTGAAAATGGTACTTTTATAATGCTTGCTCTTCATTTGGGATGCTTAAAGCCCAGCTAAACAAAATTCTGCATGCATTTCTGCTTCAAAGTACTTGCTTTTACTTCAAAGCATGCTAAACCACATCGCTCTATGAGAACAGAGTGATATTAATGAGAGTTAAAAAGCAGTTTAAAGTAAAAATCCCACTAATGCTATTGTTTTATAAATGTTAAACTAGAAACAAGTCATTGCAAGCTGATGAAATGCGGTGAAGCTGAGACCCTGAGGGTCTCAGTGTGACACTTGTTGCTACCGGAGAGGAATGGAAATGCATATTGAGAAACAAAAACATTGCTTTAACTTTGTAAGAACCTTGGTTCACGAGTCTCCTTTGGTAATTTGTCTTAAGGAAATGATCCTATAGCAAGCGAAACAGAAACACAATAGTGTTTGTCGAATTTATGAGAGGAATTAAAAAATATCCAGCAACACTGCATGTTGATTTCAAAGGGCGCTAAAATCAGTCGATTTTGGAGTCTATGTGGAGAAGAACATCAATACTTATGGCAGCATGTTATGTGAAGAAATCAAGACATATGTACAGGAGGAACATGATGATCTAGAAACAGCACACACCCATGGACAAGGGCGGTAGAAATTTAGACAACCACCACCAACCACTGGGATTTGTTGAAATGAATGAACTACAGTGAGTATTTTATCCTTTTTGTCTAGAAGTATGCTCATTTTGGTACAAAACAGCTTGAAGGATAGGCAATCTTTTATATATTTTTAAAGATTTTATTTATTAGAGAGAGAGACAGCAGGGGGAGGGGCAGAGGGAGAGAGAGAGAATCCCAAGCCGACTCCACACTGAGTGCAGAGCCCGACGTGGGGCTCGATTCCACGACGCTGAGATCATGACCTGAGCCGAAATCGAGAGTTGGTCACTTAATGGACTGAGCCACCCAGGCCCCCCGATAGGCAATATTTTAAATGGCCAAATTTAAAATAATCCTTTGGGCCCTTCTGACCATGAATGCGAATTCTTTTTTTGCAAAGTAGTTCACATTTTTGTGATATGATGCACGATTTGCATAGTACATTATGTTTACAATTTTATTTTGTTATCAGTGCTTACCAAACCCAGTGAGTAGCTGTCAGCCTGACAACCATAGAGGGTGGCAGAGACAAGGACTTCACCATCTTCCTCAGGGCCAGGCCCCAGCCTGAGCTGCCCCCCCTAAAAAGCCATCGGTAGCCAAACCCCAAGGGCTTGGGGCTCCTCAGCTGTTCCCCACCTTTCCACAGTCCAAGCCTTCTTGCGGAAGTCTGGGGACCCTACACTGAGTCCAATCCCTCCTGCTTCTGCTCTCTTGCGCCCCCTTTCCTCTGCCTGCCTCGGTGACACTGCACAGAATCCCCTGATGCTGTCACTCAGTCCCGTTCCACCTCTACCCGCCTTGCACCTCACATGGCCCTCTGACCACATCCTCCGATGTGGGCCTGGTTTGTTGGGGCCCTGCCTACCCAAGGGGACAGAGTGGACACATGATGGGAGCCTCCAGCCTGGGAGGGAGGGTCTGTCCAGGGTCCTTGGCTGGGCTGTTGTTCCCAAGGCTGCTGACCCACTTGGGCTCCTGCAGCTGCCTCCTCTTCTGATACAATGCAGAGGGGTCCCTGCGCTCTGGGCCCTGGGCTTCTCGCCAATGGACTTTTGGCAAAAGTCAAAGCCAACGTCAACGTATCTATTTTGCTGGGCAATGTAAAATTTCACGAGGGAGAGATTTAGCGGTATCTGCTTTTCCTTCCTCATCCACCGCTATCTACTTGCTCCCAAAGGGTTAGCCATGGATTGTGACTATTCCTCTGTCCCTGCAAAAACCAGTCCGAAGCACTTCGTCCCTGAGCTTGGAGGTCAGCATTCTGTGGGCTTAGCAGGAGAGCCCGAGATGTGTCCCTGGAGTCGATAGCTGGCAAGAAGCGTCCGCTTCTTTGTAGCTGAAAGTAAACGCGCACAGATGTTCCTCTCCCGGGCACCTTCCGTACCCCCAACGTACACCCCAGTCTTCAGATAGGTTTTGTGTTGACAGTCTGTTTTGGCCTAAGACCAAGAAAAACGAAGAGCAAACAAACACAGCGCAGACATTCTGATACCGGGTTGTACATGCTGAATAAACACGACCAGCAGCATTTTCTCACACTGAGTGTGGCCGCAGAGAACACAGCTTGCAGCCAACTGCTGTGTCCGGCGTGAGGGATGATGGGCAGGGGGCGAGGGCATCAGGGTGACCGAGCCCCCCATCTGGCCCATGGCATGGCCTCGCCAGCTTCTGGTGAAAGGACACTTGGGAGCAGTCGTGTCAAATCAGCCCTCGGATAAATAAGTTTTGGTTTTTTGTTGTCATTTTATATGAGAAAGAATAAAAGAGTATGGGCTGATTCTGATCCATTCAGGCCTGTGAGGTCATTTCTCTCTCTCTCTCTCTTTTCTAAGATTTTATTTATTTGAGAGAGAGAGAGAGAAAGCAGGAGCAGGGGGAGGGGCAGAGGGAGAGAGAGAAGCAGACTCCCTGCTGAGCAGGGGGCCATCCCAGGACCCTGAGATCATGACCTGAGCTGAAGGCAGACGCTTAACCGACTGAGCCACCCAGGTGCCCCGGTCATTTCTCTTTTTGATGTAGCTAAAAGAGTTTTCTTTAAGTAATTTACCCAATGGCAGAATTAAAAAATAAAAAAAGTGTGAGGGGAAAAAAAATGTCCCTTTCAGGTAGTGATTCAATTTGCTGATGACAACCAAACCGACTCATGCATTTTCAAAACAATTACTCGATAAACGAAAGGCAAGAAGCTTGGGAAAATCTACAGTTGATGACAGTCATTTGTGCTCAACTTCCCAGCCCATTTAACAGCGCTCCTGTATTTACAGAGCTTCAGAGTTCTAGAATCACCGTGTCCCCTAAAAATAGAATAGGAGCCACATGTGTAATTTAAAATCTCGTTAAAAAAAAAAAGAAAAAAGAGAAAATAGGTGAGATTAATTTTAATTAAGTACTTTATTTAACTTCACTTTTATTATACCTTAATTAGTATACTTGATTTAACCCAATACTTAAGCCACATTATTATCATCATTATGTATCATCATGTAATTAATATGAAGAGCTCTTTCCTTCACCCCAAAGTCTGTGTCTTCTACACTCACAGCACATCTGCATTTGGGTCAGTCGTCTGGCAAGGGCTCAGCAGCCAAACATGGCCAGAGCTTCTGTATGGAGCAACACAGTTCTGCAAGATCTGGCATGCTATGTGTGTATGTATGTATGTACGTATTTTTGGAGTGGCTTTTAAACGCTCCTTTGCAAACATAGTTACAAAGTATCTGGGTTCTAGGATGTGTTAAGTGTTTCTGAGTGCTCTCCGGTCACAAAGTTCTAGGGTTCTAGAAGGTGGGAGATGCTTCTAAGCGCTGCTGGTCACAGAGTTCCTGAGGTTGTAGAGTCCTGGGACTCCCCCAGTCTGGCACCAGCCAGTGGAAAGGCAGGACCCCGTCTCTTCCAGCCCCTCTGCTGCCCCGCACACCCTCAGTTCCTCGACGTGACCAGAAACTCATGCCCTACCCCTCAGTTCCTTGACGTGACCAGAAACTCATGCCCTACAGGGCCCCACAGGTCTCACTGCTAATGTCCTCATGCTTACCACCTGCTGTCAAATGGGGCTGAGACGGACCTGGGGACGGCAGAGGATGGGGGGTGAGGGGAATGGCAGTTCAGACTGGGGGGCTCCCTTCTCCTGAAGCTGCACCTTCTGTCCTTTGTGGCTCTAACCCTGCTTTCAGTGGGGTCCTACCATTAACCAACACAGCCTGAAACCCACTTATCCAACCTCTCATCTATTCTGCCCGGATGTTTCCCAAAGGCACCCTGGAATTTAGAGTCCCACGATGCTGATACTCTGATAGATACATTGTCTGATTACAGCAAGACTGCCTTCGGGATTCATAGGCTTAGAAATAACACACGTTCCACTGTGATGCTCCTGCAGGTGGATAGGAGGCAAAGTCCTCTCTGTTTTCTCCCCTTATCACACACAAATGTACATAGACACATTTAGTTTCTTTCTGAAGGCGCTATGAAGTTTAAAGAGGCGGGCGATCAGAGATAGATATAAAGCATACAAATCAACAAATCACATTTCTATTCTTTCTCAGGCAGTTGTGAATAGTAACTTCGACAGCAACTAACAACTCCAGCCATCAGTTTTTGAAGGCTGCCAACACGTCAGGCACTATTCTAAGGGGTAGAGGTCCTCCATCTCTCCACGTGCTAAGGAATTCGATACGCGGTCAGGTCACTGGCCCAAGAGCGTAGTCGCCGCCGATGAGCAGATATGACCCCAGGCAGTCTGATTCCAGACTTTTTACTCCTCTCGTGGACTTGTTCTTTAAGTTTTAGGAATGTTGGCCCAGGCCATACACAAATGGGAGATGCATCTCGGAGGAGATGCTTAAACAAATGTAGGTCCCAGTGGAATGCCTCCTGCCCTGGGCGGAGCTGCGCACGGGGCCACTCTCAGGTGTCCCCCAAATAAGGGGCGCCCATCACCTGGGCATCTGTGCTGTTACTGTGCTCTTGGGCTGAATTCTTCCCTGAGCTTGTTCACTGGCTGCACTGAGTTTAGAGGAAACCGCTGGGAATGTGTTGTCCCAAGTTTGCGTTGAGCGCACAGACTTATTTTGCAACAGAAGATGATAATTGGATCCAACCGAACGACTTGATGGAAAACATATCATTTGCAGATCACAGAGCACAAACGGTATTCCAATTATTACCAAGCGCTCACACTTGCTCTTTTTAGAAAGCTGGTATTTATTCTTTAATTCAAAACCCTGGCTCGCAGGGCATTCGGGGGAGCCCAGCCAATGGGGTCACTGAAGAGATGGTGGCTATAGCAGCCTGAGCGGAGCCTCTAAATCAACTGCCGGGGACAGAGCCGTGAACTTTGCCACTGGGCTGAACAGTTTCAGAAGGACGCCCTCAGCTGAGGCCAACCGGCCAGGAGTTCTGGAGGAAATCGCACTTGGCCTCCAATTTGTCAGTGTGGGCCCTGAGGCAACCCTAGCCAAAGCTGTTCAGATGGCTTTGATGTCTACAGGGTGCAGAGAAAGGAGAAATAGCCAAGCAAACGGAGACCTAACTCCGTAGGGCTTACAAACTTGGGGCTTCTCACTCAGGTCACGGAGGGTCTTGCGCTGTTCCCACCAGTACTCCGTGAATACCTGAGTAACAGAAGTCTGGCAAAAGGATAGGGTCCTCCGGCAAAGCAGAAAACCACAAACGCTCCCTATCTTCCTGGGGACTGGCCCAGCGTGCAGATGCTACAAGCTGATGATGTGGGGGTCGGCTGAGAGTGTGGGGACGGCTTTGCCACCTCTCAGAATGCAGCCCCAGCCAGAGGGAGGGTGCCTTCTGCTTTGCCCTAGCCTCCAGAGCCTGGCCTTCAGAGGATGGACTGGTCTCACGGCCACGGTCGTGCCCCGATCATTGCTATTGGCCACACAAGAAGAACATCCTTTATTATCCGCAGAAACTAGGTATCAGAATCACGCAGGGCAGAGCCAGGAGGGTGGATCCAGGGACCAGCAGTCGGCACTGAGAACAGGGGTGCCATCTCCTTGGAGGAGGGGTGAGGTACCCGCTTCAGGGGCACATGCGAAGTGCTGAGTGAGTGCTAGTGCCAGGCCTGTGTTTGCCCTGCCTGCCCGCCTCCCTCCACCCCGGGGGTGCAGAATGTCAGGACACCTGCTCTACCTTACTGTTTCTCTCAATCCCTGCTGAACACAGGATGCTCCTTGAAATGGGTCTTCTGTCCAGGAGGCCGAGCTCAGGCCACAGCTCTGTGAACAGCGGTGGGTTCTGCTCTCACACAATTTCAGCTTGATCCGGGGCTGCCAACCCCCAGCCTGGGTTCTCATCCCACTGAACTTGACCACAGGCTGGTCTGGACCCCTGAAATTGGCCTGGCTCACCCGAGTTCTGCAGACTGGACCTCTGGCCCAGTCCCTGTGGCTCCCCCACCCCTGGGTCTGGCCCCACCTCATCCTGCCCCTTCCAGCCTTCCCTGCCTTTTGCTGCTCATGCATGCTCTTGGCGTGCCCGCGGCTGCAGACAGGACCACAGAGCGCAGTGGAATGCACCACGTTCATCCAGCGAGATGTATTCTCTCCATACCCATGCAACACAAGTGAGTACTTGTAAGGGCTTTCGGCATGACAGTGTGGGATGATGGAATGCACAGAACAGCATTTCAAAAACTGCTTAACAGAGCCTTATCCCAAGGAACATTTGGAGGCAGAACAGAGGGGGGCTATTGAAACAGGCTGCTTTCCTGCAGAATTTGTAAGAGACTTTCATATTTCACGAAGAGGAAGCTAGAAGGAGTCCCCACACATATCTGTGAAGATATTTTTCAAGAGCTCTCTCACAGGAGAAACCTGAGCAACTACGATATTCCAAAGCTGGAAAAGCAGCAGGCAGAGGAGGAAGGGCCAGGGCGCCCCTTAATACTCAGTGGAGTGCACATCTGGGAGTGGGTCCCGCCCAGCATGCAGATGTGTTTGGTTTGGCTCTGAATGTCTGATTTGGTTGCCAACATTTAAAACTTGGGAGACCTCACATAAAAATTTGGATTTCTGGCTTCTCTTAAAAGCCGGCCATGCTGGGTCTGTGATCCCTCCGGGTAAGTCTGGAAGGAGGGTGCAAGGCTGCTTTCTCGAGAGAAGACTGAGCTTTTGGGGTTGCCCTCTGTGGCCGCTTACCCTCATTATCTGCTTGGTCCCTGTGAGCCTTTGAGTTGGCAACCCCAGCTTTCTACCTGCTTCTCCGTCACCCTGAGCTTGATGGAAAATCACATTGGAAATAAACATGTGATACACCACACCACAGTCTCTGAGTCAGTCTAACTTGTCAGTGGAGAGCACTCCAGCAAAAGAAACTTCTCAGGTGTTCCCAGACTCAATACAGATGTCGGGGGCGTTGACCCATATACAATGGCAAGCATTTCTCTGACTCCAGCAGGATGTCCAAGAATTCAACTCATTTCTGACCCTACGGACCCAGAGACACCATCCGACCCATAGGTCGGAGGGCTCAGTCCCACCTGGCTGCTCCCCACCCCCACCCTTGAGACCCCAGCCTCCTCTTTCTGACCACCGACCACTACAGAACAGAGGATCCAACACCTTCCTCCTTAGGTTCAATTAATTTGCCAGGATGACTCACAGAACTCAGAGAAAGGCTTGGGTTGACCAGGTTCTTAAAGGACATCAGAAGGGATATGAATCAATAGCCAGAAAAAGAGGTGCATAAGGAGAGGTGCGGGCAGGGTCTCCATGCTTCTCCAGCCAGAAGCCACTCTCCCCAACCTGCTTGTGCTCATCAACCCAGAAGCTCTCCAATGCAGTCCTTTGGGGGTTTTATGGAGGCTTCATAGCATCATCATGATTGAGGAAGTCCCTGGCCATTGGCTTTTTACCTCCAGCCCTTCTTCCCTCCCAGGATGGTCAGGGAGTGGAGCTGAAAGTTCTCCCTTTTAGTCACTTGGTTGGCTCCCTTGGCAACCAGCCCCCACCCAAGGGTGCTTTCCAAAAGGCATCTCATTAACATAACAAAAGACCTTTATCACTCTCAACACTCAGGAAATTCCAAGGTTTTTGGGAGCTGTGAGCCAGAAACTGTGGATGAAGACCAATATTTATGAGACATATGTTTTGGTCATTTGGATGACCAAATAGATATTTCTTATGAATCACAATATTGCACTAACTATGGTCATTTCATGAAAAGTCCTAGGCAGAGGGGGATCCCAACTCTGTGACAGATAGTGGGGCAGCACAGACAGGGCTGGGGGGCTCAGAGGCTATCTTCATCCTCGTTAGACTGCTGGGCTGTTGGAAGCCCAGAGAATTCTGGGTGCCCCATTTCCTAAACTAACAGTAGTAACTTTGACAATGTATCCTATCTGATACACAGGCAATGTGTACTGAGCCACGCACACTGGGCTTTTATAGGCTTACCACACCTCTGAGAGGTAGGGGGCATCATCTGTGCATGCATAAGCAAATGCACAAGGCTCTGCAAAGTCATGAGGACTCTCAAAGACTAGGCAACTACTTAGTGCTGGGGGACCCACTGTGGGTCGGTCAGAGCCCCCTCACTCCCCGCCTTGCTACTCTCAAATTCCATGGCACCCCAGAGATTAGGGCAGAAAAACATGCCCTACTCCCTGCTGGGATAAAGCAGCAAATTCCAAAGACTCCATGATTATCCTGGCTGTGGCCACAGGCAACATTAACTCTCATATTTGGATAGAAGTCAGCAAGATTTTACATCAGGGGTCAATGCCAGCAAAGCAAACGATGACTAACATGAGCATCCCGAGGGGCCAGAATTAAAAATGTCTGATTAGCTTCAGATGTAGAGCTCGGGGTGTGGAATCTCCATGCAAACTCACAGAACAGAGCTGGGGATTACTGTAGAAAGTGATTTTTTTTTTTAATGTTTAATGGATGAAGAAGGAAATACCATAATTTTTCTCGGCTCTCATAGATGCAAACAGCTCAGGCTAACACACCTTGTGTGTGTGTGGGGGGGGGTGGGGGGGAGCAACTGCTACTTTTTAATTTCCTGTCAAATGAAAATATAAACTTGGTCTTGAAATGGCCCGTAAGATTGACGAGCTATACGTTAAAATTATTAGAGTGTAATTAACAAATGGGCAAATGCTCATGATAAATCCTTAGGTAAAAATAAATCAAAATAAATTATTACTGACACTACAATTACTTAACCAGGTAAAGATTTGTGTGTTCATATGGACAAAGTAGGAACAAAACACGAAAAACACAAAGGCATTCATTGGTTTTGGTGAAAGACTCGCGAAATTGTTGGGATCATTCTACTTTTTGTTACTATTTCATTAACACTGTGTGTGTGACTAGTTCTTAAAATTATTTAAAGGGTGAAGAAAAAAATTGATGGGCCGCAGATAATTAACCTTCTTCTTAGAAGAACGAAGAAAGGGACAACGGCAGTGTGCTGGGACGATGTCAGACAGATAAGCCAGTTCTATGGAACAGAGCGCCGGGGGCATGTACACAATCCAAAGTGGAGCTAGGAGTCAGTGGGAAAAAATAGATTTCCTTCTTCACATCACACCCGAAAATAAACCCAGGTAGTTGAGAAGCCCAAATGTGAGAAAGCAACACTAAACTTTTATAAGAAATTCAGATAATCTTTAGTCCTTCAGGGTAGGAGAAGGGTCTCTTAAATATGCAAAGACCATACACATTCAGGAGAAAAGGGACACGTTTAAGAATATTAAAATTAAAAAGCAATTTTTATGCAACAAGAGGAAACAAAGCTACATTCAAGGCATAGTCTTAAAGACTGTGTGTAGTAAAGAACTGACGTACAGATTAAGAAGAAATTAATGAATTTTTTTAAAAAAAAGTAACATCCAGTTTTTTGTTGTTGTTCTTGTTTGTTTGTTTTTTAAGGTCTGTGGGGGTGCCTGGGTGGCTCATTCTGTTAAGCGTCCAATTCTTGATTTCGGCGCAGGTCATGATCTCAGGGTCGTAGGATCAAGCCCTGAGTCAGACTCCATGCTGGGTGTGGGGCCTGCTTAAGATTGTCTCTCTGCCTCTCCCTCTGTCCCTCTCCCCACTCTTGAGCGCTCTCTCTCTTTTCTCTCTCTCAAAATAAAAAATTAAAAAAAATTTTTTAAAAGGGCAGTCTCTAGAAAGGCAAGTCATGCAAGAAGAAAATCAAAGTGTTAATACACATAGGACAAGATGCTCATTCTTACTAATCAGAAGACTAAATTAAAAAGCACGTGAAATGCAATTGGACACCTCTATGCGTGGAAAAGTAGAGGTGTTCTGACGGCAGGTGTTGGCGCAGGTGTGGATGGCAGGCCGTTAGAGACCACTGGAGGGCCTGTAGACCAGACAATCATTTTGGAGAGCCATGTGCCAACAGTCCATAGTTGAGGATGAATTTTTCTGAATGTCTCATAATTTCTCCTCTAGAAAGCTCTCTATGTGTAAACAGAGACATATGCCCAACTTCCTCATTGTTTCCAGTGGTGTGGAAAACCAGAATGACCTAAGTGCCCATTAATTAAAAAGCAGAAAAATAAATGAACTCACAAGACACGTATCATCATGGATCGATCTTAAAAACACGATGTTGACTGAGAAAGGACACTGAGCATATGGTACCGTTTACATAAAAGAAAAAACAAACAAGCCAATCTTTAGGTATTACTTATAAACACCTACATGTCTACAAAGAGTCTGAAGACATGGTTGTGGATAGTGAACCCCCACATCGGGAAGTGGCAACTTTGGAGGGCACCTGCCGGTTGGGTCACTGTGAACAGAAGACCTTCCTCCCAAGGCTAGGATGGGGCCTCCCTCTCCAGCTGTCGCCTGACTCACCTTGGATGCCAGTTCCCAGAGCCGTTCCTCTCCCAGGTGGGGCTCTTGTGGGGACCCAGTTCTGGGGTTCCAGCCAGGTCCTGGTCACTGCCGTCTTCCTGGTCTGTGGCCCACTTATCTTTGGATTTCATGCTGTCGTGTTGGGAATCCAGGGAGATGATGTCTGAGGGGGAGCTCACCACTCCAGAGTCTTCAGTTGTGTCTTCTGATGCGAAACAGCTGCTGACAGACACGGTCTCCTCGGCCTCACACGGCACCGGCGGGACCTTGTCCGTGCCGCAGGGACTGCTGGGGCCCAGGGGCAGGCTCACTGGACAAGACACGGCAAGGACAGGTCAGCCAGCACGTTTCTACACCAACCTGCCTGACTCACCTGGAAGCTGGAATTCAGGGCGCCAGGAATCAAGCAAGACCCGTTCCAACGCAATGGCTCCCTCCAGAAATATTTTAACTCGGAGGGAGCTGTAGGCATATATGTGATCGAGAGCAAAACTTTCCCTCAAAAATCACATTACAAATCAGCCTTTTGGATTTTTATCCTGTATCTGACTATGGGCAAGCACATTTAAAAATTCATACGAATGACTTGGTGAATGCAATTCTTTCCAGCCTGAGCCTTGGTTTCATTGAAGTTGTTTTAAAATGAGTTCTTTAAAAAAAATAATCATTTCCAAATATAAACAGACTTAGAAATAGCTAATACTGTTCGGGAACTTCTGACAAATGTTCGATACGAACATCTGAAATCTGACCTAAAGTATTAATGGTATACTTTGTCGGCATCTGGCTCCCCCTTCATTTTTATTTTATTTTTCCCCCCTTCATTTTTACATGCAAGACAGGGAGATCTGGTCCAAAGAAGAGGTGATCTTGGAGGATCACCTCCAAGAAAAATGAAAAAGAACCAGAACAAAAGTGTGTTTGGTGGAGGTCCTCTGGCCCCCTGAGCTCTTAAGTGAGCTTTACCGCAGCTGAAAGAATGAGATGCAGAGATTTGCACAGATCAGAGCCAGAGTTCCATCATACTTTAAATATGAATGATGGGGGAACACTGTAGCCATTTGGCACACCTACCAAGCAAGCCCTTCAGGGTTAGATACATTAAGCATGTAAGCAGAGTGAGCTTCCAGTTTCTCTGAGGTCACCGAACGCTCCATGCCCGGGAGAAGGACAGGAGTACGCAACTCTGGACCGGCTGCGCAGCAGGCCTGTCTTCTTTTAATTTAATGTAGAAACAGATTTTAAACTTCAGTATCTCAGCCCTGGTGGGCCAGGAAGGAAGGACTATGTTGTGTTGGAGTTTCAGTGTATTTTGTTTATTTATTTAGTATTTTTAATTTTTTTTGTGTGTGTTTTGTTTCAGAACCATTCCTCCAACACATAGCTGCTGGATACCTAACATGAATACCGGCCATCGGTGTCCCCGGTGCTCACTGCACATAATCAAGCCCCGAGAGTCAAGTGCCAGCATCCCCGTCCTCAACCTCAGCCACGGCTTCACCGGGACAGCAGGCTGGCAACATAGAATTAACGAGCCCAAAAGAGCGCCAAGGAGGCCATTCCTTCAGGGGTTGGCTTATTTGAGATCCCGAACAATAAAAGAAACAAAAGAACAAAAATTAAACCAAACAAAACAGACATTTCCCAACCGAGCTCCAAAGTAAAGAGCGGGAGACAAAGGAGGAATTGTTTAGAGAACCAGCAGAAATGCACAAGGCAATGTGTCCAAATGCAGTGAATGCTTTTCACAATGCCCGCCTTCCTGCAGCGTTCTTCCAGGCCTCTGTGGCCAGGCTCTTAATGAGAGGGTAGATGTGGAGAAGAAACGCTGCCTTCGGACCAGTCCAGCCAGACCTTTGCTGCCGGGGGTTTGCTGATGAGCTGTCGCACCTCGCGCGGCTACCGGCCGTGCTGCCCACACAGCCGGGGACTCCGCCCCACCGTGTCAGTCCGGGGACCCCCTCAGTGGGGCTCCACCGCCCAGCCATCAACGGCAGCCCAGATGGCCAAGCCAGACCCTTGTTGCCTGCCTTCCCTTTTGTCACTGTCGCTGAACAAGTAGGTCAATTAAATTCACACTTTCTCTTCTATGTGGTATAGGACACGGTGAATGAGCACAAAGGTTTCAGGTCACAGAGACCTGCGTTCGAATCCCAGCAGAGCAGCTGAACGGTGGCCAGGCAGGGGTCTGGATCCCTTGGTCTCAGTTTTGTCTGGGAGGTGGGCTCATGGGCCACCGTAGGACTGTGGGGAGGGCTCAACGTGATGCCCGTCCAAGGTGCAATGGCCCTGGTGTGTCTCCACCACTGGGGTGGGGTGGGGTGCATGTGCCAAGATGGGAAGGGCCCTGTGATCGGACCTGCGACACAGATTTCCGGTCCAAGAGTCTCGGCAATTTGGGGACACATGGTTTATGAGGGGACAGACACATACACAGAGACCGACGGTGCCATATGCCAAAGCCAACTCTAGGTGTCTTTGCACAGGTCGAGTGGGTCTGGCTGGTCAGAGGGAGGGGTCAACACACAGCAGGTACCAAATAGGGGCTCCATCCAGCTGTGGCCCCCTTCTTCCCACCGCAGCAGTCACCTCTCGAGTGTGAAGTAACCCCACGGGGTCTGCTCCCTGAAGCCGACCTCTCAACGGGCCCCGCCTGTGGCTCGGACGTTCTCCTGATACAAGCCCTGGAAACTCAGAATTCATCCCTGGTGGATGGGGGGCTCCAAGCCCACCCCACTCCCTTTCTCTCCAGTTATGAGATCCAGAATGCTCGTCTGGGCTTCCTTTATATCCTTCAGAAGTTCTGAGTAAAAAAAGTTGAAAGTCACTGTTCTAAATTAAGCCAACTGCAAACCTAAATTGACAATGTGTGAGAAGTCTATATTGAGCCTTTACGTGTGAAACCGTTTTCACAATATACAGTAAAGACTGCAGTTACCGGAGCTCCCCTCTTGCCCAGGCAAGCCCTCCACTTCTCATGGATTGCCTTCCAGGGCCTGGGTAACTGCATCCTTGAACCCACTGGACAGGTGTTCAGTGAGGGGCCCCCCAACATGCACCGTGTGGGGGGCCAGGGAGCTGGTGCTGGGCAGGAGCGGATAAGGGCGCCCTGCTCTCAAGAGGGTGGTCTTACAGGCATCGGGAGGACGGGTGCATAAATGCTCGAGGAGAAGGAACGGGAGCAATGCCCCATGCAGCGGGTGGTGGGGACGTGTGGGTGAGGACGGGAGGACAGAACGACAGCAGTGATGTGGGCACCTAGCCCAGGGGATAGGCCAAGGAGAGAGCAGCACGTGCAAGGACTCAGACTCGTGTGAGCGACTTCCTGCCACACTTCTGGGGTAGCTGTCAAAGATGGCACCGATTTGGAGATGGGAAGGAACATTCCTGGGAGGCTCCAACCTGGCTCAGTGCGGTTTTCACGTCTGTCTGCAGTCAGCTCTGTCAGTCTGAGAATCTTTGCTTGGAATCAGATACCCCCACCTCACTCACCCTGCCCCGACTTCATGTCTTTCCTCCGCTGGGCTGGTTCCTGCTATTAACCCTGTGAGCTGTAACATGTTTTGACAATTTCTGAATAAGATGATGGATGGTGCAGGAGACTTGTTTTTTCTTTATCGATAAACAGAAGCCCCAAACATAAAAGCTTGGGGCTGCTTTGGCTGTCATGAGATTGGGGCCCTCGAGAGCCTTCTGTGCGCCCCTCATCTCCCTCACTTAGCCCCTGGTTCCGTGAAGCCAGTGCTTCAGGGACCCCAGCCTGAAATCCAGGGGCAGCTGGATTAAGGCTGGATTAAGAGCCGGAATCCTACATTGAGGTCCAAGTTCTCTTGGAACAGCCTTTCCTCTTTCTGTAAAATAAGGGGGTTCTGATGAGCTCTAAAATCCATTCTGGACACAGAATACTATCATTCTCTGAAATCCCAAATCAGAATGTAAGATGCAAACATTCTTCGAACAACTGACAGGTGACCGACTAGGAATTGTAAAGGAATACAACAATGTCGACATCCCTTCGGCTATCTTCTGTTGGCCCTAAAAGTGTAGCTCATGATTTTTGAGTTAATTAATTCGCTGGCAAGTTTGCTCTTCTCTTAAGGCGTGAACAACCTTTTGGAGCTAAAAAGTTACCATGGCAGGATTTTGGCAAATGTGAAGAACACACTTGATTTGTCGTTAGCAAGAAGCCTAATACAAATTCTCTTCCAAATTAATAGCCATAGAACCCGAATAAGGAATACTAACCATTTCATTGTCCTCCACCTAAATTTTATAATCCTATGGTTCAAATGCCATTAGATCTAAATGAGAGCTTCAGGAAATTTTTCTAGCTCAGACGTAAGGAAGAAAATGCTAACTTAAGGCTCTCAATTCCTCAAGGTGAACACTATCGTGTTCTGTTCAATACTAGTTTCATTGAATTTTTCTGTTACAAAGTCACCAAAGAAAATTTTAAACACTAAATATAAGGATCTCCCAAGGACTTCTGTAACAGATTCATTTTTGAGTGATTTTATTAAAGGCAAATGAAAGATCATGTATCCTATGATTTTGCTCACTTGCTGGTCATTACCAAGGGAGGCTTCCCAAGGGTCATTTCCACCACATTGATATGGACCAGAGAAAATGTCTCACAGAAAGGACACTTCCCCATCTCATATTGATGCCTATGGTTTCTGCACACCATCCACAGCCAGTAAGTGATGCTCATCCTTCATCTCCATCTACTGTGACTTAGTTCCCTATGTTCAAGGTACTGGGAATAAAGGGAAAAATAAGGGAGCTACTGGCAAAGTGCCCCTGAACCAGTGGTGCGAGCTGATTTTGTCACACACAACCCCCAATAATTTTGAACCACTATGTACTCCTAACATTTTTAATTGACACCTGAAAATTTCCATCATGAGTTCAATGGGTTGCAACAGATGTAATTCCTACTGCATTGTAAATATTAATACTTTTAAAAATGTTTCTTTTTTTTTTTTGAGAGTGAGAGAGAGCATGAGTGGGGTGGGGGGAGGGGCAGAGGGAGAAGGAGAGAGAATCTCAATTCGACTCCAAGCTCAGCTCAGTGTATAAATTAAAATTTAATTTTTATTTTCTCTCACCATAACATGGCAGTGTTAAATTCTTTCTGGACACGGAGTGGTTATGACTGTGATAATTAACAGAAAGCAGTCAATACAAATGGCATAAATGTTTTAGAAATTTTGACACTTGTTAAACAAAAAGGTGAAATTTCATTGAAAGGGCATCTCATAGTGAGCTAGATGAGGCTTTTTTTCAATTAATTCCTTTAAAATGACTGGATTATTTATCACTAGCATGAAGCGGGGTTTGGCATAAATGGCAGCTCACATTTTTCATTCTTATTGATATTAAGCACCAGGAAGCCTTCTTCACATGAGTAAGTAGAGGGCAATTAAGCCTTTAAACTCTTTGTCCGGTATAAATCACTTAATTGATCTGTCACAAAATTTATGCTTAATGAGCTGTGATCCAATGACTCGATTAATCGAGTCTTTGTCAGTTTGGTTGGAAAGAAGGCTTGGAAATCACCTGATGCTCAAAAGGATCTGCTGCCAAGTCCTTTGATTTCTTACCTGATCAACCCTCTACCAAGAATTCCATTTGTCCTTTTGTCAGGCACCAAGAATAGGTCTGCCCATCTCAGGGAACCACACCCAAGTGGGATTCCTGATGGCTGAGTGCTACCCCTGTATTTTGTGAGGGCGGAGAAGGGCATCCCTACAAGGGGCGGGGGGATGCTGGCACTGAGACTGCCCCCAGGTGAGCTCCCAGGCACCTCACTTGTAAGAACAAATACAAAAACAGAGGCATAATCTCTGGGAATGGATTCCCTTGTAAAGTCTCGGTGTTCTCCCAGGGAAATGCCTCCCTCAGGTTAAAACCACCCACACAGCAGCGCTGGGTGGCTCATTCGGTTAGGTGTCTGCCTTCGGCTCAGGTCATGATCCCAGGGTTGTGGGATGGAGCCCTGTGTTGGGCCCCCTGCTCAGCGGGGAGCCTACTTCTCCCTCTCCCTCTGCCTGCTGCTCCCCCTGCTTGTGCTCTCTCTCTCTCTCATGCTCTCTCTCTCTCTAAGTAAAGAAATAAAATCTTAAAAAAAAAAAAACCCACTGACACACACAAGTCAGTTTAAGAGCTGGGGTGGGGAGCACATGGAGAATGCTCCAGGAAGACAGAAGTGGTGTTGTTCCTTCTAACTAGAGAGGACGTGAAAGTGACCACTGAACAGGATCTTGAAACAAGCATGGTGTGGGCAGGTGGAGGACAGGAGGATCCAAGAATGGGCGGAAGCATGGAAACATGAGACCGAATGGGAAGTGTCGGGTTCTGTCGAAAGTGGTTGCCCTCTATGGTGTCTCCTGGGCTGCCTGGTATCGTGTCCATGTGGGGGCACATGTGTGCAAATGCTCGGGGGAAGAGAGTGAAGAGGTTGGGTGTAGAGACCCTCTGTCACCACATTATATGGATTTTGCCTTGACTGGTGGCCCTAATCCTGCCTACCTTCTTTTCCTCTAGTTAATTCTTTAGGTGGTTTGCCCAAAAGTTTAGGTATTCATGCCTCTTCAAAATGATAGCTTCTTTATTTGGATGGGCACTATGTAACATTTAACTAACATTAGCGTTCTGGTCCAAAAGCTGCACAGACCTGAGCCTCTCAAAGATATCGCATGATGTAGGTAACAGTGCACTATAAAGCATTATTACACACACACACACAGGACACACACACATATACACACACACAACACACATACACACACACACACTTCTTCAAGAAGGCAGGTTAATGAAGACTTTGAAAGCACCTATGGATCTAAAATAGACCTGGATTCTCTTAAGAGTCAAGTAATATATTCTTGGTATCAGTCAACCTATATTTCACTAGAGTCTAATCCTAGAATCCTGATGTGCCCAGAGAAATGGGCAGAGAAAATTTCAATTTCCACCACTGTAAGGCAGGGCTGTGATGCGATCACTGTTCTGTTAGGACATATATAGGCAACAGAAGCTGCTTTTGTCTGTCCACCAACGTCCCCCTCCCTGTTAGTGCTAAGTGAATTCCTCCCTTCTGTGGCTAACCTATTTCTCAACATCTGGGAATATCTAACAACCGCCCCCACCTACCCCTGGCCACAGAGGGTGGGCATGAGATGAACCAAAATCTGGCCAATTTAAACTGTGCACACAACAGTAGAGCCAAAGAATGTCCTAAGCCAGACAAATCAAGGCCTGTCTCTGGACCTTCCCACCAGAGCTCCCCCTGCTATTAACCCTGTGAGCTGTAACATGTTTTGAATGGTGGCCAGGCAGGGGTCTGGATCCCTTGGTCTCAGTTTTGTCTGGGAGGTGGGCTCATGGGCCACCGTAGGACTGTGGGGAGGGCTCAACGTGATGCCCGTCCAAGGTGCAATGGCCCTGGTGTGTCTCCACCACTGGGGTGGGGTGGGGTGCGTGTGCCAAGATGGGAAGGGCCCTGTGATCGGACCTGCAACACAGATTTCTGGTCCAAGAGTCTCGGCAATTTGGGGACACATGGTTTATGAGGGGACAGACACATACACAGAGACCGACGGTGCCATATGCCAAAGCCAACTCTAGGTGTCTTTGCACAGGTCGAGTGGGTCTGGCTGGTCAGAGGGAGGGGTCAACACACAGCAGGTACCAAATAGGGGCTCCATCCAGCTGTGGCCCCCTTCTTCCCACCGCAGCAGTCACCTCTCGAGTGTGAAGTAACCCCACGGGGTCTGCTCCCTGAAGCCAACCTCTCAAAGGGGCCCGCCTGTGGCTTGGGGAAGGTGGTCTCACTGGGCTGGAGTCAATGGAATGGGGGAGTCTTGGATAAATGGCGGTCACTTGGACTAGCACATGGAGAGAGCTTATCCACAGACGGGGGAGAAACACAGTCCTATGACAGTAATTGGGTACCTGGACTCAGCCATGACCATAATGAGGATTCATCTCTTGGAATTCCCAGTTATGTGAGCCAGAAAACTCCCACAAAAACCCATTTTTCTTAACTAGTTCAAGACATGTTTCTGTCTCTTGGAACTAAAGAGTTCTGTCTAATCAATGTGTAAATTGCCCTGGTATTTTCATATATACACCTACAATATTTATTAAATATAAATACCATAATGTCAAATATATTTACTATAAATATTAGATACATTAATGTATTTATTAATATAGTAACTAGGGGCGCCTGGGTGGCTCAGTCGGTTGAATGTCTGCCTTCGGCTCAGGTCATGATCACAGGGTCCTGGGATCGAGCCCTGCATCGGGCTCCCTGCTCAGTGGGAAGCCTGCTTCTCTCTCCCACTCCCCCTGCTTGCTCTCCCTCTCTCTCTCAGTTAAATAAATAAAATCTTAAAAAAATATATAGTAACTAGACATATAACATATATAATTTAAATATATAATATGCAAATTAATTATAACATAGTTATAAGTATAGTATGTAAATATAAAATATAAATTAAAAATATATGTCTATTTTGCATTACGGGGCTTCCATTATAGGAACTTTTATGAAATGAGACAGTTGCATATCACATGGTTCTCTTTTCTAGATTTATTTTCCATTATTTGGATTACATGTTTCAGTAGTTGTATTTTCAGGACAATCTAATTTGGATACAGTTTACTCTCTAAACCTTCTTGTGTCTGAAGATAGTCTTCATTTAATCCACATCCTTGACAATCAGTATGGCTAAATCCAAGCAAGATTCAGGTCACAATCTTTCTTCAAGACTGTATTCTCAGTCCCTTCTTTTCTGGCATCCTGCCTCACAGATGAGAACCCGTATGCTACCACGGTTCTTTTGAACTATCTACAACCTTCTCTCTCAAAGCTGGTAAGGGTTTCCTCTTTATCTATGAATATCAAAATTTTCACCAAAATGTGTCTGTATTTAATTTCCAAGAACTTCTGGATGTTCTTTTATTCATTTATTTATTCACTTGCTCTTCTTTTATGTATGTGATAATCTATTACAATTCTCTGAAGCAATGACAAAAAATATTTAAAGTTCTATTCTGTTTCCTAAATTAACTCTACTTCCTTTGGGGTTGGTTCCTCTGATCAGTTTGTTGCCCCTCTTTCATGCATTAAGAAAAAAAAACTGCTTAGTGGTTCTTGACTGCTTATTTTTTTAAAGATTTTATTTATTTATTTTAGAGAGACAGAGAAAGAGAGATGCACATGCCAGTGGAGGGAGGAGCAGAGGGGGAGGGAGAGGGAAAGAATCTCAGGCGGACTCCACACTGAGTGCAGAGCCTGACATGAGGCTTGATCTCATGACCAGGAGACCATGATCCGAGGTGAAACCGAAAGTTGGACACTTCACGGACTGAGCCATCCAGGTGCCCCTCTTGACTGCTTTCATGTGTTTACATGAGGGTGTCAGTAACAGTAGGAAGTGGATTTCTTTCACACATATGAACATCACTGTTTCCTTAGCATACAGTAGAAATCCCTATGGCAATTGGGCTAGGCAGAGAGGGAAGTCACCTTCTGGGGAGGACTCCACTGGGATGAGGTGCACAGTTTCTGTCAGCAGCTATAATGGTTGACTGTCCTTCAGCTAAGTTCAGCCATCTTAAAACTGAAGTTTCATTCTGTTCTCATGTGCCTGCTTTAGCAAATAGTGACACAGGATTCCTCCTTTACCCTGATGTCTGGCTTCAAGGGTTGCCTAAAATATTAGACCATTGGCTATTTACTACCAGATAGTATAGTCCAACATTGACATTTGGAAGTCCTACAATGGTGGTTGGGTGTTGACACTGTGCATTGTTCAGATGGGTATTTACCTACCTCCAGTTTAATCCAATGCCCTCTGCAGTGTGGATATCATTATTCCTACTTTGCAAATTATAAAAGAAGCCCCAGCCAACAAATTATTTCATCTATCCCTGAGGGTACATGTTGCAGAAACTTACTCTGCCAGGCCCATTAAAGGGGCAAGTCCATTCAAAATCACACAAAATCACCTGTTAGGCAAGAGCCAAATTAAGGTTCTTTCACCAAGAAATGGATTTTAGGGAGAATCCCTACATGTAAACTTTTCTAAGTGAAAAGAATGTCTTCCATATTCTATGGAACAAATCTTGATTCCATTTGTCCAGGGATTTCAGTATATTCTAAACTACCTTTTAGAAAAAAGCTCAGTCCTTTCTTACATATACTTTTCTGGGGCTTCATCTCTGAAGGAAGTGTGTACTTCATGCTGGCAAGAACAAAGCTGATGCTTTAGTTTTCGTCATCAAAACAGAAACGCTGTCTCCAGGTAGTCTAGAATATTAAAGCACATGAATTGTATTTAATCAACACCTCAGAAAATTTGACGTTCAGGGACTTTCCAAGGTTGCGAAGGGACTCGATTTTGAATTGACTATGAGTCAGGTCTGGCATGAAGCAAAGGTGAGTCATCTGCCATTCCAGATAGGCAATCTAAGAAAAGTACTGCCCGTTTCCTCCACTAGTTGCTTCCACGATCTATCCCTTATCACCTAGAGAACAAAATGTGTGGTCTACTTTTGCTTAGCTTTCTGAAATATCATGTTTAGCCACTGCTACTGACCTAAGGTTGGCATTAAAGTGACTGAATGAGGAACATTTCTGCAGTCTTATATAGAGCTGTTGTTACCATCCATTATATACTCAGTTTTTCATAAAAGTAACCATTTTACTTTGTCCTAAAATTTAGATCTTCCTTTTTCCCTGTTTTGATTAAATGAATCTGTCATTTGACCAAGGGTTCTCCCTCATCTTCCTGTCCTCAGGCCCCCATCCTTTGGTTATACCAAAATGTGGCGATCATTGAGTACAGACAAAATTGTCACTACAATAAAACATCTCAGTAGGTGTTTTTAAGAAAAACTAAACAGAAAAAAGAAAACTCTTTTCTCTTTCTTTCTTTCTTTCTTTCTTTCTTTCTTTCTTTCTTTTTTTCTCTCTCTCTCTCCTTCCTTCCTTCCTTCCTTCCTTCCTTTCTTTCTTCTTTCTTTCTTTGTTAGATTACAAAGTTCTTTCTCGGTCAGTCTGCCTTCTGTTTCTTTACTGATGGTTTCTGAAGTTCTACTGTCTGTAACATCTACTAAACATATTAACACTTACAGCTGATGGGTGTAAGAATATCTTTTTTTCCCTTTCCCCCTCTTGGTGCTCAGGCCTGGGGACCTGAGGAACTTCTGCCCTCCTTGCTCTGGTGGCTGGTTGGGTTCATCAAGAGACTAAGGTTTGGGGCACCTGGTGGCTCAGTCGGTTGAGTGTCCGACTCTTGGTTTTGGCTCAGGTCATGATCTCAGGGTCATGAGATGGAGCCCTGCATGGGGCACTATGCTCAGTGGGGAGTCTGCTTGTCCCTCTCCTGTTCCCCCCTGCTCATTCATTTATAAATAAACACATAGTCTTAAAAAAAAGAGAGAGAGAGACTAAGGTTTTTCTGTTGAATTTGAATTGAGGCTACCATAATGTTTTTTCCCCCACCCTGGACTGACTGACTGGCCTACAGTGACTTTCTAAATTTTTCCCTTGGCATCTCCCTGTGTTGGTGGCTGCTTCTTTCCACTCCTTTGTTTCAAGGAGGGGGTCCCTTGAGGGTCTCCTTGCTCTTCTATTCTGTGACTTTGTCCTCATTTTCAGGCCAATACAATTTCATTTACTCTCTTGCAAGCTCAGCTATGCATTTAAAAGGATGTTTGTTACATAAGTTCTAGCACCTGGAGATGCTCTGTAGCAGAAAGGGTTTTCAGGGCATTTTGCCCATGATCTTGCCAGCAATGTAAGGAACCTCAACTTACTTTAACTTAAAATGTGTTTCCCACCCACAGTCTTTCTTGTCTCAGATGTGTTCCCCAGTTATCCAGGCTCAAAGCCCTTCCTCCCTCCAGGGCAGACAACTCAGAGGATCGGCCGGAGAGTGGCACAAGCAAATGGAGAAGCAAGACAGGGCACCCTTGCAAAGCAGGGATGCTGGGAAGCTTCCACCAGGAGAAGCCACTGAATATCTGAGCTCAGGGTTGCCCATCACATGCATTTCCAACTTGATGCATTCATTCCCTCTCAGAAAATGACTTCCCTTTCCTCTTGAAAGTCTTCCTCCCTCCCGGAGTAGCTCAAGCTCTCCCTCCTCCATGACCTCGGAGTTCTTCAGGTGCTCCTGCTCTGAGGCCTCCCCTGGCCTTGCAATGCCCATGCCGCCATCATACCATGTCTCCCCAGCTTGGAGGCACGCCCCTCAGGAATGCAAGAGCGACTCCTGGAGTGAAAACAACACAGGTAAAGGAGACTGCAGGGCACAGAGTCAAGGCTGAGACATGGCGGCCATGATTACCATCAGTAGACACTGGGCCTCACTGGACCACTTAGCTGCAAGCATCCGAGTCCCCTGGGAACAATGGTTCTCTTGGCCTGCATCAGAATCCCTTGGAGGGCTTGTTAGAATAGATTGCTCAGCCACCCCTCGCTCACGAGTTTCTGATTCAGAAGGTCTCAGGTGGGGACCCAGGACCTACCGTGCTCACATGTTCCCAATGATGCTGAGGCTGCTGGTCCAGGTCTATACTTCCTCCAGCCCCTCACGGGCCACCTGGTCAGCTCGTGCTTCTCCCCTCACTGAGCTGAAGCTGAGAACAGTCTACATCTAAGCCAGGTAGCTTCCATCCTCCTCCTCCTCAAACCTCTTCATGGCTGTGTTTCAAAGACAGTGACTCCTCCCACAAAATTATCTCCTCCCACTGGAGGTAATGAATAGACTCGCTAAAAAACTCCTCTTCAGGGGCGCCTGGGTGGCTCAGATGGTTAGGCGTCTGCCTTCGGCTCAGGTCATGATCTCCAGGTCCTGGGATGGAGCCCCACATCGGGGTCCTGGCTGGCTCAGCGGGGAGCCTGCTTCTCCCTCTCCCTCTCCCTCTCCTTCTCCCCCTGCTTGTGTGCTCCCCCTCTCTCTCTCTCTCAGATGAATAGGTAAAATCTTTAAAAACAAAACAAACTCGTGTTCAGTCTCTGATCTCAAGATACAGGGGTGTTTTGTTCCACAGAATGTTTTCCATGAAGTTAACAGTGACACCTTCCTCAAAACAGCAGGGCGGGAAGAATTACTTTCGGAAATTATATCAGGAGAACTTTGGAAAGACAATGAGGACGTGACTCACAAACACAAAACACACCCCACGTGGTTGTAAAATATGCCCACAACAAGAAGAAAAGAAATCATATTGGGTAGGGGTGAGGAATTGGTGGGGGGAGGACAGGTGCGAGGGGCAGGTGCTTCTGGAGTCCTGACCTGGGGCAGGAGGTACTGAACAGGCAGAGAAACAGGACTCCAAAGTCACAAGCATTGGAACAGGCTGTCACAGACCCAGTGAGAGACACCTAGACCAGTTACCTGGAAAGAAGCCTCATCAACAACAGTGAAAGCATGAGTCTCCAAGGATCACTGTCTCACATTTCTGCATCACTATCTTTCCTGGCAACATCCGCCCTGTCGCTTAGCTGGCCAATTTGAGTATTTCTGCCTTCCTGCTTATTTGTAGAAATTGCCTGATGTTTGGGACTGAATGAATAGGGCAGACCGTAAACATGGCTTATTCCAACCCCTACCTGGGTCTGGACTAACGTGGGAAACAAATTTCTAATACTGAGATGACACACTCACAGGGGCTTGTTTCAAGATAAGTTCCCTACAATAAGTTTTAGAAATCATAAAAGGCTAACATGTCATCAAAAGTGAGTAATTATTCCTTATAACGATGATCATCATCCATACCTGTCATTTTAGGAAGCTTATATACAATTGTTTTCAGCCTTGTCCCAAGTCAACAGACTGCAAAGCCAGTAAATTAAATGTTTCACACACAAACCACCTGTCTAACTTGCTGTCATGGTGGCCCCAAATAACTTGGCCTTTATTGGCCAGAAAGCACTCACCTCAGCAAAACCCACTGATACCCAAAATAACCTCCCCGGAGATGCCAAGGCTCCAGCCTCAGTTGTTAGGATCTGCTGCTGGGATGCCAAGTTGGAAGCCAACCCCCTGGGAAGCGAGGAACCCATCTTGTCCTCGAACCCACCCCATCTCTTGCATCCCACTTGGGCTTAGAGACATTCTCCCTACAACTGCGCCTGACCAGACTTTTTCTACTAGGATTCTTTCGAGTTTTAAAATAAAGTTGTTGTTGTTGTTGTTTTTTCCTGTGGTATAGAAAGGGAAACTCAAACAATTGGAAAAAAATAACCACTCATCCCCAAGATGACTTTACGTTTGGCTGCTTTTCCTTCTTGTCTTTATTTTTAAAGATGTTTCTCTGATAGATATATATGACAAATTTCTTTTTAAAAAAATTATATATATTTATTAATTTAGAGAGTGTGAGTGGGGGGAGGGGCAGAGGAGGGAGCGTGAGAATCCCAAGCAGACTCCGCTTGGAGTCTGGAGCCCCTAAGCAGGGCTTGACCTCATGACCATGAGATCATGACCTAAGCAGGAATCAAGAGTGGGACGCTTAACCGACTGAGCCACCCAGGTGCCCCATATAAGAAAACTTCCTAAATATCTGAAGGAAAGCAGATATATCACCCTATTCATGTTTAAGTACTTAATTTATACTCAACCGATGGAACACACTCTTCCCCTCCTGCATCTTTTGTATCCGTGCGAGCAACTATGGTAGAGATTCAGAGGTGGCCTCAAGCAAATTAGTCGCTGCAGTCTGACTCTCTCATCTGCAGATGAGAAGAATCACAATCCCTCCTTCAAGAACACATCGTGGGGGACTAGATGCCAAGGTGTAGGCAGAAGGTGAGGGCAGCGCCTGGAACATACCAAAGGCTCCATACGTGTAGCCATTACCACGAGTCTGTGGTTATTCTGACCTATCAGTCTACGGGCAGATGTGATCATGGTGTCTCCCCAAACTGGCAAATCCAAGAACCACCTCGATCGCATGCGGTTTCAGAAACTGCCGTCTGAAGACTATGAAGAACTTCCCTAAGGAAGGGCACGCGTTCAAGCCCCAGGCCCAGGAGCGAGGGAGGCCAGCGCACGAGGAGGTCCCTGCCACGGGGCCAGCCAGATGTCACAGTTGCCCTGGCGTCAGGCGGAGGGTCCCCGGCTGGCCGGGCCTCCGCTGAGAAGCTCTCTCTACTGTGAGCCCTCTGACCGTGGAGACAGCTCACCTTGGCGTCTCAGCTCCCTAGTGGAGGGCAGAACGCTGGCCCAGCCAGGTGACAGGTGGAGGCAAAAATACGTGGCGAACACCCCTGGCCGTGAAGCTTTGTGGACGCCCATTTGTGCAGGCCAAGAAGGTCAGCAGCAAAGAGCCTGCATCTACTTGCCCTGAGCTATGTCTCTGTCCTTCTGCAGGGGCTCCGCCTCGCCCCCCCTGTGGGGCAGTTGCTGCCCCAGGCCCAGCCTGCATGGAGCCCCCAGGCCCACCCTCTCATCCAGGCTGCACCCCTGCCCCCAGCACTCACTGTACTCAGTGGATCACCCCACACGGCGTGATGAGGGCCCGTCATTAATGCTGATGTGTGAGAAAGTTCCAGAGAGGAAAGGGGGCATTGGTGAATAAGTGGGAGCTCCTTTGCACCCCTCCTGACTATCCGCTCCATGTGCTTTGGCTCTGTCCTCAGCACCAGATCCATCTGTGCAGACAGCCTGAGAGGACTGTCATTGACCTGCCATTTCTTCTGGTTCTGGGGAGATCCCCCGGTGGCCTGTCCCCCATGTCCCCTCTGGAGGTTCAGATGGGTTCTCTTCCCTCTGGTTCTCCTGGCCCTTTATTCGCACTTTTGATCTCAACAACTCCCCCATCCCCTAAGAGAGAGTGCCCTGGGTCCTCCCTGCCCTTGTTGGATGCAATGGAGATGCTTCATCCCACTGTGTATCCCACAGAGGCTCCATGGGCATCGCCTTCCTGATGGACACCTGCCTCAACTTGGCTGGATGCTGCCAACAGCACATCTGGCCTCAAGCACAGCAGGGCACTCTGAGCACCGCGCCACCCAGCTGCCCCCTGAGCTCTGTCCCCGAGGCCACTGAGCCCAGCCGCACCCACTCTGGCTGGCAGTCCCGCGTCCTCATGGGTCAGATCTCCCGAGTGAAGGTCAAAGCCAAGGTTCCCACCTGCAGGGAACTCGTTCGTGGAGAGACAACGTTGCCCCCAGCTTCTCCAACTCCAAACACAAGTCCTGATTTTCCCATTCCCCTGAAATCTCACTGAACTCTTTTCTAGCAACAGACAAGACCTTGGACCCTAAATAAATATAAGTACTTTTGCCATAACTCCTCTGCATGTTTGTTACTCACTCTTCTCTGGACTACCACATTTTAATAATTAAAAACCACATGGTCATACGACTTCTTACCCCCATATTCACAGGTCCACCATGAACACATTTCTTAAATGAGATGTTTTATGAGCACTAAGGGATCTTAGTGCTTCATCGTTTTTGCTGCACTGAGTATTGGGCAGAGATGGATGGATTATTCATGAGCAGTGATTTTTACTGTTTTGCTTCTCTCTCTCTCTCTCTCCAGCAGATACTGGTTTTTAGGCCCCGGTACAGTACAAACAGCACAGATTTGCACTGAAGATTAGCTGTCCCGAGGCGCTCCCTCGGGAGGCTGAGCACACGTGGACCTTCTCTTGGCCCTGACTTCAAAGTCCACGGTCTGCAGAGAATGAGGAAGAGTGCAGATGCTCTGGTCCAAATCTGTATCTGAATGTTGGGCCAAGGGGATAAAGTGGCTTGAGAAAGGTCACCGGCTCACTGGTCATGCTGTGTGAGGTGTCCCGACCGCCCGGTGCTGTCCCTTTCCACATGTGACCTTCTTATGACCAGCCTTAGAAATGGCTGGTCCTTAACACTGCAATGTCTTGAATTTTACAAGTATCTTCAGTCATTTTATTCTGGGGCAGGTGAGTCCAGAGGGCAGTAGAGCTGAGGATTATCTTAGTCAAAGCAGTGGGTATAAAAAATAAGATGAATTTTCTCATGAGGCTTATTTGAGGGTAACTCTTAAAAAAACAGACAGCTTAGAAGTGTACTGTGCATCCTTTAGAAAAGGCGTATTTTCTTAAAAGGTATTTTGCAGGACAGCTGAATCTGCGAGCTAGTACTCTGTCCTCACAGGCACCCAGAGCCTGGCTCACCATGCAGGCCAGGAAGAACAGGGGCCCGTCCGTCTTCCACTCCGGACTGCCTTAAGCTGGATTCCCTTTAATAAAGTTGACCCGATCATATATTTGGGTACAAGGTCGTCCTGTAGGTAAAACTCTGCAGAGACAGCTCTAACCATTAAACCTGGTGAGACGTGATTTTTCTCCACATATTTTCTTCCTCGTCATCCGTCTGATGAAGCAGGGATCCTGACTCAGTCATGCCCTGAGTGACAAAGTCTGGTGGGGAAAACAGCCTGTCCTTTGCTCGGGGGCTCCTTCCCCTTTTCCCTTTCCGGAATATCTTGGGGTGTAGAACGATGCCTTCATACAACTTTGTACAAATTGTCTCTAAACATGCCTCCACTTCACAATACGCAGAACCAGACGGAATTATTAGGGTCCTGAATTCTTATGGGGGCAGGACAAGACAGTGTGTGCATCCCCCTGCAGCTCGGGTTTGTTGACTTCCCGAGGGCATGAAGGTACAGTGACTCCTGGCATTCCGGCATGATCTGCGTTTCTGGCCCCACGACAGGACACATCCTTGGGCCCACTGCCTTCCTCATTTGCTCACTGGTTTCCTGAGGACAGAATCACCTCCAGAATCAAACAGGTCATATCCAGGGGCTGGAGAAGAATGCGGAGCCCAGGTCTCCTGGTGTTTTTATCTTCACCTCCACCTCTACCTGGTGATTGCGGTCCTCATTAAAAGGGCTCATTACCTTTCTCACGCTTTGAAATTGTTCCGAAAAGTAAAAGTACGTTTTGCAATAGGCTAATGCATTTAAGTCCATGAAATTCTGCAGCGTGCTTCTCTGACGGAGCGACCTGCTGGAACAGCAGACCCAGCGCGGACGTTTGCAGCAACACAACCCGGTTCATCTTTCTGCTCGCTTGCCTGCGGTCCTGACAGAGGTGGCGGGCAGATAAACCCAAGGACACTTGCCCGGAGGTGCAGCTGCCGCTCCGAGTGCTGCCTCCGTCCTCCGTCGCTCCGGGCTGCCATCCTGAGTCACCGTGTTACCACAGGGCAATGGCTTAGTCAAGAAGCCTGGTGTGCGGGTGCTCAGGCTGCCTGCTGAGACTTGGAGAAGGCTTCCCATCAACACTGGGGGTTTTGCAGCCACTTCAAGGGTCTCAACTAAAGGAGACCTTTAAGAGCCAGCCACACCGGCTCGGACCATCCCAGAGGGCACCGTGGCCTATTTACTTTTGTTTCATCATCCCATGGAAACAGGGGCATTTGCTGCTGAACATGATCTTTTCCTTGTCAGCCATGGGCACGGCTCAACGTGTCCTGGGAGGCAGCTCGGAGCCTGGCTGGCACCAGGGACTCCGTCTTGGGTGCGGGGAGGGTGGCATGTGTGGGCCTGTAGCATCTGGCTCGGCTGTCCTGGAGGGAGGGACAGGCTGACCTCCTGGGGAGCACTGCACACCCGGTGGTGTTCGCACTCACCCACGCTTGCCCAGGCTGCAGATGGCCTGGCGGCCCTCTGAAGGCAGGGCGAGGGCATGGCCTCCTGCAGAGGGTCCTGGAAGTGGGGGGGGGGGGTTACCTTATGAGTGGGGGACACTTCCTTTTCACGAGCTGTAAAAAGGCACATTTTAAGAAGTCTCTTCAAAGGCAATATGTATAGTCAACTAACATCCTAAGATAAAGGAGGGAGACAGAAACAGATTGCATCATTTGTGTGAGCATATGAAGGAGAAAACTCAACATTTTGCTTAGGGCTTATGTGACAATACAACATTCACATTTTTCTGTTTTGTTTCTTTTTTAAGATTTTATTTACTTATTTGAGAGAGAGAGAGAGAGAAAAGGAGAGAGCACAAGCAGGGGAGAGGCTGAGGGAGAAGCAGACTCCGCGCTGAGCAGGGAGCCCGATGCAGGGCTCGATCCCACGACCCTGGGATCATGACCTGAGCCGAGGGCAGATGCTTAACCCACTGAGCCACCCAGGCGCCCCTACATTTTTCTGGTTTTTTAAAATGAGGGCTTGAATTACTTTATTGCTTCAATTTCACTAGAGCAGGGATCCAAACTGACATGCCTGTGGGGTCAGAGACCATCTGTGAGGGATGAAAGTGAGGCCAGGCATGGGGATGGGGCACAGAGAGGAGTCAGACTTCTTAAAATTGAGCAGCTACTGCGTCCCGCACTTTCTTTCATGAGGAAAACTGATGTTGCCGTATCTAATTTTTTTTGAAAGAGCCGAAATCAAGATTTTAAGGCACGATCTCCTGCATTTTAAATGTTGCCCACTTTCACAATAGTTAAGATTTGTTGAGAGCTGGCCATTGTTCTAAATGCTTTACAGGTACCCACAGGTGTATTTCTCAAAACCACCTTTGCTATCAAGATAAAACTCAGGCACAGAGAGGTAGATGAGATGCCCAACCACCGGCTCTAGTCTGCCCTCCTAACCCCTGTGCTAGGCTTGAGCACATGTGGTCGTGCTTCCTCAGCTGAGGTCGCCTGGGAGATGGACCCCGACCAAACGTGGGAATCCTGTCCTCCTTGCTGGTGATTGGTCTGTGCATTCTAGCTGCAGCCCATGGGTGCACGGCACTCCCAGGGTCACGGTGATTGGTTCAGAACTCTCATTCATGCCCACGTTTGGGTTAAGAGCAACCTATACATTTCCTTGTGGCTCAACCGACTGAGCCACCCAGGCACCTCTAAATGCTGTTTTTCATTGCAAGTAAAAAAAAAAAAAAAGCCTACACACTGACTCAGCAGCTTATGCAGCTGACTGAGGAAGCCCTGCGTGGGTTGAGCAAAGCCGAGTCCTTGGCCCATCGGCCACCCAGCCTCCTCGGTTAACTCGTGGGCCCCGTTTCCTCGGAAGCCCTCCCAGTGGGGAGAAACTGGTGACAGCTTTGACCATAGATAGAATTCATTACATTAGACCTGCGTGAATAACACGAATTTCTGGAGCAACATTTAGAAGTGGTTACACTTAAAACATCTTCACAGAAGTAACATGCACACAGAAGGTGGAGGGAAAGCGAGAGGATGTGTTGTGCTTATTAGGAATTCTCTCCAAAGCCCCGGTATTTCTGACGCGGCGAAGAGACTAGTCAGGTTTGATTTGTTTGTGTGTGTGTGTGTGTGTGTGTGTGTGTGCATGCACGTGTATGCGCACTCACAAATGCCTACAAGATCCAGGGGACAGGGGAGGAGGAGAAGGTCAGGGACACCTTATTTGGGGACCGTGGAGAAAACTGGAGCCCCCGCTGTGTGGTGGGAATGTCTCCTGGCCCGCCTTCGAAGGTGCTATTCGGAAGCAAGGACAGGGGTGTGAGTGAGCTGCATGGCAGCGATGGCATTCAAAGTTGGGGCAGAGACAGGACACGCATGCAACGGTGGCCCACCAGTGGCATCAGGACGGCATGGGACGTGGCCTGCTTGGGCAAAATGGGCACGGCTGGACAGAGAGGCAGCAAGGTCAAGCCTGGGCACTACCCTGTGCTCCTATTGTGGGCACAGCTCAGAGCCCTCAGCCTGTGTCCCACCCCCAGCAAACTGCCAGGGTAAGCAAGGCTTCCTGGGCTGAGTGGTGTTCCCTCCAAATTCCTATGTCCAAGTGCTAACCGCCAGGACCTCAGAAGGTGACTGCATGTGGATGAGGTCTTTGAAGAAGCGATTCAGTTAAAACGAGGCCGTTAGGGTGGGTCTTGACCCAATCCGGCTGGTGTCCCCATGAGAAGGGAGACACCAGGGTGTGTGCACAGGAAAGAATGCACGCAGACACAGGGAGGACACAGCAAGCCAAGAGGGAGGGGCCTTGGAAAACCAACCCTGCCCGCACCTTGACCTTGGCCTCCCAGCCTCCAGCAGGGTGAGGCGTGAATGTCTACCGTTCAAGGGGTCCAGGCTGTGGGGTCGGGGTGGCGGCCCGAGCTGCTGTAAGAAAATGTTAAAGCAGCGGGCATTCTAGTACAATCTGTGAGCCTGAGAGGCGCTGACATGAGGTCACTGTCTGGATGGTCTTTGGGATCCTCCAACCTCCTTCTGTGCTGGGTCCCCCCATTTGCGGTGTTTTTTTGCAGCCCAATCCTTGCTCTCGGCTGTTTTCACAAACGCATCTGCTCTTAGCTCTTGGACTTTGGGGTGAGCTTCTAGCCAGAGAGACCACCACACCAGTGCAAAAAGCAGCTCCTCTGTCTGTTCTCTGCAGACACAGACCAGGCTGTAGGGTGCCAAGTCCTGCCTGATGTTAACCTGCTCTTGCTTCTGGCCTCCATCAAATTTCTTGTCACCTCTGTGCCTCAGTTTCTCCTTTTTAAAATGAGAATGTTAGCAACAGCACTGCCCTCGACAGGGTTAAGGGACAGACAGGCAGGGCGTAGTTTTCTCCTCTCTGGGGAGGGAACAGCGAACACTGAGTCCCCTCCGAGGCCGACCCTGCCAGGCCCCCTACTGCCAGTCCTGGCAGAGGCTCCTTCCCCTGCAGCAGCTGTTTTCTGGCCGGCCAACAGCCAGGGGGCACAGGTGTAAGTGCTAAGGACAGATGAGGGATGGAGCTGGAGATCACTCGAGCGGTTCAGGATTTCTGCCCGGTCCCTAGGTGAGTGCCCATCTTAACCACGAAGGGACCATATTCTCCTTAATTCTTAAGTCAGGCCCCAAACAAGGCCTGGCAATGATTTCTGGGAGGGCTAAGTGGCCAAGCTCACAGTCCTTGCAGAGTGCACGTGGGGCGGAGCCTGCATGCCGTTCTGACTTCCTGTGCACAGGTATCTGATAGGCAGGTGCCTGGAGGATGGATGGATGGACAGATGGGCAGACAGACACAGAGCGACAGACTGAGATACAGGTAGAGATAATTCCTAACACACAGACACCAGCCATATCCACTACGCTCCTGTTTGGATCCCGTCCCCACACCAGCAACAGTGAGTGAGGATCTGCGAATCGGAGCCCAGGCTCTCCTCAGCTGTGGGATCCTGGGCAAGTCACCACACTTTTCTGGCCTCACCTTCCCTTCTTTGGAAACAGAGGGGGCTCAGCGCTATGAGCACAGTCCCTGAAGCCCACTCTGCAACATAAGATTGGCATAAACTTAAAGCCCTGATGATTTTTTTGTAACTTTGTTTCCGTTTTTCCCTACCACTGTCCAACCAGAGGATAATCAGGGCTCCCCCTGGTGGTTGAAAGAAGCAGGGACAGACACCTGTGGCCCTGGAAACTCCATCTGGCCAATAAGCCCCCCTTTGGCTGCCTGCTAACCTAGGGGGGAGGGCTGGGGTCAGCAGGTGGCTGGCCCCTGAATGCAGCCAGATCCTCCCCTGAGATGGGCAGCTGGGCTCCTCGGGGCTGAATTCACCCAATGTGTGGCTTCATTCACAGACTCATGCCTCTTTAGCAGGAGAAAATTACACAGCAGAGAACAAGCTTTTTGTTTCCTCCTGAAAATCTGGATAGAGGAGAAATAGTTCAGTGGCTCGTGTGTGCACAAGAGTGTGTGTATTGACATTTCCCAGATAATGCATTCAAACTACTGCTTTGACTAAAAATGCTGTGACTAGTCTTCCCTCCCGTCAGATCAATACATAACTAACTCTATCACGGACGTCATCAGCTCGAACCCTTGATGTTCTACATTTTAACAATTACCTAATTAATTATAGTAGAGCTTTGCTTCTCAATTGACTTAGAATTTTGGCTATTAAAAATTGTAATTTGTTAGCTTCTTTTCCCATTAAAGTTACAGAACTGCCATCAGGTTATCTGTGTAGTTAAGTGTACGATGTTTCATTTGTGTGTCTACACACACACATACGTACAGATTAAATGCAGCTACAGAGGGACATTGGGAAGCGGGAAGGCTGCTGGATGTTTACTATCTTGACTGTGTCAATGGTTTCACAGGTGTATACAAGTTTGTGTGTGTGTGTGCACCCCAATTACATGTCAGTGAAACTGTTAAAAAATAAAACATAGAAACTACAAAATCTCATCAATTTGCTTCCTCTGCTTCAACTTGCCGTATTCAATGGAGACTTAACCATTTCACTGCTAGAGACTAAAGATCTCAATCTAAAACCATTTATATTCTTTTATATTCACCGAACTTAATGAACTCAGTCTTCACACATAACCTATCTGTCACTGCCTCGGGAGCCCCGGCCCCTAGCACACCCTGGTCCCCAGCAGGGTACCACTCTGCCCTTATTCATGTGACAGCAGCAATGAGAGGGACAGAAAAGGGGCTGGCACACACCCCCGAGGCAAGCGCTGCCTTCCAGCACCTTTCCCTGCTGGTTCTGTCAACACTGTACCTGTGGGGGCCGACCCGGGGCTTGCTTGCATGAGAGAAGACGGGGCAGAGAAACCTGACTGAGACCGAGGTTGCAAATCCAACACTGCAGAGATTAGGCAGCAATGTCAATGAGAGAAACAGGCTAGAGCTACAAATGCTCTTTACTCCCAGCAAGAATGACGTCTCTGTCATTTTCCTTGAAACGGATGCTCCACAGGTTTGGGCTTCAGTCTCCGCTTTGGTCCACATAGAGGCTGGAGCCTGATTCAAGTCACAAGCACGTTCCCTTCCGTTCCCTTTTGGTAAAACATCAGCCCGAGACTAATGATAAATCAAAGGATCCCCAGGGTGGTGGGGCTGTGTGGAGGGTGGGGTGTGCAGTGCGGGGTGATCTCCCAGCCTTGAAAGAAGGGGAGACAGCACAGAAGGGAGGCTCTTTATGCATTCCAGGGGCAACAAAATTTTGGGGCAAATCTAACTTAATATTGGCAATTCCACTCGGCCAACAGGGCATGTCTGTAGGCCAGATGTGGCCACCTGCTGTCCATTTTCTTCTTTTAATTTAGAATTTGTGCTATTCCAGAAGTGTTTATATTCCCCACTTACCGGTTCTAATTCAGTCAAAACATGGGAAGGTATGTTTTCTCATCAATGCTAGTTCTTCACAAGCCGAAGAAATAAGGGTGATGCACACTGGCCACTGTGTTCTGATTTAGATTACACGTTTGTCTATTCCCCCCCCCCCCCCTCACTTTAACTCCCTAAGGGCTGGACAGCACATTTATTGCCCTGGAAACAAGGTAGCCAGTCTAAATAACCTCAGAACCTTTCATCTCTTGTCGTTTTTTTTCTTTACTGAAGGAGATGGGAAGATACAACCTCCTGACATTTACACAGCTTCACCCTTAGTAATAAAAATTTATTATTTTCTTAAGAAAGAAAGAGAAAGGTTGTAGAAAAGTCTTGAAGGGCAAAATAAACACAGAAAGTGATGATAAATTTAATCTCGCAGTTTCCAGTGAAGAGTTTTGGGTGGCAGGGTTACCAATTCTGTGTTTGTATTTGTCACAAATGAAGCATGGGAACTACAGAATAAACCACAAATAAGCCACAGATATCCCCAAGACTCATTTCTTTTATGACTGGGACCTTCATCTTCACTGAAGCATTTGAAGTTTGCTTGTTGTTGTTTTACCATGGTGATTAATAAGGGCCAAAACAATTTTGAGTTTTTCTCCTGCTCCACATTCCTTGGATATAAATGATGGAAGTAGTTAAAACACATGCATGCGCACGCATGCACACACTACTCAGAGGGGACAGAAGTGCTCTGTGAGTGGATTAACTCCTGGACGATGTAGAATTGGCTGACTCAAGACACCTTCCATACCTGAGTGCAGGGCCCTCACCTCCTCTAATCTGTAGCCTTGTTTCTATTATAGAGAAGTGCATTTTGTGACAGAGAACGTTAGTCCACACGTGGACACGTTTTGAATCAGATTCCCTCAGATATGGAAGTTGCGAATACACAGTACCAAGTTAAGGACCCAAATCAACAGGAAAACCATGACGGCGGGCAGTCCATAAGCATCACCACGCAGGGGCAACGTGTGAGTGATTGTAATGGGAGCTAAAATAAAATGCCAGTGAGTAAACTGTGTTAAGATTTTCCCAAACTGTTTCATCTGCAGAGCCAGGAGCATTTATTTACAACTAAATAATTTTAGAATCTTCATAAACAGGATTGCATGAAATTACAGCACATTCTACTATCCATTGCTGATATTGTCTCTGATGAAAACAGAAGAATTTATGCCATTTGCAGTTGAAAAACAGCATAGAGTGAATTTTTGTAGTTGTAGTTTTGTACTTGAAAAACAGCACAGAGTCGGGGCGCCTGGGTGGCTCAGTCGTTAAGCGTCTGCCTTCGGCTCAGGTCATGATCCCGGGATCCTGGGATCGAGCCCCGCATCGGGCTCCCTGCTCAGTGGGAAGCCTGCTTCTCCCTCTCCCACTCCCCGCTGCTTGTGTTCCTGCTCTTGCTATCTCTCTCTCTCTCTCTCTCTCTCTGTTAAATAAATAAATAAAGGGACTCCTGGGTGGCTCAGTCGTTAAGCGTCTGCCTCCAGCTCAGGTCATGATCCCTGGGTCCTGGGATCAAGTCCCACATCAGGCTCCCTGCTCTGCGGGAAGCCCGTTTCTCCCTCTCCCGCTCCCCCTGCTTGTGTTCCCTCTCTCGCTGTGTCTCTCTCTGTCGAATAAATAAATAAAATCTTTGAAAAAAAAAAAAGATCAGGGTGCCTGGGTGGCTCAGTCATTAAGTGTCTGCCTTCAGCTCGGGTCATGATCCCAGGGTCCTGGGATCAAGCCCCGCATCGGGCTCCCTGCTCCACGGGAAGCCTGCTTCTCTCTCTCCCACTTCCCCTGCTTGTGTTCCCTCTCTCGCTGTGTCTCTCTCTGTCAAATAAATAAAATCTTTAAAAAAAAAAAAAAAAAAGAAAAACAGCATAGAGTTAATTTTTCTTTCACCTTGGCACTTGCTACAGAACTCTATTCCTGAGGGGCTCCTCTGTCAACCAGCAGGCCTATGGGCCAGCCACCAGGTCTGCTTGATCTGTGTCTCTGCTTAGAAATGTGAATGGCCACAAATTTATTTTCTTTTACTGTGACTCTTGATAGCATGTGTCACATTATGGACCAAAGACACAGTTCTCCTACTGACTTCTATGGAGAATGAATAACCCCCAGGAGGGATGGGTTCTGAGGTGAACCAGAAAGGAAAACCTCTCTGAAATGCAAATGCCTGGAGGAAAAATGTTTCACTGAGTTAATCTGATACCTAGAAGATTCTAACGCTGGTTAGTCCGGTGTCATGACATATGTAGATCTCGGAATCCTGGCCATCGAATTGCCCTGAATTTTCCCCAGCTGTGTATCAGGCCATCATGGTGCAAGAGAGCCCTGAGATAAAACCAAAAATCCATGTCTTTGGCTAACTTTGTGGCTGATTCTATTCATCATGTGAATTGGTGTAGCTTTATTGAGTTTGTTCTCCGTGTCCACACGTACACATCTATGTCCTCTTGTTTTCAGTAAAGTTTGACATATGTTTCTTTATATTTTATGTTTTCATAATCAATAATTCTATGAGTAACATCACCTTTCCCTGGTCTCCTTTTTGCCTTAAGATTTTTCGACTGCTCTTTTTCTTCAGCATAATAGCTACTTCTCACACAAATGCTCATTGCTCTAATTATATACAATCTTCTACAATCTTAATGTCTGGGTCATAAATCTTGATGCTTTCCCCAACATTTAGGTAAACATTACCTTTTCTTGTTTAGACTTTCCCCACTTAATAATTTGAGGTCAAGTGATTGCTACTTATCAGACAAAAGTTCTTTATTTCAATGCAAAAAAAAGAAAACACACACACACAACAAACAAACAAAACAAAAAGACACCAACTTGTCCTCTCTTTCCTTGTGAGTAATATCTGTAACTTTCTGGGCTTTTTTCCACCAACACATGGCACTAGATTGGTTCTATATAGCTCTAGCTATATATTTCTGTAAGCTCCAGCTTGTATTTCTTAATTATTAATACCAATGTCAGCTCTGATAATTCCTATCTTAATCATCACTAATAGTTTTATTGTGACCAACCAGACAACAGTCATACAAGTAAAAAACACTCACTGATTCTTTTTTTCTTACTTTGAGAAATAACATTTAAAACATCTTTTGGAGAGAAACATGATAAGCCTCTCCGGTTCAAGTGCATCTCTGCACAATGATCAAAGTTAATCAAAGCAAGCAAGTTGTTCTTCATAAACCCTGAATCTTAACTTGATTATTTCCACCTACTCCTTCTGTCTTAGGACTGCCGAGGTGACTCATTCTCAATAACTGGTTGGGTTTTCTCAAGATGAGAAAGGGACCCTGCACTCCAGAAAGAGAAGGCAGCATGCCCATGTGGATATGGTCATCATATCCTCGAGTGTCTTTACCACTTGGACAAACCACCAGACTAGCGTTTATCCAATGGAATCATCATTACTTCTTTGCTTGTGTGTGGGGGGCCACGGGTGAGTGAAATCCAAGGGCAGAGGCCATGTGCTCTTCACTGTAATAGCCCCCATTGTTGGCACAAAGCCTGGCATCAAGCGAGTTCTCAATGTTTGGTGAATGAATGGGTGAATGACTGAATGCATAATTAACAGATGAAGCAAGACGCATCTGCCTTCCTCTGTTTTCTTTTTGTAAACCGTCTACATGGCAGAGAACACAGTAATAGGAAAATCTGAGAAACACTTAAAAAAAGTTGGGTCCTATGTATCCCTGAATGTATGTACATATGTGTGTGTATGTATGTATATACGTGTGTGTGAATGTGTGTATGTGTGTGTGAATGTGTGTATGTGTGTGTGTATGCGTGTGTGTGTGTATGAGTTGTGAGTTCCTACAGATTATATAGTTATATAGTTTATATAGTTCACGTATTTCAGGCACTTAAGTTTTACCAGGTAGACAGAATATTTCAGGTGTATCTAAATTGACTACATGGTCACTTTGTGGACACAATCTACTTTAAATGGAGAATATATTCTGTAACTGAGTATATCAAATAAGAAAAACACAAATTAATAATGAATCAGAATAAAGCAAGGTCCTTAACAGAAACATACCCAAGAACCAATGAAAGGGTAATTTCGGATAGGTCAAGGTCATCAACCTAGAATCTGCACAGACAAGGCTTTACCTCCTGTGAGGAAACGTGAACGTCGGTCACACAAGTCTCTGTTGTTTATGCATTTATACGTAAATTCTAGAGAAAGTAGACTGCGGGGGTACAAATGAGCCCTTTTATGCCGACAGGTAGAAGAACAGGAGAATGGGAGTCAGGATAGCAGAGGCACAGGGAAAGTCAGAGGTACGGAGCTCCAGGAAGGGACATCCGTCAGAAGCGCTTGGCATGAGTAGGGAATGATGCACAGCAATAAACTGTGGGGGGAAAATAAATGGCAACATATGAAGACAAACTCTGGCAAAATAAATATCACCATCATCATTCACCTTCCAGCCCCTGGAGATTTAACGCCGTAGATAGTGATGTATCGGCCACATCATATGATTGTTATTTCTTCTGTTTCCTCCTAGTCTTTGTGGATGTCAGTTGTTAAAAAGGTCTACTGATCCAACATACACAGTTCTGTCCCTTGGAAGAACTGGATCATAATCAGCGCTGAACTCACTGTTGTCTTTTAGGCTGTCAAATACAATCATTCAGATTTAGCTACAACCTTAAAGACATTGCAGGTAGAGTTGCCGGCCAGCCGGTAGGCAAAAGCCATTTGTTACTATTTGGCAAAAAGTCCAAGTTACTTGCAGAGCTCCAGGGGAAAACAGATAATATCATTTCATGATGCCCTTCATGGCAGACCAATCCATCCCGACCCTGATAATGCCGTTCCTGAGCAAGGCTCAGGCATTAACTGAGAAAATACGGATTGATTTGCTGAGCTGGAGAAAGACCTCACTCACACATGCGTGTTGAGATCTACTGTTCTGAAGAAGCAAACCCCTTTCGGGAAGCTTCTCAGTGGGAGACTGACCCCTCTGAGAAAGGGCCATTCCTTGCAAGTAGCTTAAGCCCGTGAGGGTCTCAGGGATAGGGCTTAAAATAAAGAAGGGCTGTGTCTGAATTCACATCATCTCAGACAAATCCTAAAACAATAATCTAGAAGACTAGTGTCAGCAGGGGAATGCTTCTTCCTAATCTATTCACTCTTGGACTAATGATATTTAATAATAATCCTGAAAAATCAAGCTGTCCATTCCTTACTTCTGTGAAGAACTTAAATTTACATGAATTCAGAAAGAAGTCCTCATATCTTTTGATGTTAAAAAAAAGGTTTTTCTATCCAGTCTGACTTCATGCTACAAGTTAAAGCTTCAGGAGACACAGACACCCATTGAGATTCTTTGTGCTAGCATGGGGCTTGGCAAACAGCTTATGAAAACCAAAGATAAATTTGCTGTCAGCATTCCTACTTCTATTTGCTCTTCCTCTGCAGTGGTAGATTGGTAAATGGTTAGGAACCGGCTCTCAGGAAAAAATAAAAGGGATAGATAGATCAATCCATCAATAGATTGATGGATAAAGTCCTACTGATATAAAGCATGGATAGCACAAAATTTACAAGCGAAAATAAAATATATGATACTCTTTGTTGTAAATTCTTTTTTTTTAAACAGTGGAAGTTATTTATTTATTTATCTTAAAGATTTTATTTATTTATGAGAGAGAGAGAGAGAGTGGGGTGGGGAGGAGGAGCTGAGGGAGAGGAACAAGCAGACTTGGTGCGGAGCGCCGAGCCCGATGTGGGGCTTGAACTCACGACCCTGAGACCATGACCTGAGCCGAAATCAAGAGTGGGACTGACTGAGCTATCCAGGCACCCCTCTTTGTTGTAAATTCCATATAACCCTCAGCTCCCTTAACCCTCTATGACTGATTTCCAGCTATGGATGCCAGTCGCTGAATGTGGCATTGGAAGGGGATGCGCCATAGCACACTATTATATGGTATTTTCACTGTCACAATGCTATTGAATCATAGTGATTCGAGATATGTATATAACCTCAAAAACCCAGAAATAGTAACATGTCGTAAAATCATTAGGAAGTGATGAATTTTCAATGTTTGCTATATTTTTTGTATCATTTGTAAGCTTAGCTTACATAATTGACTTTTTAATAACAGTCCCGCTTAGCGATTGGCTTGCAAAATTCCCGAGATTTCAATGGTCTGTTCTCACTAGCTGGTGTGAGCCGGGTCCAGCCCACACCTGTTGCACTGACTTGTCACTAACTCCTTCAATTCTCTCTTGGGTCAGGGACATAGCAGCTTGTAAATAAAGCACTGAAAAATAATTAGCAAAGGGAAGTAAGTTTGGGGGAGTTTTAAAAATGCTATCCGTAGCCCTATCGTGATTCTCACTGCTTTGCTTCTAAGTAGCATTCAGTCTTTAGTTCATGCTGGGTGGATTTCATGGTTTTCAAGGTACGATAACACCAGGCTAAAGATCCCGTTCCATTTTTTTTCCAACACGCTTCTGAGTAGGGACAGGCTCTGCTCCCACAGTCACCAGTTTCCTTCTATTTGCTCACTACCCACTTCCTGTTTTCCTGGATGCTCGCCCTTTCCCATGGCAGTGGGAGCGGCTGTGTGGCCAGCTCTCCTGCTCGGGGAAGGAAAATGGCAAACACACACCAGACCAGGGCAAGAGTGCTTCCCTGGGCTCGCTCTGAAGTCCACACACCTGCCAGGCTTCAAGGGTGCTTCCACCACAAACAAGATTCCCAGAATTGTCTTTGTGTCATAAGGTTGAAGATTAACTGCTTTGTTTTGAGACAGGCAAAGTGTTTAATTTTGGTTCAGATTTTAGAGCACACTGTTAGGTAACTTTAAACAGAAGCCTGGTCTCAACTGAGGGGTGTTAGCAAAATTCTTGCCTATCTTTTCCTGCTTTCTGCTCTGCACTCAGGCAAGTTCACGGCTGATCACAGAGCCAGAGCCTTTAGGGAGCATCTGGCCCAGAGTGTGGGGATTTGATTACAGCCATTTGCCAGTAAGCCACAGAGCTGTGCCCAACGTACTCCTACATCCTCGGTTCTTCTGCTGAGTCACTCTGCCTAAAATACGATTTATGATTATGATGATTATTATGAATTTTATATGAAGCAAACTCAAATTACTATGTCTAATTTAAAATGGCTAGCTATTTTCTCTCATTTTATTTCCCTATTTTAGAATTTCCTTAAAATTCTTTAGAACGGGCTACTTAATCACAGATTGAAAACCAACCACCTAGAAACCTTCGTGGTGTTGCTGGAGGTGCTATGACTAGACAGGTCATTTGGATCAGGGGACAGGGACCCATTTTTCCTGCATGCCTTCAAAATCCTTTGCCAATCACCCCAGCGAAGTATAGCCAAGGGAAGACTGATGTACTCAAACCTATCATAGGAAAATGTCTACTAAAAGGATAGTCATTGAATAGTTTAATTGTAAAAATATAAAGCCCACTGAGGATCTGTAATTTGAACTCTGTACGCATTGATCTTTAAATCTCCAGGGTCTTCTCATTGGAATATGTGAGGGATGACTTGGTAAAGGCCCAGTCGAGACCAGCTCTGCAAGTCTTGGGAACACACAACGCAATGCAACTAGCCACATAGGCCGCATCATGGTCATTCACAAGGAAGGCTCCGCTGAAATCCAATGTCAGCAGAAAGCAAGCTGATTAGAAAGTTGCAGGGGAAAAAAAGATTCCATGTGCACAAGTGTATTGCCTTAGCCATGCACCCGAGGCACCTAAGTGCAAGATTAGATGTGGACGGGTTAGTAAGAAAGCTTATTTGCATGAAACACATGGAATTCAGAAGACAGACCCGGGAAGCCCTATTCCACTGTCACCATAATTATACTCACAGTGACGTTTGTGCTGTAAGGCTTTGAAACGGGACACAGCTCAGGAATTTTCCTCCTATGTGTGCAATAAGTATACACCAACTCAGACTCCACAGGCCATCCCGGCCACGGCTGCCAGGAGGCACTGAGAGCAGGACCCGGGAGAGAGGAGCCCCTCTTCTGCCCCCGGGGTGTGGCAGAGAGCAAGTCCACGAGCTCTGGGCACACACACCTCACACTGGCCCCTCAGCTGACTTGGAAAAGGCTGCATTCTGTCTACTTCATCTTCCCCACTGGCTCACGGTCCTCTCTCTGCACCCGCTCACAACATGCCTGATGAGCTCCAGACGGCAACTAAACCTGGGGTTGCAACCCGAGTGTAGGGGAAGCCGTGGGCTGTTTACACAGCATGCATTCCCTGCATTTCCAGTTCACAGAGCTCTGGTGTTGACCAGTGACTTCCACTTCCAGAGGAAGTTGATCCTGTCCCCAGCTGTCGGGATGGGCTTCCATCACCTTGGGTGACTCCGTTCTCAGCAGAGACTGGGGCAGTGTATTACCCAATGGTGGTCAATGAGACATAATGGAAACTGCAGTTGGAGGCATCTGGGAAAGGTTCCCCATGCAACCATTAGAAGAGATAGTCTCTCTGCCTCCTTTGAAAATTCTGGTGTCTGGATGTGGTGCATGGAGCGCCCTCAGGACCAGCCCGAAGAGGAGGTCGACCCCAAAGATGATTTAGAGAAGACACTGAAAGAGCCTCAGTCCCTGGTGACAACTTTAGGCTTCACCGAAGTGCAGTCCGTCCCACTCTGGGCTTCCAGTTCCGGGAGATGAGGGGTTCCCCGACTGTGGAGGTAGGCTTGAGAGGGGTTTCTCTTTCTTTCAGCTTATACTGGTGATCTGTTACTACAGAACACATTACCTCAAGACGCAGAGGCTTAAGACAATAAGCATGAATTATCTCACAGTTTCTGTGGGCACAGCTTGGCTGGCTGCCTCTGAGTCTAGGTCTCTCACAGCGCTGCAAACGAGGTGCCCCTGGGCTGTGGTCTCAACTATGGGCTCTGCTGAGGGAGCATCTGCTTCTAGGCTCCCTCCAGTGGGAGTTGGCAGGACTCAGTTCTCATGCTCAGTGGGCTGAGAATCTCAGTTCCTCACTGGCTGTTGGCTGGAGGCTCCCTCCGTTTTTTTTTTGCCACGTGGATCTCCCCACAGAGCGGCTCTCAACATGGCAGCTGGCTTTCCTCAGAATGAGCGAGGGAGAGAGGGAATCCAAGATGGATGCCACCGTCTTTTTTTAAACCTAATCTCAGAAGTGACAGGTAACATCCCACTGCTTCTGCCACATTCTGTTCAGCAATGTTAGTCACTAAACCCAGTCCATGTTCATGGGTAGGGGATTACACAAGGGGGTGAGCACAGGAGATGGCGACCATTGGAAGGCATCCTAACGGGTAGGCCAGAGCCGGAAACAAGTAAGAAAGAAGCGGAGGCTAGGATGCTGGATATTCCTGAGATCCTCACATCTTTCTCAAGTGCGACCACAACAAGGGTTTGACGCAGTGCTGACCCCGTGGAGAGTATCCCATAGACAGAGCTGAGCTGGTACTGGATGCCCTTTAGCCTGGAACCCATCTCAGTTCAATGAAGCTGAAGGGAAGAGCTTTATCATTGTAACCTGATACTTAGTGATTCACAAGGAGACATTTTCTGGCATATTCTGCTACTGAGTGAATGCTGTGTGTTTGCTGACGAACAGATACAAACATGAATAAGACTGGCATGGCCTCCAAGTGGCTTGAACCAGTGTGTGCAATACAACATGGGGGTAAAGAGTAAACACCTGGATGGGGGAGGAATCTGGACTGCAGGCATGAGGCGTGGTGGGATGGGTCCCTGAGACCCCGGCCGGGTGTGTGGCTAGAGTGTGCAGAGAGTTCACATCCCTCTGATACCCAGGCGGAGCTGGAGGACGGGCTGCGTACGGGGGCCTCTTCAGTCAGAACACGCATTAGTGGGTGGTCACTGTATCTCTTCTGCCTACAAACCATTCGTTGGCTCAAAAAGAGTGCAGGGGTGGCAGATAAATGCGGCGCTGACCTAGAACACACGGTCTTCTCCATTTATCTTTGTTGCAGGTGAATGTGGCTTTCATGGCCACGTGCCAGGTATTGGTAACATGTTCAGCATGAAGACAGGAAACGAAGCATCTGTGCTTGGGCTCAGGGCTGACGTCCAGCGAGTTCTCGGGTCAGTGGAAGGGGAGGCTGTCAGCAGCTAGGTGGGGTATATCAGCAAAGCATGAGGATGGGGGCTGCACCAAGATCCAACAGAAGTCAGGGTCAGGGTGAGGGAAAATGGCCAGAACCAAAAGTTCTGGAGAGACATCAGAATGAAGGGTGGTGCTGTGTTCGACCCATTTCACGTCTTCTTGCACCTCCTTCATCTGTGTACAGACCAGCATCCATCAGCTCTTTCATCCTTCTTATCCCTGAGGTTGGCTGAGCTCACGGCTTTCAACAAAATGCATGTTTCCTCTTTTTAACAACCTGAGTGGACTATACTATCTGTATAACAAGGAATGTGCGAAGCCAAAGATGTGCCCGTAGGAATTTCTGGAATGGTGGGGAAAACTGGACGGGTGGTGGACAGAGCAGCAACTGAGGGTCAAGATACCCTAACGGGAATTCCTGCTGAACCTATCCTGTGATAAGACCCTGCGCCAGTGATGTAAGTCCTTTTGACTCAGTTTCCTCCAGTGACAGAACCTACCCCCCGCGCTGGGGTGGGGACTGAGCAAGATGTCACATGTGACATGCCTCGTGGACCACCCAGCCCTTGCAGGCACTCGGGGTCGGTCTCCACTAGAAGCACATCATTTCTTTTACAAGGAATGCAGGAGAAGTACAAGAGCTTAAGGCTGGCATAAAACCATCTCCACTCAGCTTCCTTCCACACTGCTGCAAATAGCCAGAAGTCTGACCAGAAGGTGAGACTGTATACGCCAGCAAGGGGCCCAAATTCACATCCAGCAGTTACGTGCCAACAGCCAATAGCCCCCTTGTGACAGGTGGAAGAAATACCCAGGTTTCAACATCTTGTGAAAAAATAAGACAGATGACAACACAGGGTTTGTTTTCCTTCACTGCTCTGAAGTCCCGAATCAAAGAAGGCAGGGTGCTTTCTGCCTGGTTGGGTAGGAGATCCCGGTTTTCGATGCTGCAAAAAGTGGTCAGGAAAGTTCTGCACGTTGGGTAAAATAGAAGCTCTGAGTTGGATGCATTCAGTTCTGGTGCAGGGGCAGCCAGGAGACAGGAGCAGGGAGCAGGAGGAGGAGGAGACTTTGTGGAGCCCCAGCTCCCTACCTCACAGGGCCCCTCTCCCCCCATCCCTCCCGCTCTTCTTCACTAGGTTACTGGCGTTTCCGAGAGGGGAAGAGGGTGGGGGGGATTATGACCGGAGGGCCAAGGAGAGTCTGATGACACGTCTGGGGAAATGAAGGCATGGGGAGAACACCATGGGCCCGGGAGCGGGGTGGGAGGGTGGGGCGAAACCATGAAGCAAGAAGATGGGGAACCTCATCCTTTGTCTGTTGCCTGGTTCCATTCTCTCTAAGGGAGGGGCGGGAAATGATTTCACAGCACCATAGAAACCCAGGAGGAAGCTCTCCTACCCAAGCCTGATGCCAGCCTTTGGAAGCAGCCCTCCCAAATCTCGCCTGCCAGTCTCCCCAGCAGACGCCACACACCGATGGTGTCCCCCAAGTGCAAGGAGGCCTGGGAGGAAGTGGGGATCTGCAGGTTTGCATCAGTTCAGGTGTGGGCAAGTATGCAAGGCCTGGCTGTCCTATCCACAATCTACTGGTCTTGCAACAATCCCCTAATTGCCATTTAGCTTTGCTGTTTTCCCTCGGCTATTCCTCCCCTCGCTGGATCGCCCAGGGTCCACAGGAGGATTCTGGGCATGAGGACAGCATCCACAGAGTTGGCCCCCGAAGCTCATGGGCTTGAGACCCACTCTCTTCAGAGACGGAACAGCTCCAGAGCTGTCTACACCTCGGCTGTTATCTTTCTGACTGAGATGTCTGATCCTTTACTTTTCCATACCCTGTAGACCTTATTTGCTTCCCAGAAGCATGTCCAACGTCAAGATGATCAAACATATTTGAAGGATGGAAAATAAGTATTTGTCAGAAAAGATGGAATGAATCAGGATTAGTTTTCCTACAGCAGTAGGTAAGTAATCCGACAATTATCTTCTTTACCCAGAAGCTGGCAGCGAGCTAATCATCATTTCCAAAGAAGACAGAAAGAGATCAAGGGGTCCACTGTCAGAAAAGTATGAACTTCCCAGCCAGAGGCCGCACCCACGCATGGGCCCCGGCTGCTCACTGGGCGGAGTGTAGAGTGGCGGACACTGTTTTGAGAATATGGTCCAGGATTGTGCCCCTTTATGATGAAGCATCGCTGCCAAGCTGAGTCATCCTCAAAGGGGCGAGCACGGGCTTGCCATGCTGATGACGCCATCAGAATACATATGGTTAAATATGTAAAATGATTACCCATCAGGAGGGAGGGTATTTATTATTCCATAAATACACAGTATTTATGGAAGTCCCAAAGAAACCTGAGGAGACAACGAAGACAGCCCGGTCTCAGCCAGGGTGCGACAAGAAGTAGAAAACAATGAGACTTTAATTCTGGCTATTGCTAGACGGAACTCAAGCTCTTTCCCCTTCTGCTGCCTCTGTTTCCCTTTCTGCAGGGTAGCACTCCTACCGCTTGGTCGCTGACCATACGATTCAAAGGTCCTCATTCATAAGTCCCCCCAGGTCTTGAACACGGCTCCCCTCTGCACTCTCAGCTTGCCGGAGTGAGCTCACCAACAAAATCCCATAATTGCTGAGCTGGACTGAGTGGGCTCTTGCTACCTGCAGACTTCTGAGGTTAGTTCTAATTTGAGGAACAGTAGCTCCTAGCTGACTGTCTTCACCCACACAGTGCGATTTTGGCCGAGGTCTGACCGCAGTGTGAATGATTAATGAGTTAAGTCATTCTTTATGGGCACCTGCATGGCATTCCGAGCGCATTCACTGTTAAATCGGACACACTGCATTGAGCATTTAGAAAGAAAAGCTGGAGAGGAACGTCACAAACACCCCAAAGCAAGAATGGAAAGTCTGGAAACCCAGCCCTGATACCGGTGAGCGGAGAGATGGGCAGTTGACATATGGGAAAGAAAACAAGAGGCACGTACGTGTGGGTCTCAGGTCCGAGGCCTCGGAACCAGTACTCTCCCCAGGAAAGCCGAGAGGCTCCGCCACGTCTGTGTCAGGAGGAGGGTAGGGTGGGGGCAGGGGGAGCACTAACTGGGGGGGGCCCCCGAGCAGAGCCTCTGGGAGGCTTTTGTGGCACCTGCCGTCCAACACCTACATGGAATCAACAGGGGCGACTTCAGAAGGTAAGCCCGAAGACTCTCCGCCCTCCCACGGAAGGCACACAGCCATCGCTCACCCGGGCATCAAAAATAACCTCATGGCACCGAATCCAACCACACCCAGCACCAAATCCAGCCATACCCGGCGCCAGATCTGACCACACTCGGTACCAAATCCAACAGCACTCGGTACTGAAGTCAACCTCGCTACGCATCAAATTCAACCACACCTGCCACGAAATCCAGCCACACCCGGTATCAAATCCAACCACACTTGGTACCAAATTGAGGCCCATTAGGCACCAAATCCAGCCTCATGGCACCAAATCCAACCACACCTGGTATCAAAGTCAACCTCACCGTGCACCAAATTCAACCACGCCTGCCAACAAATCCAGCCACGCCCGGTATCCAAATTCAAACTCACTAGCCATCAAATCCAACCTCATGGCCCCAAATCCTGCCTCACTCATGCTTTAACATTTTACACACACAGTGTCCTCTCCTTGAGCCAAACTGAAAATACCTACTTGTTTGCAATTTGTTTCTGGCAGGCACAACTACTCCCAAATGCCGGGCTTGAAATGATTCTTAAAAGCCCCCTCGGCAGCTCTGTTGCGTTAAAAGGAACTCCTTTTATACATGTTAGTTTTTATTGGGGATTATTTTTTTTTTAGCTTCCTCTTGTTATTTTTACCTGTTAACTATTGTGGATTAAGCAGCCACTAAATCAGCTTACCTCTTTAAGCCCATTTATATCAGCAATCTGTTCCACTGTTTGGGGTAATAATTTTCAAACTTTGTTTTGAAAAGGGTCCCGACTTGGAGAAAGAGTTAGAGGGGGCATCTCTGTTTCATCTGACCTCTGGAACCCTTGGGGCAGCCCCTTCTTTGCTCTGCTGACACCTGGGGGATCCACTTGCCATTTTATAGAAATGGCTTTCTTCTGCTAATAAGATTTTTGAAGGTCAATGACTTAATATAACAAAGCCATATATATCCCTTGTGCCATAAATCATACTTCCCAGTATTTCTTTGAAAAACGTTTTCAAGCTTTTATGTTTGGAGTCATGTAGTAACTAAGAGACTCTGTGCTTCATGCCTGCCATCAGATTATTAATAAATAAATATTAAGAAATATAATTTCTTCATCAAGAGACATATCCACTTAGTCCTTCTCTTGATTACAGTTCTCTAGATGTGGGAGAAGAGTGATGTCCCCATGGCTAGACATCATTTGTCACCTCAAAGTGCAAAGAAGCCACAAGCCATCAGGATGAGCACTGTCTGGTTGGTCCACGGAAGTCACCCCCAAGGGCAAGGCATGTGGGGAGAACAGGCTTTGTCCTGGAAGCTTCTCTCTACCAGAAGGCTCAGTTTTGTTTGCCAAGGAACTTGGGTCAGACCCAAATCCAACCAATACCATTTTAGTGCAAGTTTCAATTTTTTTCCCCCTCTTATATCTAGGTAGCTGAATAAAAAGATGCTCGTTTGTGTGGGGTGTGTGGGCAGGGGTAACTTTTCACATTTGTATCTGTTAATGTAAAGCCTAGACTTCGGTTAACAAAGTTCAGCTTGCGGGATCGCTAGCGTACCGTTACTTCACGGGGATCCCTGATGGGGATGGAAGTCTCCCTTAAAATTGTTACCAAGACCTCTACCATCCTCCTGACCTCTCAAAGTATTCAAGGTCACTGCCAGCCCGAAGGGAGCTTCTGGCTTCCTTCTCAATCTTCACAAACCAAAGTTGACAGATGAGAGAGAGGCTCGTAGTGAATTACTACCGTCCATACCTCCTCCCTGTAATGTGCTCCTTAGAGCGGGACTTGTCCGTACAGTTTTCAGTTTCCAAACATCGACCTCCCTCTCCTGAACAACCATGGGCACTGGCTGCCTGCCCGCACCCGGGCCAGGTTCTCCAAGCGTGGGGACACGAGCCGGCAGTCAGTCCTTCACAGCTGATCGGGAGGCCCTCCCTTGGTCTGAAATGGGCTGTCTGGCCTGGAGGTTGGCACGACTCAGCCGCATCCACACTACCACCTACAGTGGATGCTTCTTACGAGTGCAAGCAGGAACCATAAATCTGAGGGCTGTCATCCCTTTGCCACAAGAGTGGGCGAGAGCTCGGCAGGGAGAACAGGGGTCTCGTCACGGAAAAGGAGACAACGAGGTTTATTTTGAGAAGCTGCTGATCATGGGTTCTGTAAATCTGGTAGTATTTTCCTCTGGTCAAGAGGATGAACTGGCATGAAACATAGACTATGGTTCCTTAGGATCATCACTTCCCTGGTGGCGAAATGCTGAGACACGAACAGGGAGGTGTTGCCTGGGGGGAAAATGGCTGACACACAGCCAAGCAGCTTGTATTAGAGTTTCGGACACTGACAATGTACGCGCTTATCCTTGGGAGTCTTCCTTTTGGGGGCCACAGTCATGGGGTCTAGGGGAGAATGTGAGGGTGCCCTATGGAGTAAAGTAGCATCAGGCCCACATGGCCATCGGATGGCCTCTGTAATGAGCTGATGCACCTGTAATCACAGGGCCTTGTCTCAGGCAACCCCCGCTCCTCAAGAGCAACATCTGTTCCTACATAAATGAAATTGCAAACATGGACTGGCTTAAAATTAAATGAACCATCCCCGACTCTTGGATCTAGAGACCCCTGCCACGTCTCTCTCTGCCACCTGTAACATGAGGAGGTGGCATTTAATGATCTAACATGTCTCTCTGCTCACAGATATTACGGTTCCATCCTTTTTCCTTTTGGTTCCTTGTTCCCAAAAATATCAGGGTGTGTGTTTGCTACACATGTAAAAGCGGAGGTCGATTTCAAACAGGGTGGTCAAGAAATTAGGGAACTACTGTCAACTGATCTATAAACCTCCTGGGGACTAGAGGTCTTTCAAAACAGCCTCCACAGACGTCATCCTAAGAACACACATTCTTCCATCAGGGAGACACACACATGCGCGCACTCGCCGGTCTGGCGCCGCTCATCTCCTCTCGAGCACCCTCAGCCATCCTCCACCCTTTCCGCCTGCCCCCCACCTCCGAGCCTCCATGATGCCCGGAAAATATGCCTGTAAGATACTAAGTGAACCCTCAGGTGTTTATTTCCAGACTTTCTTTCCTTAGCATAAATATTTTCCGAGTTAATGCCATAGTGGAGGACGCGACTGCAAGAGTTAATAGCAGTGCCAGAATTCCACGCAAGACCAGGCTCAGGGGCGTGCAGACGGCAGCTCGGCGCACTCACCCGTGGTGCTCTTCCTGTTCTCCTCCCTGTCCTGCGTGCGAGGGGGCACCAGGGGGCTTGGCGTCGGGGGCTGTGGCGTCGGGGGGGCTGGCGCTCGCCTCTTCTTTTTCTGCAGGTCAATCTGGGACCCCAGAGATACCTGGGAAGCACAGAGAAAGGTGACAGTGTCAGAGAGTGGGGTGCACAACTCAGAGAAGCTGGCCTATGGGATGCGGTGCTCTAAGGAGCGTTGGTAGATTGCCAGGTTCCTTTCTGGGGTCCCAGGGCAGGTGGTGGATGCCCTGGTGTGAGGGCTTGCCGTGCGGCTCAGGAGCGGCCCCGAGGTGGCCCAAGGATGCTCACAGACATCCCAAGACCCCTCTGAGCTGGGGGAGCTGGGGCTCTGCCCCAAATTGCCAAGGGATTTCAGGCCAGTCAGGGGACTTAGTAACTTCCCCTCAGAATAAATATGAGAAAGGGGACCCTTCGCCCTTCGTTAAATGCAGAAGAGAACCAGTCCTTCTGGAAACTTGAGCAAGGGCTGCCATGATGTGCACCCATGCAGCGGGAGAGCAGAAGGGCCTGGCTCAGGGCTCACTGTGCCTGGAATTCCGCTTGTTCCCCTGCCCCTGCATGTTCCCGAGCAGCCAGGACTAGTCACTGTCCACAGATGGGCCACCCATGCACCGGAATTACAGTGAAGTTTGTCAGACTGTGGCTCACGGTGTCAGCCTAGGGGATGTCAAGCTCTGTCCACGCAGAAACCCTGCTCCCACCGAAGAATTGTCCCAACGACAAATTCACAGCTTCGAAAGGCTGCATAAAGACTGCATGTTCTCCTCTCTTCCCCAATACAAAGTTTTCATCCGTTCATTCTCATCGATGGATTTCAATGCACTGCATTTGAACGTGCAGTGTGTGCAAATAAGGAAAACCATTTACTCTGCTGTGTCCCTGCACTCAGGGAGCCCACAGCTGAGTCCCTGCCTGGGGTCGAAACAGTCCCTGATGGCTCAAGGGCTCGTTGTGGGAGGGCTGCCTACCAACCCCACCCCGGTGTGGATCTGTTCTACCCCTGGTGCTCCCTGGTTTAGGAACGCAGGCTCCCAGCGTGTGTGCTGAACTGCGCGCATGCCCCACTTCCATAGAAGGCAACGTCCTCTTCTGGGCTGGGCCTGGTGTTTCCTGTGTTTGTACGTGTGTGTGTAAAGAGTCTCCTTTTAAATTTTTCTCAGTAATACACATTTATTGCAAAATAAATTTATATTTAAAAACTACATAAGCAAAAGAAAGAAAAACAAGTCACTTTGTTAACACTCGGATTCTAACTACTAACAGTTGGCATACATTTTTTGGTCTTTACTTTTTTTTTTTTTTTAGATTTTATTTATTTATTTGAGAGAGAGAACAAGCACAAGCAGGAGGAACGGCAGGCAGAGGGAGAAGTAAGTAGGCTTCGCACTGAGCAGGGAGCCCAATGTGGGGCTCGATCCCAGGACCCTGGGACCACGACCCGAGCCGAAAGCAGAGGCTTAACCAACTGAGCCACCCAGGTGTCCCTGGTTTTTACTTTTTCTTTTCAAAGTCATATACTTTCCACCCTTCTACTACAATACACAACGTCCACCTCCTTTACCCATACAGCTCTGTAATATATTTCATGGAAAACACAGACAGAAGGAAAATCAAGTCACTCCACAAAGCTCAGAGCCTAGCCAGCACCTCATGGTCCACACTGCCCCCACTCCAGAGGAACCACTTCAAACCCTCTCTTTTGACGTTTACTCTGTTTTTAAAAATAATACGCTTATTCTGCTATTTCTTGATTTCCCCATGTTAGATACTGGCTTTCTACTCCAGAAGAGGAAGATTTAGCTCCCTGACACACACACACACACACTCACAGTTCCTCCTCAATCTTTCCAGAACTTATGGCTCAGGGTTAAATTAACACTATCTAGTTCTACATATATAGTTATAATAGATTTAATTCCATCAAACAGAAATCTTCAAGAGGAAGTTTCTCCAGCTGAGACGTTTCACGTCTATGTTGATGTTTTCTTTCTGGGTCATTTTGATTTCTCTGAACTTGGTAACTGATTTGTTTTCTAACTTTTTCTTCTGGGTTTCCTGGAAATGGCTTTTCCTCGACTCAGCTGTTTTTCTCCCTTGTTTTCTGGATCCCAGGCCTTTTTAAAAATTGACTTCCTTGTTAGAGTGGGGCTCAGGCTCTGTCAGCTTTCCAAGGCAAGATGTACGTGAGGTGACTCTAGGAGACCTTCAAAATCTATGACTGTTTCTATGCTGTTCTCCTCACCAGCCGGTCATAGATGCTGGCTCTGTTTTCTTCGTGTGGTCCGCTTCCCCTCTACGAGCTTTAAGGACCCTCTCTCGTCCTTGGAGCCCCGAAATGTCTGACAGCATGCCCTGGGCTGGAGTGCTCTCCACCCATGGTCTGGGGTATTTGTGGAACCCTGCAATCTAGAAATCCTTTAATGCTGCAGACTGTTCTAGCATCATTCCTTTCAGATTTCTTCTTCCCTCTGTTTTCACTGTCTCTCCCTGGGTTCTGATTATTGAATACTGAGGGTTCGAAATCAATTTTCTAACTTTTCTTGAATATTTTTGCCTAATTAAAACATTTTCCTCTTTCTTGGAAATTTCCTTTACCTCATCGTCCAACTCTTGAATTTTTAAAACTCTGTGACTATGTTTTTATTTCCAAGAGCTCCTTCCTGTTACGTATTTTTTAAATAGTATCATGTCTTCTTTCCTGGATACAGTATCTTCTCTTTTCTCTCTGAGGCCATTGTTTATATTTGTTAAGACGCTTTTTTTTTTTTTTTTCTTTTTATGCATTGTTGTTTCCTGCACGTTCCTTTCTCCCTCTCTCTGTCTTAGCGTCTGTCTGTCACATTCTGGCCTTTCCTCAATTTCTGGCAATCCTTGGCCAATTGCTTATAATTGTGTGTTTCTGGGGACAGAGTCTCTTTGACACACCAACAGGTTTCCCTGCAGGTGCCTGGGCAGAAATCCAGTTAGCTCACAGGGGGATCCCTAAATGCACTTATCTGCAGGATTCTCTTCCATGCAGTAGGACCTTCCAGCCTCCTGCCAGAGGTGGGAGCTGGCCTTGCAGAGCGGGAGTTTGGGGGACAGCCCTGGACCCATTGGGCGTGTGCTTCTCCTTTCTCCCGGTGCACAGTACTCTCTGTGTAACTCAGGTCCTGGAGGCAGCCTCTCAGTTCTTTCTCCTGTGGGGTCTGGCACACCTCCCGCTGTGTGTGGCCAGAGGGGTCGGGGGTCTTACTGCTTCACATACACACATCCACTGTCCTTGGTTCCTTCTACCTGCTGGTGTGCACAGGAACTGGGACCCCACTGTCCCCACCTCGCCAGGCCCTGCTCCCTGCCGCTGGGTCTCTCCAGCCAGAGGTCAGCCCTCAGCTGCTTCTGCTTTGCTGGGAATTTGACACAGTCCACCCAACCTAGTTCCCAGTGTCTACTGACCCCTTACTGCTCCTTCTCGCCTTCTCTTTGTTGTAGTGGGCTAATACTCTGCATTCATTTTAGTGGGGCTTCAAAAGGAGACAGAGGGACTAACTCATTTTATCACCCGTATTTCCCTATATATTTTTAAAAGGCTGTCTGGTAAGGCATGGGATCCGTGAGCCAGAATTAATTCAGTCAACTCCATTAAGATTGTTTGGTTTTGGCCAGTAAAAATTAGACTTCTTAGCACACCCTGAGAGTTTTATCTTTTCTTGCCTTTCTTCTTCTTTCTTGTCTTTTTCTTTTTTAGCGTTCCATAAGTCCCTTTACTAGAATGTCTGAGGTAAGGAACATGTAAGATTGGAGGGACACACCAGTTCTAAATTGCTTCCCCAATTTTAAGAATCCTTGTCATGTGCTTAGCTCAACCTGAGTTTGTGATGAACTCACCAGGGCTCTTGCAAATAAATGGATAGCAAACCTTTCCACGTTTCTGTTAATATCTGTATGTTACTTTGGTCCATTGTTCTGTCTTGGGCCCCAGTGCTGGACTCTCAGGAGACCCTGTTTTGCTGTGCCCTTTGCCAGGCGCTCTTGGGTAAGGGGCGGGACACTTACCCTATCACCTACACCCTCAGAACCCTGCCTCTGCTTCCCACCCAGTCACTGATGCAAATGTTGAAAGGCATAGAGCTTTGGCTCTGATACCTGGATTTCTTCCTTTGGGGTTGAAATCAATTCATCAATTAATGGTGATTGTTCACATGCGATAGATTTACCCACGTGCATCATTTTCAGGTTCACATTTCTCAATGTCCTTATTTTTAAAAGATGAGAGACTTTGTTAAATGCCATTCCTCCCCTTATTCCTTTCATTAAGGAGCAAGCAGGTGTTGGCTCCTTATCCTGTGACAAGAATTGCAGTGGATTCAAAGACATGAAAACTTTCTGACCTCAAGTTGTTCACAGTCTAATGAAGGAGACATAATTCTATAACATTTACACAATCTCCTAGGCTGGAAACACTGCCCAAAGCTGTAATTTGGGGCTTACTTGGGGACATGGTTCCTTCTGGGAATTCACGCTGGTTAATCAGAGCCCACTAAGCTCCCACTATATCTATATAATAATGACACGTTCCAGAATTCTGCTGAGTGTCGACATCAAGGTGGAGATAATTGGAAGAGAGGGGCAGGGAAGCAGTTCTGGCTTACCCAGTCTGGTAAAGCAATTCACTTGTTGAAAAAAGTTCTGGCTCACTACTTGTTACAAACTTTGGAGAAGCATCATGGCATTCCTGGAGGTTTGCTGAGATGGTCCAGCTTCGCCAACAGCATTCCTCTTCCCAGAGGTAAGGACAGACCACTCAACAAACATTTGTTGAAGACCACCTAGTTCCCAGATATAGAGCGACTCCTGATCAATTAAGATAACATGCTTGGAAAGCGTTTGGCAAGCTCTGAGACCACTAATCGAGACGAGTGCTAATGGGCAAAACATTTTTTTTTTCCTGGAGCTTTTGTTAGTTTAACCTGTTTAAACAGAAATGTTCTAGTAGATGTACTTACAGACTTCAAGGAAATACTATTTACAATAGCTGCAAAGATTTAGTAAATATTTACTAGGGGTGCCAACTGTATCCAAACACAACTACCTCAAAAGAGCTAATTTTCCTAAGTCTGTTTGGTAAAGGAAGAAACAAGCTCTGCAGCTTACGGCAGATAACTTGCCCAAGGCCATACAGCTAATGAGTGGACAGAGTTGGTACTTGAGCTTTGAGTCCAAGCGTTCCTTGGAAGAAATAACTCCTGCGGTTTGGAATGGAAATGTCTATCCCTAGGAGTCCACACACAACTAACACCCATGGAGTTCTCATTGTCCCACACGGCAACCTATCCACCTACAGGGTGGAAACAATTTGTGCTGGAGAGAGTTGCTTCAGAAAACACTTCTTAGACCTGAAGCACATCTGTATGTTCTTCAAGGAACATGTGAAATCCGGGGGAGGGGAAGTTCTGCTTTAAAGAGAATGGGTCGGACTCTCACCACGAGACACAGAGCCTCCTGCTGCCACCTTGCTCCTGGAGCTTGCTCAGGGCGTGGCATTTTGTAGGAATGTGAGAAAAAGCGGTTCGTGCCTGTGTGTGTGTGCATATGTGCGTGCATGTACGTGTGTGTGAATATGCATATGTGTGTGCATACAGGTGTGTGTGCACACATGTGCGTGCATGTGTGTTTTCCATGTTCCTTTACAGTTTTTATCTATATGAATATGACATTCACATTATTTTTTTAGGGAAATGGACATATCCCTCTAGGTTTTAAGTGTTTGGGCTAAAGGACAGAGACATGAGTAGATTTGAGGGTCTATGTTATGAAATAAAATTAGTACAGCTCAGTACCTTGCAGACATTTATGTGTTCATTCATTCCTTCTTCCTTCCATCCACCCATCCACCCACCCATCCACCCATTCATTCATCCATTCATCCATGCACCCACCTATCTGTATCATCCATCTATCCATCCATAATTCATGCACCCACCCACACACCCACTCATACACCCACCCATCTACCCATCCACTCATCCATTCACCCAAGCACCCCCCATCCATATCACCAATCCACCATCCATCCATCCATCCATCCATCCATCTATCCATATCATCCATCTATCCAGGCATCCATCCATCCCTATCCATCCATCCATTCACTCATCCATCCAAACACTTGGGTACTTGATGCCAAGCTCCAGGCTAGGCACAAACCAGTGAGGGAAGGAATACCAGGTACCTTTCTTCCAGCCACACTGAACTGGTGGCTCACTGTGCTTGGCAGTGTTGTCTTGAGTCCCTGCTTTCTGCCCTTCCCAGAATGCCCTTCCTTGTCCAACGCTTCTGTCAGTCTTCTGCCCCTCCTGAAATCTTCCTCAGTCTTCAGGAAGCCCCCTGAAATTTCCCGGGTGGGTGTTAATGGCCTGTCTCCTATGCTTCAATAGCAGGTGGTTCCAATGTATGAGCAGTGCCCTGCTGGAGCTCCATCCTCACTGCCTCCCCTGCCTAGTTCAGCTCCTATAAGCTTGGAACAGGAAAGGGTCTGTCTTATAAGCTCTCAATTTCCACAATCCCTAGCCTCATGCTTCTGCACTTTAGGAATCAATAAATGTGTGTGGAATACAAGAAAGACTAAAGGAGACATTCTATATAAATGTGGCATGCTGTGGAGGGAGTTTATAAATATTGTTTTTCAGCCAGAGCCCTCAAGTCTAACACAACCCTAGCCCCATATCTCATCTCTCTCTTATTCAAAATGAAAATACCCTACTGTTTTTACGTAGGTCCAAATGAAAGTCATATATTCTCACTGAAAACAGTTTGAATAATAGAGGGGCATATCAAGTGCTAAGTGACATCTTCCTTTCCTCTGCTCCCAAGAGATAACTTCTATTAAAGCATGACATGCATCTCCTTAGGCTTTCTTTCTGTGCATCTAGCTACATGAATATTGATAAAAATGAGAGCATACTCTCTTGATGGCAGCGGCTTTTGTCATCTACACCACTGCTAGGCGTAGGTCTCCCTGACGTCTTGAGGTCGGGAAGGGTCCACCCTGTGGGGACCACCTGTTTTTATCTGTCCTCCAGGTTTGGCATTTGATTTGTTGCTTTGTTGTGTTTGATTTGTTGCTCTTTCAAATTATATTGCAGTGAGCGTCCTCACCTAGTTATCTTTTCCACTTTGTTTATTCCCTTATGATCCCACTCCATAAACTTGCTGGCTCACCAGCAATATGATTTTTTAATTTCATTTTATTTTTATTTTTTTAAAGATTTTATTCATTTATTTGACAGGGAGAGACACAGTTAGAGAGGGAACACAAGCAGGGGGAGTGGGAGAGGGAGAAGCAGGCTTCCTGCGGAGCAGGGAGCCCGATGCGGGGCTCAATCCCAGGACCCTGGGATCATGACCTGAGCTGAAGGCAAATGCTTAATGACTGAGCCACCCAGGCACCCCACAATATGATTTTTAAATGAACTGAAATCAGAATCTAGAAGAGATACCCACCCTTGCATGTTTATGGCAGAGCTATTCACATTGGCCAAGATGTGGAAAAACCTTAAGTTTCCGTTGACAGATGAACGGGTAAAGCATAAAAGGGCTATTCATACAAGGGGGCAGCACTCAGCCTTAAAAAGGAAGGGACTTCTGCAGGCTGTGGCGACATGGATGGGTCTGCAGGACATTATGCAAATGGAAACAAGTCGGATAGAGGGACAAATACTGCATGATTGCACTTACAGGAGGCATCTGAAGCAGGCAAACTCAAGGAACCAAAGTGCGGGGGGCGGGGGGCTGCCAGAGGCCGGGGTGGGGGAAATGGGACCTACCACTCAATGGGCCTGAAGTCTCCATCAAGCCAGGTGAAGAAGCTCTAGGGATGTGCTATGCACCTGGTGTCTCCAGCAACATAACCTACTGTGTGCTGGAACACTGAAAAGCATAGATTGCCCGTGAAGAGCTCTTAGCACAATAAAACACAAACTGAAATAAACACATGATATGTGCCGCCCGATAGGCCCCCAACAAGGCTGTATCAGCTTAAACTCTCACCAACGGCCCCTTCCTCCCACTCAACAAGAGTCGGTGAAAAGTGCCCTGATCCTTTTAAAAATCTATGTTCTTTGAATACAAGGATCAGCGATTTTTATTGACTGCTGTTTATCTGTGTGCGAGACAGAAAGACGTTGACTATGCTTTATTTCTTCTCTCTCGCGTCCATGGTGTTGGCCTTTTCTTAGTGATCTCCCCTAACTTACACATACACTGTGAATAGTGTCCCCAGTTCATCACAGACTTCTAATTTTCTGTACTTTACTCTTTTAGAATGTAAAAATCTATCTGATTCAATCTGTCAGGATTTTCCACCTTTTTTGGAGGGTTGGGGGTGGATTCTAACCCTTTGTCATCCCAAGAAAGGGATTCTTGCTTCCAAATTTAAAGATTCCTATTGTTTAAAGAGTAGTTTAAGTTTAAAGTATTCCTGGTTGAATTTTTTACATTTTTACTTTAAATCAACCTGGACTCAATTTTGCTCTGTGTTCTACATTTTCTCCACATGTTAAATTAGCTTACAACGCAAGTGATGTTTGTTTCATAAATCTGCATGTACCTCCATCATTGTACAACAAAACCCAGTAATATTCCACGCAGAATAAGGGGTGACTCATATTTCCTGTACTTACTGAAGCACCTCTTCCACGGAGGATCTGGCCTGCTGGAAATCTCACTCCTCAAAATCCAGATCCCAGGGGACCCGCTCGTGTCTGGGGCATGCTGCCGGAGGGTGCCCTGCCTGCCTGCCTGTCCCCAAGGGCACCTGATCTCATCTCCACTGAACAGTGATTGTAGACCCAACATGTCCTGCAGAGAGTCAGGGTCAAGTCTAAGAAGAGAGAGTAGTTGGTGATGCATTCTAGACAGCCTTCCCTCTAAACTGCTTAAATAATTTCTAGAAAAGGGAATTCATACTTAAAGAGATATATTTTTTACCGTTTGAGGTAGGTATTTCTTTACTGTGTTCTCTTCTCTGGGGACACCAGGACATCAGTTCTTTAGTATAATGAGGTTGCTCCAGATTAAAACTTAAACCTACACTTTAACCTCTTTGTCTTTAACAGAATGATTATTTACATATAATTTTCCTTCAGGTCCCCTGGTACTTTTAAGATGAGCAGCGCAAAGATTATGAACCAGAACAGCCTAGAAAAGCATCTCAGCTTTGATTCACTGCTATGTCCTTAGTACCAGGAACTGTCCTTAGAATATCTGGGATGCTCACTAAATGTTCGCTGAATGAGGGAGTGTTGTTACCAGAAGCATCCATGTGATTAAAGCAATACTTTTTTTTTTTTTTTTCTTGACAGGTGCACTCATCTAATGACTTTGTGAATGCCATTATGTCTCAGACACTACTCTCACCACTGAGAGTAAGAGATGAGCAAGGGGCGCCTGGGTGGCTCAGTCATTAAAGCGTCTACCTTCAGCTCAGGTCATGATCCCAGGGTCCTGGGATCGAGTCCCACGTTGGGCTCCCTGCTCAGCGGGAAGCCTGCTTCTCCCTCTCCCACTCCCCCTGCTTGTGTTCCCTCTCTCGCTGTGTCTCTCTCTGTCAAATAAATAAATAAAATCTTTTTTAAAAAAAGAGAGAGATGAGAAAGACAGGACCTTGGGGCTGGTTTTGTTGGAAGGGTTGTGGGTGAGGATCAAATTTCTGGCTGAGGTCCCTGTGCGGATGATGGACTTGCTCCTTGCCATGGGGGACACCTGTGGAGAAACAGGTTTACGTGGAAGTCAAGGCTCTCAGTTTTGGACACATCGATGGGGCCTTCTGGTAGATATCCGGGGAGAGAACAGGCTGGAGGTGTTCAACTGGCCCCCTGCTTGCACCCCGCACCCTTCCCGCCCGGCCGCGGCACCGGCCACAGCTCTGCTCAGGATCTGCAAGCACCTCCCAACTCCAGGTGAAACGCCTCAATTACTACGCATTATGTCGCAGTACACATGGGGGGGGGGGCATAGACATCCCTGCAAGGTCCACGATCCTGTTTTCACTGGTTCCAGATATAGCCTCAGAAGCAGATTGCTGGATCATACAGTGATTCTACTTCTAGTTTTCTGAGGACCCTCCATACTGGTTTCCAGAGTAGCTGCACCAGTCTGCATTCCCATCAACCCTGGGACGAGATGCCGGAGGACCAGCCCCTCTGATGCCAGAGGCGTCCTTCAGTGTAGGAGGGGTCCCCTTTCTCTGCATCCTCGCCAACATCTGTTTTCTTGTGTTATTAATTTTAGCCATTCTGACGGGTGAGGTGATATCTCACCCTTGAATAATGTGGGACTTACGGCCTCTGACTTCTGCATTGTTGAAAATCTGCATGTACCTTCTGACTCCCCATAACTTAACTACCAATAACCCATAGCTGACAGGAAGCCTTACCGATTACATAAACATTCGGTGATCACATATTTTGTATGTTATGCGCATCATACACTGTGTTCTTACGAGAAAGTAAGCTAGAGAAAAGAAAATGTCATTCAGAAAGTCCCAAGGGAGAGAAAATACACTTACAGTAGCGGTATTTATTGAAAAAAATCCACAGCTGTTCAAACCTGCGTTCTTCAAGGGTTAACCATATACTAATTACCTTGAGAATGGGATGATGTGAGATAAGTCAGAGAAAGACAAATACTGTGTGCTCTCATTTACTGTGTAATCTAAAAAAGCCAAACTTGTAAAAACAGAGAGTAAAGTGACGGTCATCAGGGGCTGGGAGGCAGGGGACAAGGAGATGATGTGGGACGACCTTGGCATCAGCAGTAAATAAATCCTGGAGATCTAATGCACAGTACAGTGAACACAGGCCCCAATGCTGTATCCTAACCATTATACCTGCTAAGAGACCAGATGCTTATTACTCCCAGCACAATAAAAAGCAATGATAAGGGGCGCCTGGGTGGCTCAGTCGGTTAAGCGACTGCCTTCGGCTCAGGTCATGATCCTGGAGTCCCTGGATCGAGTCCCACATCGGGCTCCCTGCTCGGCAGGGAGGCTGCTTCTCCCTCTGACCCTCCTCCCTCTCGTGTGCTCTCTCTCATTCTCTCTCTCAGATGAATAAATAGAATCTTTAAAAAAAAAAAAGCAATGATAATTGTGTGATGTGATGCAAGTGATTTCGCTACAGTGACAATCATTATGGTATATAAATGCACCAAAGCTCCGTACACCTTAAATTCATACCATGTTGTATGTCAAATACATTTTAACCACAAAAGAGGGAAACTCCAGAGTCCTGACTGTGCCAGAGTCACCTGAACCCCCACCTCGGAGTCCCCTATTGTACTATTCTCTGCTTCCAGGCTGTCCCTGTCTGTCCCCAGCCTGCCCTCCCCCGAAGTGTGCTCTGTCCCCCGTCCACGGAGCCTGCTGACCAGCCCTGAAAGCTGCCCACTGTCTGCCACCCATTCTCACTCACCCGCTTTCTCTCCCAGACACATTACTCTTACATTTCTGTGCACTGGTTGACGGTCTCCTGCTCTCGAACAGAATCTCCAGAAGAGACTGTTACTCGCGCCTTCTCCACACAGACTACAGTGTGTGGCACCAAGTGGGTGCTTCGTACTGACTGACTGACTGACTGACTGACTGAATGATGGAGTGCATGTAAATGCTGCTGGAGGGATCCAGGGGACTCCTGGAGGGATCCAGGGGACTCCAGCGTGTGGAAGAGAGGGAAGGCATACAGGCTGGAAAGTTCTCTGGGAAGAGGGAGGCCACCCTGGGACCAGATGCCGGAGGACCAGCCCCTCTGATGCCAGAGGCGTCCTTCCCAGGCCCCTGGCAGAAGCAGGAGACAGAATGCAGGATGCCAGAGGGGAGTGAGCTCTGGGGAGAGGGGAAGCTCCGCCCCCGGCGACAGGGCTGTGGGCAGACCTGCGGGGCCAGGGCCCACAGGGGTTTGCACCTGGGGCAGCTCCAACCTGCAGCACCACGTGACCGGGAGCCCAGTGGGACAGCGGGGCTGGCCCAGCTCTGGTCTTCGGGGTATGTGCAGAGATTGTGCAAGAATCCAGGCAGGCCACGACGATGCTGGCCACAGAGCAGTGCCTTCAGGGAAGGAAGGCGAGGGACAAGTAAAGAAAGAAGCAGAATTCCAAGTTGGGGGCTTTGGGGCAAAGAGCATGAGGAAGGCCCTAGAACCTGGCCTGGGCTTGCCCCATTGGGCACATTTCTGTTTGTGTTTGCTAGTTCCTGACCGTGGACTTATCCATGTCGCCTTGATTTGCTCAAGAATGCTTCCCTTGCAGCACAGCTCAGGCCAGCCCCCAGCTCCATCCCGCTAGCCCATCTGCCCTCCAGGGGGGTGAAGGATACCCGCTCCCTCCATCCCTCTCCAGGTGAGAGAGGCCTTATGGCAACAGCGCTCAGGTGTTCATAATAATGCTCCGCTTTCCTTCTGGGAATTTGGGCAGGGGTTCGAGGAGACGGTGACATTGTATCCTGATCTTACAGGAAGCATTTGGGGGCACTCTGCACCTCGCAAGGCTCCCCAGATCCTACGCTGCTCACCAGTGAAATGTAACAGAAAATGCAGGGACTCCGAATTTTAGACTTCCCTGTATAGTTTTCCCCTCACAAGTTAATCTTTCCGTCCATCGGTATATACCACCATTTTATTTTGTTCACCATAAATAAAATATTGATCCTGTGTGAGCAAACAGCATCCTTCCTGTAAGCAGTGTCCTAGCTCGGTGTCATCTGGGTGAACAGATGGGGCAAATTCGAATTGAACCGATATGCAGCCACTTCCCTCCTAAATTACGAAAAAAAAAAAAAAAAGTTCTTCCAGGAACTTCCAAACCACACATCATAGACGTACACACAAAGTGTGGGAATTTTTTTCCCAGCGTGGAGCCCAACTCGGGGCTTGAACTCACAACCCTGAGATCAGGACCTGAGTTGAGATCAAGAGTTGGACGTTCCACCGACTGAGCCACCCCGGTGCCCCAAAATAAAAAATGGTTTCCATATTTTTGGCCCTTGCAATTCCAGTGTCCATCAAATGTTTTGGAATTCTCCTTTATCTTTAGGCTCCTGAGAGAGGATGAATAGATTCCAACCAAACTCTGGTGCCTCGGGTCACCCACGCGACCTCCTTTGGTGTTTATCTTCGGTCCGCCGAAAATGGAAGCCCTCTTCATAGGTGGGAACGGGCATGCCACCAGGGAAAATGATTTCCATCCTCCCTATCTTTGGCAATCCAGAAAGAAAAACACCCGGCATGCTTCATGGAAAGTTATGAGAAGAAACAAAAGTGTTTGAGTACTTCCTTTCTACCTCAGTTAGAACAAAATGCCCGAAAGCATGTGCTTTACGTGCTTTTGATTTTTAAATAGAGGCTTTAACATGCAATTCTCAAGTCTGCCTTCCCTTCACATTCCCCAGTGTATACCAAAGGCTCCCGTTCCACCTCTACAAATATTTACGAAGCGTTGTTTTTTCCTGCTGAAACTGCACTAGCTAGAAAGAGGTGCATGGGTACTTATCTGTAGGTTCATCATCTCTTCGAGTTTCAAAGTAATGGCAGAAAAACTCCTTCTTTTAAAATTGCACAGCCACGTGCGTGGGAAAGTTGCCACTCCCCGGGGTACACCCGCAGCTCTCCGAACGCTGGCTGTGTTCTCAGCAGGGCACAAGAATCTGCTGGTGGAGAAGCAGGACGGGGGTCCCCCCGACCCAGGACCTACAGACGTGACAGTAGCTGAGGGCTGTAAGATTTAGAGAGAAGCCCAGAGAACACAGGACACAGACCAGCAGGGGAACCTCCTTCACAAACAGAAGGGAACCAGGACATAATAGCACCCTGCTCTTGAGCAAATAATCCCCCGGTCCAGGAGAACGGACTCCCTGCCGGCAACCCACAGTCCTGTTTCTTCTTCCCCACTGTGGCCCACCATTCTGCCTCGGCCCAGCCCTCGCTTGCCAGAACCTACGTCATGTCTTCAGAGCGAAGGCGAGGAGCCTCCTCTGGCCCGAGCTAGGCAATTCTCTGCAGATTCTCCTTCCTTCCATGATGCTCCTCCTGGGTGCCTCTCTCCTCCTCCCTTTTTCTTTCTTACCCACTCCCATATTCCTGACTGTTTCCTATGTGTGGTAGTTCTCACACTGTCCGTGTGGCCCCACCACCCTGCTCCAGGAACAACTGCTAACCGGCCTCCCCATGTGTGTTTCCTGAAGATGTCTCAAATGAGAACCTGTCCAACCTGTGCCTTTTTTCTTTCATGTTGGGTATGCCCCGGGTACTATCTTGCTCACTTTGTTGATCACGCTATTCCCGGAGCATTTTGGTTCTTTCTCTGAAAGTCTCTCAAAACCACACCTCCATCCCCGCTTCGCCACCTCGGCCCTCACCCAGGCCCTTAGCTTGTCCTGCTCAACCTAAGATCCTTTCATCTGTCTTGCCTCCATTTCTCCTTTCTTGGAGCCAGTCTCCACGGTGCCATCCAGGTCAGATCATTCATGTATTTACTCACAATCTTACTAAATACCTCTGGGGCTAGACACTGTTCTCCATGAAGGGGGCAGAGCCTCAAAAGAGATTCCTTCCTCCTACTCGCAGAGCTTATGTCCTGGTGATGGAAGGTGAGATAAAGAATTAGATCATTTTAGGGTGTGATCCACTTTATTTAAGATAGAGACATAGTGGGGAGATGTTTTTGTGGGGTTGGGGACAGAGAGCTACCATGAGTAATATAAACAAAAGGATCGAGAAAGGTCTCTCTGAGGAGGTGGATATTTGCCTTAAATGAGAAGGAGCCACTTATGCAAAAAAAAAAAAAAAAAAAAAAAAGGGGAGAACTCTCCAGACAGAGAACAAGAAGAAGGTGGGAACACTTGGCGGTTTAAATACTACAAAAGGAGAATGGCTTGAGGCCACTGTGGCCGAGCCTCTGCATGGCGTTACTGGCCTTGGAAAGGAACTTGGCTTTTCTTTGGTATCAGTCAAATAAAATAACAAGTAGGATCAAACCCAAATGATGTCTGTAGCAGCCACCCAACTCCTCGGTGGGGCCCTGGTTTTCCCTCCTGCCTCATCTGACCTACAGGCCTCCTATACCTCGGCCTCCAATGCTGCCACACGATCCCCCTTTACTTGTGCCATCCTGGCCTATGTCTGGCAAACTCCTATCCACCCTTCAAGACCCATGCACAATGTCCCATCTCACAAAAATGAATGAATGAATGAATGAATGAATGCATGAATAAATAAATACATACATAAATAAATAAATATCTGCTTCTTGTGCGCTCCAGGACACTTGTATACACTTTGGCGTCACGGTAACATGTGGAAGGCTTCTTCTTAGACTAGGGCCTCCTCAAAACCAGGGATAGAGCTTATCCATCTGTGTGCTCAGGACCTAACATGGTACCATCCAGGACAGGAACAGCCCCCAATGCATTTTCACAAACAGCAAATGAAATGAGTGTATTTCTGAATGGTGAGACTCAAGAAAGACCCTTTCTTTAAAATAATGTAATTTATTTCTATTACTCTCTTCACATTTATCCACAGGGATACAGGGCAAAGCATGTCCATTTTGAATAGGCTCAGCTGGATTAGCCTACATCCTACAGAGATTTTCAGGTCATCCATTCCCATTTTTCCTAAATACTCTCTCACACACAACTGCATAGGTTTGGACACAAAAAAGTAACGACTGCAAAAGTATAAAAGAAAAAAAAAAAAAAACAATGCCATAGGGTGGGTTTCAGAAGAATCTTTTGAAATAGATTCCACAAATATAGTCTTTGATGTCCTGATTTTTGATGAACGAACAAAGCAATACAATGGAGAACTTAAAGTCTTTTCGGAAAACAGTGCTGGAAGAAATGGACATCCATGTGCAAAATAATGAATCTAGACACAGACTTTATGCCCTTCACAAAAATTAACCCAAATGGATCACAGACCAAAAATATAAAATGCAAAACTATAGGACTCCTGGAAGGTTACATAGGAGAGAACCTACATGACCTTGGGTTTGCTGATGACTTCCAAGATATGACACCAAAGGCAGAATCTGTGCAAGAAATAATTGATGAGGTGGACTTCATTATAACTAAAACTTTCTGTTCTGCAAAAGACAGTCAAGGGAATGAGAAGCAATAGTTGGGAGAAAATATTTGTAAAAGACACATCTGAGAAAGGACTATTGTCCAAACTGCACAAAGAACCCATAAAACTCAACAACTGGAAAACAAACCAATTAAAAACTGGGCCAAAGACTTTAAGAGACACCTCACCAAAGATAATATACAGATCGCAAATAAGCATTTGAAAAGATGCTCCGTACGGTATGTCGTCAGGGGCATGCAAATTAAAACACCAAGTAACCACTTCACACCTATTAGAATGGCCCAAATCTGGAACACCGACAACATGAAATGCTGGTGAGGACATGGAGCCACAGGAACCCTCGTCCATTGCTGGTAGGAATGCAAAATGGCGCAGCCGCTCTGGAAGGCAGTTTGGGGGTTTCTTACAAAACTAAACATATTCTTACCCTATGATCCAGCAATCACACTCCTTGATATTTACCAAAGGAGTTGAAAAACCTGCACATGGAGGTTTATAGCAGCTTTATTCATAACTGCCAAAACTTAGAGGCAACCAAGATGTCTTCAGTCAGAGAATGGATAAATAAACTGGTCCATCCAGACAGTGGAATATTATTTAGTGCTAAAAAGAAATGAGCTACCAAGCCATGAGAAAGAAACTTGAATGCATATTAATAATGAAAAGAGTCAGTTCGAAAAGGCTGTGTACCATACGATTCCAACGACGACATTCCGGAAAAGGCAAAACTATGTGGACAGTGAAAAGGTCAGTAGTTGCCAGGGGAGGTTGTGGGGAGGAGATATGAACTGGCAGAGAGCAAAGGATTTTTAGGACAGGGAAAATATTCTGTATGATATTGTAGTAATGGATAGATGTCAGTATACATTTGTCCAAACTCAGAATATGTAACACCCAGAGTGAAACATAATTGAAATTATAGACTTTGGATGATAATGTTTCAATGTGGGTTTATCAGTTATAACAAATGTATCACTCTGGTGGGGGTTGCTGATTACAGGGGAGGCTATGCATGTGTCCCTGCAGGACATTAGGGAACTGCCAGTAGCTTCCATGCAATTTTGCCGTGAACCTAAATTTCCCCTAAAAATGTAAGTATGTACGTATGTGTGTGTGTGTGTGTGCGTGTGTGTGTATTTAAATAAGCATTTCTTTTTTTAAATTTAATTTAATTTTATTTTTTTTTAAAGATTTTATTTATTTGACAGACAGCGAGACACAGCAAGAGAGGGAACACAAGCAGGGGGAGTGCGAGGGGGACAAGTGAAGCAGGCTTCCCACTGAGCAGGAAGCCCGATGCGGGGCTCAATCCCAGGACCCTGGGAACAAGACCCGAGCCAAGGGAGATGCTTAACGACTGAGCCACCCAGGTGGCCCTTTAATTTTATTTTTAAATAATCTCTACACCCAACGTGGGGCTCAAACCTACAACACTGAGATCAGGAGTTGCATGCTCTACTGAATGAGCCAGCTAGGCATCCCTAAGTGTTCATTTCTATTCCAGTTTGTCATTGATGGAATTTGGACAGCTCTCCTGAAAGTTCTGTGATTAGTTGTTTTGGGTTTTTTGTTTTTTTTTTTTGTGGGGTTTTGTGCGTGCGTGTGTGTATGTTTTGTTTTTGCTCTTGTCTTTGTTTTGCCTCTAAAGAAAAGTTGGAAGCAAGAACCACAGAGAATTTCTAATATATGGGCCATTAATAAACTCTAAAAATTACCTATAAATACGGAAAAATTATCTCCCTGAGGCAATCAAGACAAGCAAGAAGCCCCTCATGCTCACTGAACTCCTGTTAATCGCGGGGGGCCCCTGGGGGGGCTGTAAGTAGCATAGCTGCTTGTGCTGATCTTTTAGGGAGTTTCCAAATGTTGCCTCCCTGAGCACCAGCGTTTGACCAAGGGCTGTGATGCTCCCTTGTCTAGGTCGTGTGTAGGGACTGCTTTCCTCTGCATCTTTCTGCACTGACATGCAGCCCACACCGAGGAGCCCCTGCACGAAAGCCAAGGGCTCAGATAAACACCACAAATTCCATACACACTGAGGCACCTGTAGGCCGGTCCTGGACAAGTTCCTCATTGGCTTCAGTTACTCCCGTCCAGTTCTGTTTTGGATGGAAAAAGTGTGCATCCTCCTTTTATTTTTAAAGATTTTATTTATGTATTTATTTATAAAAAGAGACTCCAGCAGGGGGAGGGGCAGAAGGAGAGGGAGAAAGAATCTGAGGCAGATTGTGCGCTAAGTGCTGAGCCCGATGCAGGGCTTGATCCCACCACCCTGAGATCATGACCTGAGCTGAAATCCAACAGTCAGATGTTCAACCAATGGAGCCACCGAGGCGCCCCCAAAAGTGTGCATTATGCTCCTTGTAGAGTGTGGCCCACAATCAAAACCTAAAACTCCTACAAGTGAAAATAAATGTATTAATATTAGTCTTCCTTGGCATGTGTGCAAGTCAGACATCTTAACTTTCTCCTAGAAGTGACAAAGATCCTTTGGCATAGCTCTTGGGTGTGAGATGCGTTTGATGCGTTTGCTCGGCATGCCTCCTTCTTCGGGGAGACATGGGTTCTTACTCATCCAGGGAATAGATTTCACTGCAGGTGACAGCTTATTTGGGATGTCTATGCTTCACCATAAGTGCTACTGATTTTAGGACTGGGATTCCAGCAGTATTCTTAAGCTCTAGAGCAGGGGTGTCTAGTGCCAACTGATACTCAGAATATATGTTGGAAATAAAATACGAAGCACGTACATAATGAAGACTTAATCAGGCTTTAGGATTCTATCAGCTATTAGAACGATGTGATGAACAGTGAAAGCTTTTCTGAACTACCGTTGCTGTTGTTTATAAGGTTTCTAGTTAGAAACATGCCCTTAATTTTCTCACATCCTCCTCTGAGATTTTTCTCTCTCCTTCTACAAAACAGTCTTCGTTACGATGTGTTTTAGTGACTGGAAGATTCTACTGTCCCTCAAGTCCGTGGATTAAAATGACTCCTTCACATTCTGTTCCTTGGCAAACAGGGAAAGCTAAACAGAAACACACAAAGAATAATACAGAGAATAGTGTGCTTTTTTGTTGTAATTATATCTACTGAAACAATAGGTTCTGAAAAAAAAAAAAAAAACAGAAAAGATTTTCTATGGTTGAATGAGCCCTTTATAAATGACCCAGTCCTTTTCAGTATTAGTTGAAGTCATTTCTCTCTGATACCAGAAGTGGGTTATTTGCTGTTCTCAGGGCCTCATGTTTCAGTTTATTAGAAATATGAAAACTTGAACTTGATGGAATTAAGCGTGGCTCTCTTCATATAATCTAAGATTGCCTGTTTTATATGCATCGTCTGAAGATGATCAAGAGGCTATGACCGAGTTGAAACATTTCCATGCGACCTAAATCCACACACATGTCCCTCTTTGGCCTCTTTACTGGAAGGCCACACAGGATGCAAAAAGCAGTGTTGGCAAATGCGCTCATCTTCTAGGTTATTCTGCCTGATCCTCCCCCCACTGCCAATTAGATACATGAGGCTGTGGCCGAAAGACCCAGAACCTAGACTCTGGGCCTCCATGGGAGACCTCCATCTCCCACGCACAGCCAACAGGGTCCGCCCTGGCTGCTGAGCGGGCCCCCACCTCCATGTCGCTCCTTTCTCACCAGATGCACCATTACGGCCTGACCACTGTTCCAAATGCAGAACTAATAAGAAGTGTTTTCAGTTGGGCATTTCACATAAACATTGTTTTGCAAAGCAAAACACCTCACACTTAGGAAGTTTGATCAAAGAAACCAGTTACCTGGGGCACACTGACACTGCTTCTGCCAGGCTGGTAAGTGTGGGCAGCGTTGGGACTTACAGAAGCACCAAGAGGACCCACGTGCTGTCCCTGTGTCATCCACCATCTGTTCAGAAGTTCTGCAGGGACCGACCCCGCGAACACACACGCCAAGGATTTTCGTTTTAATGATTCTTCCTAACCAAAGGAAAGAAACACAGCCACGAGCACAAGGCACCGTGGTGTAATCTGCCCCATCTCGCCGAAGAACACTTCCGGAAGTGGGTCTGCATCCGTGACACGTTTTGCCACTAACGGTCACCAGCTAGCAGGAGATTTCAGGGTCGTTCTCCCCTTGCCACAGAAAGAAGTCTGCGAAGTTCTCATTTCTGTTACAGATGGGGGAGGAAAGAGGGCTGTCGACAAACAAATCACTTTGCTTTTTGTCTTTCATTGAACGTGAGACCCCAAAATTGGGCTCACGAGCAGCCTCACCTGGACGTTTTCCTCCAAACGACACATCATCCGTCCTCTGTCCCTGCCCACAAGTGTGCCTGGACTCGCAGCCTCTGAGGCATCCACCCCCTGCCTGGAGCATGCGTGTCCCAGACGGGCACGTGGCCAGCTCCTTCCAAAACTGCAGTGCTCGGCACAGACAATCAGCCACCCTGTCCCATCACCAGTTCACCTTCCTCACTGTACTCACACCTAGAAAAATGGTTTGTATTTGTTGGTTCTGTTGCTTATTTTCTGGATCCTGACACCAGCACCATGAGAGCAGTCTGTGATCGCCCCGAAGCAGGGCGCAGGCTCTCAAAACGTGTGCTGGGACCATGAACGCACATACTAACGATGAACGTGCACTGAAGCTGCCAACACCCCAAACCCCAGGCACTGTGGAGTATTGTTTGCATTAGCATGGGTCCAGCGGCAAGTTGTATTTTTCAATGAATCTGTCCATTTCATGTAAGTCTTCCAAATTGTTGGTATCAACCCCACACCATTTCCTTATAATCTCTTAATAGGTGTTTACAGAATCGTATGAGCAGGTCATCTTTCATTCTTCATATCGGTGATTTATGTTCCCTTGGCTTCTTACAACAGTCTAGAGAGGAGTTGAGCATTTGGTCGAAAACAGCTCTGGATTCATTTAATTTCCTGTTATCTTCTTATTTTTGGTTTCTCTGATTTCTGCTCTTTACTTTCTCTCTTTTTTTTCTTTGGATTTATTTTGCTCTACTTTCTCTAGCTGCATAAGATAGAACTGTAAGTCTTTGATTTTTAACTTTCCTCCTTGTCTGATATAAACCTTTAAGATTATAAGGCTCCCTATCAGCATTGCTCTAGCTGCATCCCACAAATTTTAATATGCCGTATTTTCATTTTTATTCAGTGCAAAATACAACTGGCCCTTGAACAACATGGGTTTGAAGTGCATGGGTCCATGTATACGCAGATGTTTTCCAATAAATTATTGGAAAATTTTGTGGCGATTTTAAACTATCTGGAAAACCTTACAGATGAACTACATGGCCTAGAAATGTTGAAAAAATTAAGAAAAACTTAGGTATGTCATGAATGAATATAATATATGTAGATATTAGCCTATTTTTATTTACTACAGTATGATATACACAAATCTATTATAAAAAAGTTAAAATTTGTCCAGACTGACACACACACTTACAAACAGTATGTGGTGTCATTCACAGTTGAGAGAAATGTAAACAAACATAAAGATGCATTATTAATCATAACTGCATAAAAGAAACCATAGTACATACTGGTACTACTATAATAATTTTGTAGCCACCTCCTGTTGCTATCTTGGTGAGCTCAAGTGTTACCATTAAAATGCCACTGTGATGCTAATCATCCCTGCCTAAGCAGTCTGTCTCTCTGGTAAATTGAGTATTACAGTAAAAAGTAATCTCCTGTGGTCCTCACTACTAATAGATAAGTTTCAGGAGAGTCAGAAGTTATACATGCATTTTCAACTGCATTGCGGTCAGTGTCCCAACCCCCGCCTCTTTCAAGGGTCAGCTGTCTTGTCTAATCTCCTATGTTCCTTCTTCTTTGGCTTAGAGCATTTATTTTTTCCCCAGCTTTATTTAGATAGAATTGACATATAACATTGTGTAAATTAAAGGTGTATGATGTGATGATTTGATGCATGTATATATTGTGAGTAGTTAACGTATCCTTCACTTTGTATGTCATTTTTTTTTTGTTTTGGTGAGAACATTTAAATTCTACTACCTTAGCAACTTTCAAGTATGTAATATAGTATTTTTTTTTTTTTTTTTGTGAGAGAGAGAGTGAGGGGGAGGGGCAGAGGAAGAGAGGGAATCTTAAGCAGACTCCACGCTCAGCACGGAGCCCGATGTGGGACCCGATCTCACAACCCTGAGATCATGACCTAAGCCAAAGTCAAGAGTTGGTTGTCTAATTGACTGAGCCACCCAGGCACCCCATAATATAGTATTTTTAACTATGTCACCCTGCTGTACTTTCAAACCCAGAACTTATCTTTCTTATTACCGGAACTTAACTTTGTACCCCTTGACCACCTTCACCCACCCTCCTGCCCCCTCCCCCTGCCAGCAACCACCAATCTACTATTTCTATGCAACTTTTGTTTGTTTGTTTTGAGATGCCACATAAAAGTGAAATAATATAGTATTTGTCTCTCTCCGTGTGATATTTTACTTAGCATAATACCCTCCAGGTTCATCCATGTTGTTGCAAATGCCAGGATTTCCTTATTTTTTGTGGGGGAATAATACTCTATTGTGTAAAATGTGACATATTTGATCTATTCATCCATCCACAGACTTTGGTTATTTCCATGTCTTAGCTATTCTAAATAATGCTATAATAAACATGGGGATGGAGATATCTTTTCAAAAACCTGATTCTATTTTTTTTTTTTTCAGATATATACCCCAAATTGGGATTGCTGGATCATATGGTATTCCATTTTTAACTTTTTGAGGAATCTCCATACTGTTTTCCAGATTGGCTACACCAGTTTGCATTTCTACCAACAGTGCACGAGGGTTCCTCTTTCTCCACATCCTTGCCAACACTTGTTATCTCAACTTGTTGATGAGATTCTTTTCTCATCATCATCATCATCACCATTGTAAGCAGGCTCCATGCCCAAAGTGGGGCTTGAACTCATGACCCTGAGATTCAGAGATTGAGAGTCGTATGTTCTACTGACAGAGCCAGCCAGGTGCCCCCATAATAGCTATTCCTAACAACTATGAGGTGAGACCTCATTGTGGTTTTCATTTGTATTTCCCTGATGACTAATGATGTTGAACATCTTTTCATAAACCTGCTGCTCTTTGTATGTCTTCTTTGAAAAAAATATCAAGTCCTTTGCCCATTTTTTAGTTGGATTGTTTTTTTTTTGCTATTGAGTCATATGAGCGCCTTACATATTCTAGATGTTAACCCAGGAGACATATGATTTGCAATTGTTTTCTCTCATTCTATAGGTCGCCATTTCACTTTGTTGATTGAGCTGGCTTTGCTGGGCAAAAGCTTTTGAGTTTGATAAAACTCAACTTATTTATCTCTGCTTTTGTCACCTCTGCTTTTGATGTCATGCCCCAAAATCTCTGCCCAATTGTGAGGAGCATTTTCCCTGTTTTCTTATAGTAGTCTTATGGTTTCAGGTCTTACATTTAAGTCTTTAATATCTTTTGAGTTGATGCTTGTATATAGGCTGAGATAAAGGTCCAATTTCTTCCTTCCATATGTGAGTATCTATTTTCCCATCACCATTTACCGAAGAGACTATCTTTTCCGCATTGTGTGTTCTTAGCACCCTTGTTGAAGATCACTTGACTGTAGATACATGGATTTATTTGGGGGCTCTCTATTCTGTTCCATTGGTTTATATGTCTGTTTTTATGGCAGTACTGTACTATTTTGATTACTACTGCTTTGCAATATATTCTCAAATCAAGAAGTGTGATGCCTCATTTTTTTCTTCTTTTCCTCCTCCTCCTCTCCCCCTCCCTCTCCTTCTTCTCCTTCTTCTTCTCAAGATTGCTTTGGCCACTCAGAGTCTTTCGTGGTTCCATATGAATTTTAAGATTGCCTTTTCTATTTCTGCAAAGAATAACATTGAGATTTTGATAGGGACTGTAATTTTTGTATCTGTAGATCACTATATAGTATGGACATTTTAACAATATTAATTCTTCCAATCCATGAACATGGGTGCCCTCCCATTTATCTGTGTCTTAATTTCCTTCATCAGTGTTATAATTTTCAGAGTGTAAGTCTTTGGTTAAGTTTATTCCTAAGTATTTTATTCTTTTTGTTGCTATTGTGAATGGGACTGTTTCCTTAATTTCCACTTTGGATAGTTTATTGCATATAGAAATGTGGCTGATTTTCCATGTTGATTTTATATTCTGCAGCTTTACTAAATGTATTAGTTGTACCAGTTTTGTTGTTGTTGTTGTTGTTAAGTCTTTAGAGTTTTATACATATATGATCATGTCATCTGCAAAAAGATACTTTTACTTCTTCCTTTCTTATTTGGCTTTTATTTCTTTTTCTTGTCTAATTGCTCTGGCTAGGACTTCTGTGTTGAACAGAAGTGGTTCAAGTGGGCATCCTTGCCCTGTACTGGATCTTATAGAGAAAGTTTTCATATTTTCCTTGTTGACTCTCATGTTAGATGTGGGCTTCTCATACATGGCCGTCAGTGTGTGAAATTCCTTCTATACCTATTTTGTTGAGAGTTTTATTTTTATTTTATTTTATTTTTAAAAAAATTTATTTAAAAGATTTTATTTATTTATTTGACAGAGAGAGACACAGCGAGAGAGGGAACACAAGCAGGGGGAGTGGGAGAGGGAGAAGCAGGCCTCCCGCGGAGCAGGGAGCCCGATGCGGGGCTCGATCCCAGGACCCTGGGATCATGACCTGAGCCGAAGGCAGACGCTTAACGACTGAGCCACCCAGGCGCCCCTTGTTGAGAGTTTTAATCATGAATGAATGTTGAACTTTGTCAAATGCTTTTTCTACATCTACTAAGATGATCATGTGTGTTTTTTGCTTTCATTTTATTAATGTGGCATATGACACTGATTGATTTGCATATGCTGCACCATTCTTGTACCCCAGGGACAAATTTCACTTGGTTGTGCTTTATAAGCTTTTGAATGTACTGTTGAATTTAATTTGCTAGTATTTTATTAAGAACATTTAGACCTATGTTTATCAAAGATATTGGCCTATAGTTCTCTTGCACTGTCTTCGGCTTTCATAACAGGGTGACACTAGCCTTATAGAAGTAATTTGAAAGTGTTCCCTCTTCTATTTTTTAAAAGGGTTTAAGAAGGATTGGTATTAATTCTTCTTTGAATGTTTGGTAGAATTCACCCATTGAACCATCTAGTCCTGGGCTTTTCTTTGTCAGGAGGTTTGTGATTACTAGTTTAATCTCCTTATTTATTATTGGGGTGGATACATTTTTAAAATCCAAAGTAAAGTAAGAAAAAAAGTGGAGGGACAACCAGAAAATAATAAGCTGGTATACCTAAATCTGATTATATCAACAATTACATTAAATGCTAGCAGACTATACATTACAGTTAAAGAACAATGCCTAGATTGTCAGAATAGATAAAATGCTGACTACAAGAAAATTATTTTAAATAAAAAGACAGAAATTGGTTAAAATTGAATAGGTAGAAAAAGATACCATGTAAACAGTAAGCACAGGAGGCTGGACTGGCTGTATGAATAATAAATAAAATAGAGTTTAAGAAAGAGTATTACCAGAGTTACAGATGCACATTTCATAATCATAAAGGATTCAACGCATCAGGAAGTTTTATTAATCATATATGCGTTTGTGCCTAATTATAGCTTCAAAATACACGAAGCAAAAATTGACAGAATTAGAGTGAGAAACAGACAAATCTACAATCACATTGGAAAATAAGAGTTCAGTGGAGGAAATTTTTATCCACTGGCTTTTTAGCTATACTCTTTGCATTATTAGTTATTAATGGCTGCTATGAGGATTATAATATGTATACCGTACTTTTACAGTCCACTTAGATTAAGTATTAATACTTTACATAAAATGTGGATGCCTTGCAATCATATAGATACATTTATCCTGTTCTTTTATATTTTATTTTATTTTATTTTAAGGAAGAAATACTAGATTTTCTTTTTTTTTTTTTTAAGATTTTATTTATTTATTTGACAGAGAGAGAGAGAGCCCACAAGCAGGGAGAACGTCAGGCAGAGGGAGAGGGAGAAGCAGGCTCCCCACTGAGAAGGGAGCCTGATGTGGAGACCCAGGACCCTGGGATCATGACCTGAGCTGAAGGCAGCCACTTAATGACTGAGCCACCCAGGCGCCCTGTGTCCTTCTGTATTTTCTGTATAGTTGGCACTTGTATAACATTTACATATGATAAAATTTCTAAAGACAATAACCAGTCTTTACATTTACTCAGACTTTTACCATTTTTCATATTCTTCATTCCCTTCCAAGATTCCAAGTTTCCATTTGGTATTATTTTCCTTCAATATGAAATTTTCCTTTAGTGTTTCCTTTGTGCAGGTCTGGCAGCAATACATTCTTTATCTTTTTTTATCTTGTCTTTCTTTTGCCTTCACTCTTGAAGGCTATTTTTGCTGGATACTGAATGCACTGACAGTAGTTCATGTCTCTCAGCACTGTGAAGACTATGTTCCACTATTACTTAGCTTCCATTGTTTCTGACAATAAATTCAGCAGTTTTTTAAAAATTTATTTTTCTCTAGTTGTTTATAAGACATTTCTCCTGAAGTCTGTTTTCAAGCAATTTCTCTATAACATACATAAAGTATAGTTTGTTTGTTTTTTAAGTTTGGTTTGGATTCATTAAACTTTTAAATCTGTCAATGTATGTCTTTTACAAAATTTGGGAAACCTTTGGCCCTTGTTTCTTTAAATATATTTTTCTCTTTTCTTCCGGGACTTTATTGACAACCATCAGACATTTTGGTAGTGTTTCACACATCTTCGAGGCTCTATTTGCATTTTGATTTTTTTTCTCTCTCTCTTCTTAAAATTAGAGAATTTCTATTGATTTATCTTCAACCTCACTCCCTTTTTATTTTGTTACCTTCATTCTGCTGTTAAGCCCATCCATTGACATTTTTATTTAAGACATTGTGTTTTTCTACTTTAGAATTTCCATTTGGTTCCTTTTTATAGTTCTTATTATCTCCTGAGATCTTTTCCATTTTATAAACATATTTCTCATTTTACCATTAAGCATATTTATAAGCTGCAGCAAATTTTTTGTCTGCTAAATCTAACACCGGGGTCATCTCCAGGTTGGTTTTGTTGACTGTCACTTTTTTCACAGGAACAGATCATATTTTCCTGGTTTTTCTTATGTTGACTAATTTTGGCTTGTATCCTGACCATTGCAAATGTTATGCTTATGAGATGATGCATTCTCTTATACCTTATGAGAAATATTAATTCTTTTTGTTTTAGGAGACAATAAGCTGGACTCACTGAAAATTCTGTCCCTTGGTTGGCAATTCAAATCTTGGTTCAGTTCTTTTACTCTTAGCTAGGCCACTTGGTGCCTCCCTCTTGCATGCATGATTCAAGGCTCAGCCACAGATTTGGACCGAATTTACCTAGAAATTTTCTGCCTCTCTGGCTCTCTGCTTTCTGGTATTCTTCCCTCACTTTCCAGAGGCTGGTAGCCATCCTGAATTCTGGTCCTGGTTTTTCAGACCAGGAAGACTGGTGATCATGGATTACTTTCTTGAGTCTATATATAATCTACTGAATATATATTAATTTTCTATTGCTGCATAGCACATCAACATAAACTTAGTAGTTTAAATATACACACATTTGTATCCCACAGTTCCTAATGGCCAGCAGTCCAAGCATGGCTAACCTGGGTCCTCTCCTCAGGTCTCACAAGGCTGTAGTCAAGGTATTATCCAGGCTGTATTCCCATCTGGAATATCCACTTGCAAGCTCACTGAGATTGTTGGAAGAGTTTCTGTCCTTGCAGCTGTCTGACCGAGAGACCTGGCTTCTTATTATGGACTGGGGGTTATCTTCAGGTGCCAGAGGCCACCTGCATTTCCCTATCACACAGTCCACTTCGAAGGAAGTTCATGTCATGAGTGTTGGCTTGTCTGAGGTCAGCAGAGGAATCTCTCCCTCTGGTCTGCTAACATGGAATCTTATAGAACAAAATGTAATCAAGGGAGTGACATCCCATTACCTTTACCATATAATGGAACCTAATCAAGTCAGTGACATCCCATATTCCATGGGTCAGAGACAAGTTGCAGGTCCCAGTGCACCCAAACAGAGGGGATCGTACAAGGATGTGCATCACTGGGGCCCACATTAAGGTATGTTGGTCACCAGGACCAGAAGTATGTTTTACAGACTTATAATGTGGGGCCTTAGGAGGTAAAATAACTTCTTCAGAGTTATAAAGGCTAGTGTTGATGTCATCTCAGGTTCAAATCCAGGCACAGCCTACCTCCTCCAGGTACATACCTCCAGGTGCATACATAAGAACAAGCAAAGCTATGCTCTACACCGTGGGAACAGTCTGGATTCAGCCAAAGAGAAGCAGCAATGAAAGAAGCAGGGCATCTGCAAATCACTGGTTCCTAGTCTCCTGGGAGTCATGTGAGACACCTCATCAATGTCTGCAACTCGGAACTCTCTCCAACATGAAATTGGTTTCCAAAGTCCCAGAGTTGCCCGGAAGCTTTGTATTTCCCCATATATATTTAAAGTCACCAGAGAGTAGTATATCACATCAGAAAGTCCCACAAATAACACACTTTAATTCAGGAAAATAAAAATATTAAAACACACCTATCGGAAAGATAGGAACATTATCTGGCAAATAAAGATGATCTCAGTTTGGTTATAAATCAAGTTTCTCTGGTGATTTTATTATCTCTCTTAAGTTACCATAGTAATCAGGGTTTATATTCTAGAATCTGTTGTAATCCTAATGATGTGTAATGATAACATAGTTTCTAATAGTTCATACCAGGACCTAGCTCAATATTAACAGAGTTATTACTTTCCTAAATAAGAGTTGTAAAGCATCAACCTGAGAACCGAGTTCTTTTCGAGAAACCATAACTTAATAGTGGGCTTGTGTGGGCAAGTCCATTAACCTTGGGCCCTTGTTTATAAAGTAAACAAAGAAGAGAGCTAAGCTGTGTTCTGGATCTGCAGACGGTCCTTTCACCTCTAAAATTAGAACCTGTGCCTTAAGCCTCTCTATGTTAATATGGAAACTGGAAAGTAAGAAAAGATTATAAGGGGAAAAATAAGATTTTGTATCTCAAATATAGGTCAATTGTCTTTTGAACTAATGCCTTTGTAGTCAACCCATGTGGACCCCACATAAACAGGCAGATGCTGATAGTTATTATTTAGATGTTTCCCAAATTATTCCCAGGGTAAGATGGTTCACTTAAAAAGAATATTCAGGGCACCTGGGTGGCTTAGTCGGTTGCGCGTCTGCCTTCAGATCGGGTCGTGATCTCAGGGTCCTGGGATCGAGTCCTGCATTGGGCTCTCTGCTCTGCAGAGAGCCTGTTTCTCTCTCCCCCTGCCCTTCTCTCTCTCTGTCAAATAAATAAAATCTTTGAAAAAAAAAAAAGAATATTCATCTATGAAGGGCTTCGCATATTTGAAAATTCTTGCTAATTTTGTAAGCACCGTTACAAATCCTATTAATACATTAGCTTTCAAAACCACCTTGGTTCTGTAGACAGGCATCGGTATTATTCTTATTTTACATTTGAGGAAACAGAACCCAGGAAAGTTGATTGGCAAGTCCTTCTGAGTGACTTGTCCAAAGTTATACAGATGGCAAATGTGTGAGAAAGACCATACAAATGACCGGATCTCATTTAAATACACGATGTCTATTTCCCTCAGCAAAGACATGCTACATGCTTTCAGATTTCTTGCTGGAGTCCTATTTTTGTGACCTTAACATATGGGATGAAGTAAATAGTAAATAGGGTAGCATGGGAAAAAAAAAGAGAAAACCCTAGAGCCCTTTATAACTCTAGCCTGAGTGGACCAGAGAGGGATGAGACAATGTTGTCAAAATGGTGTGAGGTGCAGGAGAAAGAAAGTACACGGAATGGGAGGGTGAAGAATCTAAAGCATAAGCTACTTCACTGATAAATAAATCTACCCATGAAAAGTGTTTCAGGATCAGTGAACCTTCACTGAAAATACTTTACACAATGGGATGCCTGGGTGGCTCAGTCGGTTAAGCATCTGCCTTCGGCTCAGGTCATGTTCCCAGAGTCCTGGGATCGAGTCCTGCATTGGGCTCCCTGCTCAGCGGGGAGTCAGCTTTTCCCTCTGCCCTTCACCCCGCTCGTGCTTGCTCTCTCGAACTCTCTCTCAAATAAATAAAATCTTTTTAAAAAAAGATTTCATTTAAGATTTTACCTTTTAAAGGAAATGGTGAAATCACTTATCAATAATCATTTATTTTATTTTTATTTTATTTTTTAAATTTTATTTTATTATGTTATGTTAGTCACCATACAGTACATCATTAGTTTTTGATGTAGTGTTCCATGATTCATTGTTTGCATATAACACCCAGTGCTCCATGCAATATGTGCCCTGCTTAATACCCATCACCAGGCTAGCCCATCCCCCCACCCCCCCTTCCTTCTAAAACCCTCAGTTTGATTCCCAGAGTCTATAGTCTGTTATGGTTTGCCTCCCCCTCCGATTCCCCCCCTTCAAATAATCAAGTCAATAAATGGGCAGAAGACATGAACAGACACTTCTCCAAAGAAGACATACAAATGGCCAATAGACACATGAAAAAATGTTCATCATTAGCCATCAGGGAAATTCAAATTAAACCACACTGAGATACCACCTCACACCAGTTAGAATCGCAAAAATGGACAGGGAAAGAAACAACACATGTTGGAGAGGTTGTGGAGAAAGGGGAACCCTCTTACACTGTTGGTGGGAATGCAAGTTGGTACAGCCACTTTGGAAATCAGTGTGGAGGTTCCTCAAAAATTTTAAAATAGAGCTACCCTATGACCCAGCAATTGCACTCCTGGGTATTTACCCCAAAGACATAGATGTAGTGAAAAGAAGGGCCATATGCACCCCAATAATCATTTACTTTTAAGTGGTGAATTATTATTATCTTTAGTTTTAATTGCAGCAAAATACATGCAATATAAAATTTTTTTAATTTAAATTCAATTAATTAACATACAGTGTATTATTAGTTTCAGAGGAAAATAAGTTTTAAGTATGTGGTTCAGTAGCGTTAAGCACATGCCAAGTGTATAACCAACCTCCAGAACTCTTTTCGTCTTGCAAAATGGAAACTCTATACTCACAGGACAACTCCCCGTTCTCCCTCCCGAGCCCCTGGCAGCCACCAGTATACTTTCTGATGCTATGATTCTGATGACTTTATGGATCTCATGTAAGTGGAATCATACTGTATTTGTCTTTTTGTGATGGGCTTCCATCACTCAGCACAATGTCAAGGGTCATCCATGTTACAGCAGGTGTCAGGATGTCCTTCCTTTTTAAGGCCGAATAATATTCCACTGTACGGATGTACTGCATTTGTTATCCATGTATCCATCTATGGGTGCTTGGGTTGCTTCTGCCTCTTGGCTATCGTGAATAATGCTGCCAACAACTTGGGTGTGTGAATATCTTGAGACTCCATTTTTGATTCTTTTGGTTACATACCCCAAAGTGGAAGTATTGGATCATACAGTAATTTTATTTTTAATTTTTTTCAAAAACTGCCATACTGTGTTTTATAGTGGCTGCACCATTTTACATTCCCACCGAGAGTGCACAAGGGTTCCAATTTCCCCACGGCCTTGACCACAGTTGTTATTTTCTGTTTTGTTTTTTGGTTTTGATAGTAACCATCCTAATGGCGTGTGAGGTGGAATCTCATTTTGGTATTGATTTGTAATTCCCTTGAAATTAGTGATGCTGAGCACCTTTTCCTGGGCTTATTGGCTCCCTGTATATTTTCTTTTTTTTTTAATTTAATTTTATTATGTTATGTTAGTCACCACACAATACATCATTAGTTTTTGATGTAGTGTTCCACGATTCACTATTTTCTTTATAGAAATGTCTACTCAAGTCCTTTGCTTATTTTAGAGTTATTTCTTATTGTTGCTTTATATGCATTCTTGATATATTCTGAATATTAACACTTTATCAGATACACGAATTGCAACTATTTTCTCCCATTTTGTAGGTGTCCTGGTCACTCTGCTGATTGTGTCCTTTGATGCAGAGAAGTACAGCTTCAGAGACTCAAACTGTGTGAAGGTGGCTGAGAAATAAATCAAATGTTTCTAAACATGAAGGATGATCAATCGCAATGAAGCCAGATCAGAGAAGGCTGGGAACGAAGTTCAAGACCAAACGGGGCTGCCCTTGGCTCTCGGTTCCAAAGGCCCAATGATGCCTCCAGGAGAGGAATTAGGGTCTTTTATGCGATAAATTTAAAATACTGATTTGAATTCTAAAACCCACTGTTCTGATTGTTGGGTATCAGGGTGATCGTTAAAAGTCCTAAAAATATTCGGATATAAAGAAGCAACACACAAAGGCAAGAAAAATAAAGAAATCACGATTTTACCAGGTTCTCTTTATAAGAAGAAACACATAGACTGTTGGTTACCACGGTCGATGGCCAAAAGCAACGTGACAAGAGGGACAACGTATGGGGATGAGAACCATACACTTGAACACTGAAGATTTAAGCCATGTGAGGCTAGAACATGAAGCCCAGATTTCCTTTCCTTTGTGTCAACCACAATGTCAACGTGTAGGAAAGGGGCAAGCTTACATTACATTCTGATGTTATCAAAGGGGCCTCCATAAATGTCACACTTGGGCGACAGCTAAAAATACATGAGCATCTAATCTTCTTCAAATAAGCTTGCTTCGGTAGCTGGAAGTGTCAGGGAGGAAAGGGCCTGTAACAAAGTGTGGATGTAAAACCACCAAAATAGCTCCCATTTCCTTTCTCTGCAAACTCTCCATATCCTCCACCCTGTTTTCTCCACCCAAGGAAGTTTGTTTGTGGCACCGACTGTTTTCCTAGGCTCTGCAATGGGATGGGATGCTCCAGGTTCACATGGCTGTTTGTTTTGATGAAAGAGTAAGACTTCCTCTGAACACAATGCAGATCCGCATCTTTGCCTCCTCGCGGAAGAAGGAAACATCCCAAATATGCAGTCTCCTAGCATTTCCACTTCCTCCAATGTTAAAAAAAAAGACCTTGTTCTGTACCATCATACATTTTGTATTCGCTTTTCCATATTTTAGGAGCTAAACAAAACCTATATGTGGCTGTTTCTTTCCAAAGGAACCTGTGCAAATCCCTTATTTAATTTTGTGCTAGTTTTGGTGATTTGCTAACCTGGTAGATGTACTTCATATCTGGAACATGCGTTTTTGTTTTTGTTTTTTTAAAGACCTCATTTATTTATTTGAGAGAGAGAGAGAGCGCATGAGAGGGGGAGGGTCAGAGGGAGAAGCAGACTCCCCGCTGATTGGGGAGCCTGATGCGGGGCTCGATCCTGGGACTCCGGGACCATGACCTGAGCCCAAGACAGCCACTTAGCCAACTGAACCACACAGGCTCCCCTATCTGGAACATTTGAAGACTCAATGACAGAATTATTCCTTAAAGGGTTGCCTCAAAAGGAGACCGAGTTAGGCTAGGTCTGAAAGAAACTTACACGGTCCCACTTGTTTTATCCTTCATTCCTGTCAAGACTCCTGAAGCCCCATAACACACTGGATGAGCAGATACACAGAGTTTTGCCAACTGGGTAGAGCCACAAAAATAATAAATATAAATGGGTTTCAGACCAGTCAAGCTTCTGTATCTTTGGCTGGGGCAAACCAGGTGACATCCACTACACTGATTTGGTCATTCGCCCAGAGAACAGCAGGCTGGCATTCCTCAGGATGAGTCTGCCAGGTTTGCTTCATTTCCTTGACAAAGGGCACAAATGGAGGTGAACTGATTCTGTCCTGATTCTGCCAGATGTTCCAACTATAGGGTCAGCTCCATGAGAAGCGGGATGGGCTGTCGAGAAAGAGCTCCATGGATTTGGAGCAGGGAGAATCTGCTCTGTGGAAAAATCAGGGTATTTGCGGTGCACAGTGGAGTGTGAATATGTTCTTTCTCCAAGAAGATATTTAGAATTTTTTTTTTAAATTTATTTATTTGAGAGAGAGAGAGAGCACACATGGGAAGGGGCAGAGGGAGCGAGAGAAACTTTAGTTGACTCTGTGCTAATCACGGAGCCCGACGCAGGGCTCGAGCTCACGACCCCGAGATCATGACCTGAGCCGAAACCGAGAGTCGGACACTTAACCGACTGTGCCACCCAGGCGTCCCTAGAATTGTTTTTAATCTTCGGGTTTTCATTCTCCACTAGCAAACACCTGCCTTCTCTGTCAAGGAGGAGTAAATGAGTGTAGCCCCCTGTTTCAAACCTTCTATCCATTTGAGAATCTCTACATCAGAAGAGACGATGGTAGCAGCGGTGGTTATGATGCCCCAGCACCTGACGCCACCCGCGCCCCGCGGCATCTCCCGCAGAGGGTGCGGCGCTGGGATTCAAGCCCACACGTCTCCCACTCAAACACGATGCCACCCGATGGCCACACGTTTCCCTCTGATCCCAATCAGCGCCCATGCAGGAGAACTTCCTGCCAGAAAGATGTCTCTGGCAGGCCCGACTTCTGCCACTTACTGGCATGGCCCTGTGACCTCTCTTCACCCTGGTAGACCTTGTGTGAAATGTGTGAAATGATGACATACGTGAGATCTTAGCAGAGTAGCTGAAACACAACAAGGACTGAGCCATCGTTGGATCCTTAATCATCTTCAGGCTGACCTTGGGACCAGCTGGCTGAGGACCGGATGACATGCCTTCTCTGCCCAGCTGCCCTGGCAATCTTTTTGAGTGCACTTCTGCATGTGGTTGGTGTGGCACAATGGCCTTCCACCCCCCGCTGAGTTAACAGTTAAAACACTCCCGGCCAGGATGGATGGTTTTTCTAGGCTAGGACTATATCTATGATCTGCATGCCACCTGCTGGGAAAGAATCTGGAAGTGACACCTTCATCCAGCCTAGTCTCTGGCCCCTGGCATGGGAATTAGGGGGGATCATAAAAAGCAAGGTTGCGAGTGAGAATTTCCCATGGATTGGATCCCTATGCCATAATCTACCCAGACAAGGGCCATTCTCCAGTATTTGGGGACATAAGACGTCTGCTCCAATTAAATACCGAGAGCCTATAAAGCACCGAATCATATTTGCTCTCGAATTCCTTATGGCTAAGAAAACTGCTCATAAACAGAAACCCAGCTTCCTTTTGTTATGGACTAAATTCTGCACATACCCTCCCCCTCAAATTTGTACCTTGAAGTCCTAATCCCCATACCTCAGAATGTGACTATTTTGGGAGAGAGGGTCTTTAAAGAGGTGATTAAACCAAACTGAGGCCAAGAGGGCGATTCCCATATTCCTTGTACAAGAAGGAGAGACATGTGCATGCAGGGCAGACCCCATGAGCACACAGTGCAGAGACAGCCATCTCCAAGCCTTGAGAGGCCTCAGGAGCACCCCAATCTTGGACTAAGAGCCTCGGAACTATGAGAAATAAATTTCTATTGCGCCAGCCCCCGAGTCTGTGGTGTCTCGTCATCACGGCAGCCCAGCAAACGAGTTCCCCTTAACTTAGCTGGCAGGCGGTCACTGTGCCTGTCACAGCTCAAACTGTTATAGGTTCCATGAAGGCTTTCCTCAGACACAGCCTTGAGTAAGCCACTCACCCTCTGCGTGCCCATCACCTACGAAAAGGAGCCCACAAGTCCCTATAAGAGCAGCTAAGAAAACTAAGATAACGTCGCACTGCCTTGCTAGGAGATCATGGGAGCCAACACTACACCTAACTGCCACATGGTGCTTCCCCATATTCATCACGCCAGCACCCCAACTTTGCCTCAAAGAAGATTCTTTCCTATATTCCACGAAAACAAGCATTTCTAGAAGAGTGGGCCCACGCACTGGTCCCTGTCCCGTCCTCTGGATGCAGCCCCCACTCAGGACAGGAACTCGTGAGCCTTTACATTTCTCCGCTTAAGTATTCTAATTTCTGCTATTTCTAGACTCTTCAATTTCTAGAATGTTCTCTTCTTGGCATATTTTCGTTTTTCCACCTCTCCATAGCATCACACTACTGTGAACTCTTCCCAGACTCAACTGACTGCCGGCTCCTCAAAATACCTGAGTCTTTTCCTCAGCTGCAACCATTCTTGCATTGGAAATCTAGGGGTGCCAGGGTCAACCTTGGATTAGAGCACATCGAGAAGCTTCGATGGGACCTGGGTATGGGGTTACGCTTGTCCAGGGTCTACAGCATGGGGGACACGGGAGCAATGGAGCTAGGGGCCATTAGAGACCCTGATGCTCCCTCACCTCCAAATGCCATCGCACTGAAGATCACTCCGGATCCTGGCAGGCCTCCTGTCTAGCTGCCCCCAGGTACCTGAGCCTCCAGCCGGATACACACACCATGTACGTCATCGATCACAGGGCCCATTCTCCCTGTGGGTGTCACCGGAGACCTTCCAGGTAGACAACAGTTCATTTATCATGGTTGAAGAGAAGCCATGCCGCCTCACAGGACTCTCCTTGGCCCTTCTGTCATCCGGCCCACACTGGTTTGTTTATGAAATGCTCACTGATGGATGACTGCATGCCAGGCATCGTGCTTGGGGCTGGGACGTACCGCGAACAGGTCATTGTCCCCAGTCGGGATTCAGCCAAGTGGATGGCAAGTCTACACTGTGTACTCAAGGCTGTGGGGACAGGGGGCGGGTGCTGAGGCTCCACAGAGTGGCACCTTACTGACCTCTGCTAAGGGGTTCTCTAAGGAGAGCTAAGGGCGAGAGGTCACTACAGAGCGACTGAACTGGAAAATCCCAAATGCTGTAAAATGTCCTACAAGTCACAATGTCTGGGGATAGCTCATCATGCCCATGGAGAGGGACAGAGACACAGAGAGGGTAATGCACGCCCTCCAGCCAGTCAGACAGCCGCCTATAACCCAAACACACAGGATGATGTGCCTGAGAGAATAAGTCTGCTTTTATCCTGAGAGAAACCACAATAGCAGGGAACACATCGCGGAGGTTTTGCACTCTGCTGAGGGGAAGATGCAGCCTGGAAAATGCTTTTCCTTTCCATAGGCAGTCACCTGTTGCGTCTGCTTTGGACAAAAAGCTGGGGAGGGGGCATTCTGGGGGGAGGGGTGCTCGGCGTGTCTTTTGTTGAAGACATCTGAGTTTTATAAAGAAAGAAACATTCACAACAGGCTCAGGAACAAACACACAGAAGAAGCCAAAGGCCTCACTTTCCTGCCTGCCCAAGGACAGGGCCGGGCTGGTGGGGGGAGGGCAGAGGACAGAGGGGCTTTCCTGCAGGGCGACCGGGAGGGCGGAAGGGGCCATCTGCATCCACTCCACCACCCCCTCCATCCCCCCCGGGGAGAGATGCTCTGCTGAGTTACCAACCTGCAGCCCCACCACAAAAAGGGCTAAGCCCTACGCTGCTCCTGACCTTCAGAGGAGAGCCAGGCACCGCCACACGGGAAGGAAATGGAAACACGGCGCTCCCACGGTATTCCAGAACATTAAAGTGCATCGTTCGGTCAACAGCGGGGAGGTGGAAAGCCCTCTGCCACCGCTGAGAGGAAGCCTGGCAGCTCCTCTGGGTTTGTAAGGACGTCTATTCAAACCCTGGGACGAGTCCCTGAGACGCAGGACTCCCAACCTCGATGTCGGCACCTCGTCCTCGCCAAGGTCTCTGTGTCTGACAAAGTCACAGAGGGAACGTGGCTGCTTGGGGCACAGTGACTTCCGCACTGGAGGTGGGGAGTCCTGCGTCTGCAGGTCGGGGCACAGGCCCCGAGCCCCCCACCCCGCCGTTTAGAAGGGTCACCATGTACAGCCAAGGGCTGTGCCGTCTCCGACCTGCAGCGGGCCTGGCCTGACTCAGTTTCCTCAACTCAGCTGAAGAAGGGCCGTCACAATGAGCAAACTCGCCAGGGGGGCTGTGAGGGCGAAGCCAACAATTCATGTGGCCTCGGATTCTACAAATGGCAGAAGAGTGCCCCCCCCCCCCCACAGAGATAGAGATACACATGTATCTGTGCATGTGTTATTTTGAAGAAACATGGTTAAGAGGCATTAAAAGAGCAAACTGACAGAAGGGAGTTTAACAGGACACACAGGGAGCGGGCAGAAGGGCCTGGGGGGCAGAAAATCATCGACACTCAGAGAGAAGGTCTGGGGGTGGGGGGGAGGGAGAGAGAACAGAGAGCTTCCCTCTCTGCAGCTCCTTTCCACATATCCTCCTATTTCATCTCCTGACCGTGGGAGGCTCCTGTACCCATCTAAGAGTGGAGAATCGTACGATGTGGCAGGGTCCAGGCTTCGGCCACACCCGCGGCTCCTTCCCCGCCCCTGGGCTGCAGGTGCCCCACTCTGCTCCTCGTCACGGAGCACAGGAAGCGGGGTACGTGTGTGTGTGTGTGTGTGTCCCGTCCTCGGAGGCTGACCACTCCCCAGGAGGCCCTGTCCCCGCAGTGGCTCCAGCCTGCACAGCACGCACAGGCGTCTCCACGCCCTCCTGCCTCCACACACAGTTCCCACACCTCCGCCCGTCTACACCTGGTGGGCACTTCTAGCTCTAGCATCTGGCAGAAGCCTGCACTTGTCGGGCTCACAGACAGTCTCCTCCTGTAGCGACGAGCAAATGGCACGTGTTCTGGCCAGATCTGTCGCCACTTCTAAGTAGGCTCTGTGAGCAGGGCAATTCATTACCCTTCGCGTTACATTTTGAAATCCGTGGTTTTCACTTAGAGAGGACCCGTCTGCGCATGCCTGATAGAGGAATCATGTATGCGTGAAGTGAATTAATACACACGTTTACCAATGTGGTGGCACAGTGTCAGACCCTGAGACACGTCAGTGGGTCCAGAGACGAAGTCCCTTGCCTCTGGGCTTACGTGTTAGAAGCTGGAAGAGAAACGGGACAGAACGGCAGACGGCATGAACTGTGACCAGAGGGTGGACGGTCGACGAGGCCTTGCTGGGGAAGTGACCTCCAAGCGGGCTGTGGGTGAGGGAAGAAGGTGACAGGCCCCGTGGCCAGGACAAGGTAAAGGCCTCTTTGGGCAGGGGGGTGAGGGCATGGGCAGAGGTGCTGGGCCCAGAGCGTGGAGGCCTGCAGGCCGAGGTGAGAGGGCGGGTTATTCTCCAGGGTATGCAAAGGGGAGACAGGCCCCCACTTCTGTTGTCGCAAGTGTAGCTCTAGCAGTGGTGTACAAAGAGTGTGCAGACGGAGGGGCAGGGGCGGCAGCAGGGCCCGAGGACGAGGCCACTGCAATGGGGGTTATCCCAGGCAGGAGCGCCTGCACCGGGGGGCTAAGGTGGGCGTGGGGGGAGGTGGCTGGCTTCGGGGTCAGTCCTCGCTGACAGGCGGAGGTGCATGAGAGAGGGAGGTGGGTCTGCAGACCTCCCCTCCTCGTGTCACACCGGGGGTCAGTCCAGGTGGGGCCTCTTCCCCTCCCAGGTCCCTGGTGCGCAGGCATATGGAAGGGACCACTCTTCTCTCCTGAACTGACCTTCAAATCCTGCCTGGTCAGCACAGTGCTCCGGGAAGCCAAATGGACGAGCCAGGTTCATGTGAGCCCCACCCACACCCTGGAGGTCATCGAAGGTCTTTGATTACTATGAAGAATAGCTTTTTAAAAGGATTTATTTATTTGTTTATTTGAGAGAAAGAGAGAGAGAGAGCATGAGCATGAGCGGGGGGAGGGGCAGAGGGAGAGGCAGACTCCCCACCGAGCAGGGAGCCCGATGCGGGACTCGATCCCGGGACCCTGGGATCACGACCTGAGCCGAAAGCAGATGTTTAACCTACTGAGCTACCCAGGCGCCCCTGAAGAATAATTGAAGAATAATTTTTTAAAAGTCTCCAAGGATCATCCACTTTGCCAGAAACAAACTAACAACCACCATGAGGCAGGACACAGAGGACTTAAAGGAGACTTCACCCCAGGAGAAGGACCGTGGCCATGGCTCTGTGGGCATAGGGATCCCATTCACCCCGACATCCTCGCGGATGATCAATTCCATAAGCAACAACTGTCAGTCCTAACAGCAGGGAGGAGAAAGCATTTGGAGCCCACCCTGGTCTGTGGCCCTGCTCGGTGGGGACTCCTTCGCTGGAGCCTTCTCTCTGCTGTGGATTGGGATGAAGAGCGAGGTCAGGAACATGGCAGAACAAGGCGATACGCCGTCACAGAAACCATCAAATGCATACTTCAGTTCTGGACGAAACTTTTCATTGGGGGTGCACTCAGCAAAGTTTTACGATTTCTCGTAATATTCTAATCACCTGATTCTCATGATGTTTTCAGAAATGGAACCTCAAGTGGGAATACTTTCCCCTAATTTCTAACACGTGCAGATTACCCTAATTATTTACACAGTACAAAACACTGTGTGTTTATGTGTACATCGCACTGAGATATTCGAGGAATGAATACCAATTCTTGCTTGTAAGCACAGGGCTTGCAAATAGCAGCTGTTCAAGATATATTTATCAAATACATAAGCAATGTTTCATGGAAAAATCTATTTTGGGTAAGACCAATAACTGATCATAACACCAACCGCCCCCCATCTCTCATTTTAATGGCCAATACAACCAGTTATTTTAGTCCTGATGCAACAAACTTGAGATCATTTACAAGCGCACTTGTCATGTTGGAATTGTATGGTGTTGAACGCTCTCTGCAATGAATGCAATAATTCAAATACTATAGGACAAAAGAAAGCCTGGATGGCTGAAACACTTTCTGAATGACTTTTACTCACAATAAAAAAGGATTTATAGTTGTTATAGGCACAACAGCAGGCGTGGAAGAACCGTGTGCCGAATGAAAAAATAGTGAAGAGCTGTTCATTCCGGATTTGTGGGAAATGATAACTCAAGTTAGACAACACAGCATTTTCTAGTAAAGTCCCACAAGTTATTTTTAATCAATTGACGGAAAAGCGAAAGAAGCCTCTCTGTAGCCAGCAAAGTGTTGTACAGAGGCAGAAGCCAGCAAGTGTGATTTATGCAGGATTGCTTTGATCCTGAATAGGTAAACTGAGTCACCTAACGGATTACTGGACAGGATTCTGTTCTCGTTCTTCTCAGAGAGAGGCTCCAAAGGCATAAAAGGGATGATCAATTGTCCCCTGATAATCTCTGACAGTGTGGACTAGTGAACGGGGTGTTCAGTCTGTGACTGATGGGGCAAAAATGCCACCAAGGGGGTGTGTGGCATCATTTAATGGGATGAACCTGCCCCCGGGGTGTGGCAACTTTTTGCACTGCCCCTGATGTTTATAGCAATGGAGAGTTTGAGTTTTAGATTTAGTCTGCAACTTGGTTCATGCAGGAGGCTGGCCAGGGCATAGAGCCTTTGCCCCCACCACCCAGCCGTCCCTGCCTCAGGCTCCCGCATCCCCTGATGCCTGGCTCTCACGCCACCTGGTTATGCGGTTTGTGCACCTCGGGGAAGGAGGGGTGCGAGTGGAGGGACTCACCAAGGACTACCAGGAGTGACAGCGCTGGGATCTGGACCCAGGTGGCCGCTCCAGGGCCCCTGCTCTGACCTCTACATCATGCACTTGGGAGGCTGCTTTTAGTCTTCCCATTCTGCAGAGGAGGAAAACTGAGGACCAGAGAGTGAGTGGAGCTATTTATTCATCTTAACATCCAACGTCAGGCCCCAGCTAACACCACGGCGACCTGTGCCCAAATATTATTACATAGCGCAGATTCATTCCTTTCTAGGTAACTGTCCTGCCGAAGACTCTCTCCAGATCTGTTAAGAATATTTACACTGAGCGGCTCTCTCTCACATTTGTTAGTTCCAAATCTGCGTGGGCGGATCAGGGCAGTGGCAGTCTGTGGCATGGCGGTTCTCAAAGTGGGGTTTGCCTGGGAACTTGCTGGAATGCCAATTCTCAGGCCCTGCCCCAGATCTCCTGAATCAGAAACTCTCAGGGTGGAGCCAAGTAAAATGTGTTTTAACAAGCCCTTTGGGGGTGATTCTGATGCTCACTTAAGTCTGAAAAATACTGACTTAGCATATGATGCCCTCACATATATATCATTCCTGTCTGAACGTTCCACTTGATTAAAACTACGTTCAAGGTACTGGGAAAGGGGAACACCTTGGTCTGGCCACTTCTGGAAGGATAGATGGAAAGGTAACACGTTTCTTTACCCGTCTTGCCAATTTCTCTGCTAACAGGCTTGCCCGGGGACACTGTTAGTTTCTTTTCCAGTGGCCCCAACACCTCTGGGAACCGCTCTACAGAAAGTACTTTTAGAAATTACCAATACTGATGATCATGTTGTGAGTCTATCATCAGGTAACAAACACGCATACAAAGACCGCGTTTTTGAAAATGTTTCCGATGAGCCAGGACGCGGCTGAAAATATTCCCACTCTAAGACCTGAATACAGAAACACCAAATTTTTCAGACCAGATGATAAGAAAAAATCCTCTAAAATAAGAAAATAGACGCGTTTTCCTTTTCCAAAACTAGTCATGTCCTTGAAAATAAGCCTTTCCTTTTCATTCAGGATATTGGTGTTAGCAACAGTTGCATATAAATAAGGCTTTCCAAACAAACATCTTATCTTTATATGGAAGGAAGTTCATGAAGAAGGAATTGACGTTTTTCCCCAACAATGACAACAATACATTTTTGGGTTCCTTTCCCAGAAATTAGTAAATAACAAAATACCTTTCATTTAAAAAGGAAAAAAAAATGGTCCTAGCAAATGCTTAAATCTAATCCATATGCCACTCATATGCTTAAAAAAGGAGAGGGTTTCTGTGAGCCAATTTCTCCACTCATTCTGTGCCAAATAAAATAGATTTCAATAAAAAGCTTTTACTGCCTCACAGGGAACTCTGTTCATTATTCAGGGTATAGAGAACTGTTTACTTTTCATTCAGAATTCCCGATTCTCTACTTACTATACATTTTCCTATGCCAGCAGACTTTATCCACTCTAGAGAAGTACGTTAAAATCTGAAAAACACCACATCTTCTCTGGATGGAAGACGGTTTTAAAATGCTGATTTGGCTTAGCATCTACATGCTATAACATTAGGGAAACGCGATCCTCATTGGAAAAAAAAAAAAACAAAACCCGTAAGTGATCATGATCCTGGAATTCGTGATTATCACTGAGAAAGAAATATCCCTCCCACTCGAAAGCAAAAAGACGTCCCCAGAGGGGACTGGCTAAAAAGTGCTAAATGCTAGAAATATGATCTGCGGGTTACGAAAAAGTTCAGACTCTAAACCCCAGCAAAATAAAGAGGCACACGGCACACACCCACCGGAAGTCACCATGTTTGATTTACACCCTTTAACCATGCAAGGGTACCACCAAATGAGGTGCCATTTGTGCCTAAAGTTCTTCGCATCAGAAGATAGCTAAGATATCATGGAGACCTCAAAACAACTTCGTGGCATTAGAAAATGCTTAGGAAGCCCAAAACTCAAAATACTTTCTTTTAAAATATGTCGTGTTGTAGGCTTTTCCAACAGATCACTGGGGCGCGGCCCATCTGTAGATGGGAACGGGGGAGGGGGGCAGTCTCTGGGGATAAAGATCACCCCTGGAGGGAGAGAGGAAGATTTGTTAAGATTAGGACTGATGGACAGACGGGGAGCGCCTCGGTGGCATACGTGATTGAGCATCCGACTCGGTTTTGACTCAGGTCATGGTCTCTGGGTCATGAGATTGAGCCCCACACTGGGTTCCATGCTCAGTGTGGAATCTGCTTGGGACTCTCTCTCCCTCTCCCTCTGCCCCTCCCCACTGCTTACATGCTCGCTTGCTCTCTCTAAAATAAGTAAGTCTTAAAAAAAAAAAGACTGATGGACAGACAGACAACCAGGATAAAAAGGAAACTAAGTGAGAAGCCTGCGGCTCCAGAGTCCCCCTCAGATAACTTCTAACCATGATCCCGGGCCAAGCCTCCCACTTGGGAGGTACAGACTTAGTTTCAAGTTTATTTTAAAGAAGAGCCATTTTATGGAATGAGCAAAAAAGGTTTCCAACCAAGACTAGCAGGAATGTGAAGCACTCGGCCTATATAAAGCAGGGACAAGCCAAGGGACACCAAGGCAGAAGGAAAGGAAATTAAGCCCCTATGGGAGAATAAATGTGTGTTTTGTAAAGTTCCTGTTCATGCTGGGCTGTCCCCGCCCCCTGCCTCCGCCAGGAACCCGGGGCGCCCATCACTGGGAAACCTCTGAGCTTCATGAAGAACAATGCATCCTCGCTGACTCTGCAGGTTGACCCCGTGTCTGAGAATACGGATGGAGCTGGTCTGCCTTGGGGAACTCATCTTCTCTAGGATTCAAAAGCCCGCTCCCATCCTGGCCACCCCGGTGGCTGTCCCCGCCACTGCCCACCCAAATGAGGAACGATGAATTTGGAGAATATAAACCATACTTCCCAGTTTTACGGTGTCCCACTCCAAGCCCCGAGAAGAGGAGCCATGGCCAAGGAGCAGCCTGGCCCCCGGGAAGGGAGGTTTGGGGATTTCCAACAGCGCTGCAAGGTGCACTTGCAGACACGTGGCAGGAAAGAAGCCCAGTCGAGACCCCAGCTGCTGGGGACAGAGGCTGTTTCCCAGCCACACATAATGACAACCTCTTGCAAAGGGATTAAGTTGCTCTGAAGATAAACTTAACATGCACACTTCGCACATACGTGGTCTCCGCAAATGCCCTATCACACCGAAAGTGACTTACTCCCCGCTGTCCTGTGACTCTGACTTATTTGGGGCATCTTATATTAATATCACCTATCGTCCCTATCCCATACAGACTCCAGATTCTTCCAGTGCCCTGACCCATGCAATTTTCTCACGAAGCGTTGGTGATGATGCCCAAAATTTCAACGCTAGAGGTAGAACAAATGCTAATCAGCAAGCACAGACCTCTAATGATTAAAAGCACAAAAAGTTTCCTACCTCCCATAACTGAAGTAGCATGGCATCTCACCTTTACTTCTACATAAAGCTTAAATATTGGCCCGAACACTCTCCCTGCTAAAGCCACAGATTTGAAGGATCGTAGGGCACGCAGGGAACTTCTAGAGAGAACTCACTGGTCCATCTAGTGGATGTGCTGGTCCCGAGAGCTGCCCTCTGCCTACCTTTTCCGAGGCCTTGTCCTGCACTGGTGGCCCCGTGCCTGGCAGGGTCGGAGGAGGGGGTGCCCGCCGCTTCTTCAGGTCCGACTTCACAGACACCCCTGAGATGTTGCTGAGTGAGAGGGATGGACCCAACGTAATGGAACGGGAATTCACAGATGGGGAGTTGGGCGTTGTCAGGCAGCCCTGCGAAGGGGAGAGACAGACAGAAAATCTCATCAGTGTGAGATGACTTCTCTTGGGAGGATGCTCCAGCACGAACACAGTGCCAAACCGCCCATGCAAGCCCCAATATCATTTCCGCTGACGGGCTCGAATGCCCCGAGCAAAACCCATATTCTCACTTTGCCTTACAGCATACGACGCTGCGTGACAGATTCCTGCTGCAGGTTTATTTGCGTCGTCATGAAGGAAACGGAAGATGCTTGCAACCTTTAACTCCAGGTACCAGCTAGAATCAGTTAATACTCCCGACCAAATTGCAGGTATGTGAACCGAGCCTCCTTGAAACGTCAGCCTATCATCAGAACAAGGTCTTAGGCGCTGAAAAGTGGAAGGAAGAGTCAAGAAGCACATTGCTGTGGACAAGAAGACGGTCTTTAGGGGTGCCAAGGACACTGACTGCACCTCTGGCCACTCGGTGACCTCTCTCAAGGCTACCTGTTCCGGGCACTTTGGGGACGGACATACACAACTTAGGATCACCTGCCCAGGCCGGGATGGGGGAGGCTGGCTTTGGCCTCCCATGAATCTGCTAAAGATAGCACAGTCTCTCTCCTTCCTGGTGCTCAGGTGGGGCCACAAGAGCTTATTAAAGGTGTAGCTGCCAAGGAGGCATCTGCAAACCCTTTGAGGTGCGTGTGAACCCTCTGATCCTGCTGCAGTGCCCCAGCGTCGCTCGCTCTATAAAATCCGCAGCCTGATGTCTGGACTTTGCAGAGAGTAACTGCAGGGCTCCTGGATCATTCTCCACCCGATCCCCCATCAGTAAGTTGCCCTGAATAAAGTTCTGTGTAAACTGCATGGAGTCGCCTGCTCTGTTTCCCTGTCTCGAAGGGCCTTCTCCGTTTGGCGGTTACTTTACTGTGCCCCCCGGCCCCACTTTCTAACACGGTCTGCCATCTTGAGAAGTAGCCTACTTGCTGCCAAGAATGGGCTTGGGTTTCTTTGAACCTTCAAAAGTTACGAACAAATGGATATATGATATAAATGGCAGCCGTGAAGACCAGTGACCATAGATGTCATACCATGTGCTCAGTATCTAATATGCCAAAAATAAATGCAAGCCAACACTCGAATGAGCTGTTTCCACAGAGCAATTTCTCCTACTGGGCGTGGGGTTTGGGGCGCTGGCAGGCTAAAGGGCACATCAGTTTTCAGTCTTCCCCCCGCCCCAGGGTCTGCTCAATCGAATCATGTAAGTGTTAGTGCAGAAAGAGGGTTTAGAGAACCAACACTCCAATTTCAAAAAGTGAAAACAGCTCAATATCTATGAATGGATATTCAACTTATGAATGGACAAGCAAAATGTGGTTCATCCATACAATGGAATATTATTTAGCCATTGAAAAGCAAGAAGTACGTGCTAAGACATGGATGAACCTGGACAACATCATGCTAAGTGAAAAGAGCCAGTCACAAACAGCCATATGTGGTATGATTCCATTTATCTGAAATGTTTAGAATAGTCAAATTCATAGAGACAAAAAGTAGATACATGGTTTCCGAGGACTGCTGGGGGAGGTGGCTCACAAGGAGGTGTTCCTTCTGGGATGGATGAAAATGTTCTAAAATTAGACAAGGATGATGGGGTTTGTACCACACTGTGTATTTACTAAACACTGACTAGTATATTTTTATTTTATTTTATTTTATTTTTTTTATTTATTTATTTTTAAAAAGATTTTATTTATTTATTTATTTATTTATTTATTTATTTATTTTTAAAGATTTTATTTATTTATTTGAGAGAGCGAGAATGAGAGAGAGTACATGAGAGGGGGGAGGGTCAGAGAGAGAAGCAGGTTCCTCGCCGAGCAGGGAGCCCGATGCGGGACTCGATCCCGGGACTCCAGGATCATGACCTGAGCCGAAGGCAGTCGCTTAACCAACTGAACCACCCAGGCGCCCCGATTTTATTTATTTATTTGAGACAGAGAGAATGAGAGACAGAGAGCATGAGAGGGGGGAGGGCCAGAGGGAGAAGCAGACTCCCTGCCGAGCAGGGAGCCCGATGCGGGACTCGATCCCGGGACTCCAGGATCACGACCTGAGCCGAAGGCAGTCGCTTAACCAACTGAGCCACCCAGGCGCCCGACTAGTATATTTTTAAAGGATGAATTTAATGGTCCACGAGTTATATCTCAATAAAGCTGTCATTTTTTAAGAGTAAAAAAAAAAAAAGGTGGGGCGTTTGGGTGGCTCAGTCAGTTGACTGTCTGTCTCTCGGTCTCGGCACAGGTCTTGATCTCAGGGGCATGAGTTCAAGCCCTGCACTGGGCTCCACGCTGGGCATGGAACCTACTTGAAAAAAAAGAGAGAGAGAGAAGAGAAAAGAAAAAAACAAAGCAAAACAAAACGGAAGCCACACTCTCCTAGGAGCCTCTTCTCCCCTGTCCTGACCCAGGGCGTATTCCACCCCGAGGCCAGTGCAGCCAGGAAGTCAGCCCACATATGGCGGAGATATGCCATCCAGGTTCGACTCCTGCCTTTGCCCTTTACAAGCCACACGAACTTGGACACACTCCTTGATTCTTCTCTGCCTCCACTTATCTCCTGTAAAATGGGTGAATACCTGTACCTACCTCACAAAGTGATCACATGGGTTACTACACATGAAAGAACTTTAGGAGGTTCTTAGCACAAAGTGAACATCCAGTATGTGCTCGCTATTATGGTTATTATACATTTATTTATTGTCTCCCCGGTTACCATGTGGGACCCATGGGGACAGCAATTACTTCCTATTTCTGCAGCTCCTAACAATTCCCGGCGTGTCGAAGGCCCCAGAGCCAACATTTGCAGGAATTAATGACTGGGGGGATGAGAGCCTCTGGACAACTCCGCTCTCATGTTTGACAAAAGGAGCTTGCGGGGAAGCTTTCGTATGAACAATGGGCTCTCTGTATTTAAAATAAATACATAGCGGGGCATCTGGCTGGCTCAGTCGGTGGAGCATGCGACCCTTGATCTCAAGGTCGTGAGTTCAAGCCCCACGCTGGGCATAGAGCTTACTTAAAAAATAAAAATTAAAAAAAATACATAAAGGAAACCCATCCCATTCATCAGCAGCCCAGTATTACCTGCGCTCAGCCTCCAATCCTATTCTGTTCTGCCAAGTGTACTATCATTCAGTTCCCTGAGAGCATTTTTGAGACTCAGATTTTCTTGTCCATAAATATTAAAGGCAAAGCAAACACCAATCTCTGGAGGTTGCTTTGAATGCCAGTTCATGCTTTGTCGTGGGATGCCGAGCACCAGAGGAATCCAGGGCCTTGTTCATCAAGTGCAGCATTCCATAGGAATCAGGTGGGGGATCTACAGGAAACAGCTCAACAGCCAGATAATCTGTTGATGCCTATTTTGGCTCCCATGGCAAAATGTAAAGAAAAAGTATAAATGTTTCTCCCAGCCCTTGCATCTGCAGACATCGGACTCCTTACCAAGCAAATAAGCCAATGCAGAACGAATTCTGAAATGTCGTCCCCTGCCTTACATCTACCTCACAGCAACCGTGAGGCCCCAAGGAGACAAACTTAACTTGTTTGTTAAGTTCTGTCTACTTAACAATACAAGGTGCACATGATAAAATGATGTCAATGAAGCAAAGCAGAGGAGGGTCTTGAAGTCTGGAGCTGTGGCGGTGTTTCAGGGGATGGCTGGCTGGCTGGCTCGGACACCCCCAGGGCACGCGTTCTGGAGGTTTCTTGAAGCTTGTGAAATACGATGGAGAACTAGACACCAGGCCTGCATGGTTATCTCTGAAGGAGGCATGGCCCCGTTTGGCATCCCGCAAACACGACATTCTGAACGATGCATTTCACAACCTTGCTTCTAACTGCTCTGTTCACTCCGCCCTGTCTAGACTCAGAACTTCAATTCCTCTTGTCCTCAGTCCTCACCACAACTATGTGTGCCTGACTGATCACTCAACACTGCTATGAATTCACCTCTGTCCTCTCAATGCCCTGAGCGTTTTGTGGAATCTCTGTGCAGAATACTCCCTAAAAGTACTTTACAGGTCAGCCATTGTGTATTGATTTCAGGCTTTAATCCTATAATCCTGTTGCCATGAAGAGCGCTCTGACATCTTGGTGAGGCACGGAACACCATTCTCCTGATAGAGCGCCCCCCACGCATACACAAAGATCCCCATCTTTATAATAGGGAAATTCCATTGACTTCAAATTGTCGTCAACACCTAGCATATTTCTGTCACATTGGAGGTGGTTTCCTTCTTCTCTGATACGTATTTTTGGGAAGAATGGCCTCCTGCGGGCCAAGTAAGATGGTCTCAGAGAAAGCCAGAAGCCCAGAGCACACCCCATCCCAGGCCCCCCGTAAGCTGTGGTGTCTGTTACCCCAGACAGCGGGCTTCTCACGATCCATTATCTGTGTCGCTGGAACACCACTAAATTTTGACACAACAGGTTTATTTAGTCCAAATCTGCCCTAGCTGGGCTGCACAGATCTCTCCTAACACCCCACCGTTCCCACTCACAGGCAGGCAAATCTCAGGGTCCACTAGACGGGGGTCCAACAGCATTGCTCAAGAATTCTGCTATTCAGTTGTGCTTCCCAACCTTCAACCATGGGCAGCCAAAATATTCAAAACATTTTGGCTGCCCAGAGGATATCTGTGGTTCAATTCTTTTTTTTTTTTTCCTTTTTACCTTTTGACTCCCTTCATCCATTTCTCCACCCTCCCCACCCTCCACCTCTGGCAACCACGAGCTTTTTTTTTTTTTTCTTTTTTTAGATTCCACGTATAAGAGACATCATGCAGTATTTGTCTTTCTCTGACTTATTTCACTTAGCATAATGCCCTCAAGATCCATCCATTTTGTCACAAGTGGCAAGATTTCATTCTTTTTTTTTTTTTTAAAGATTTTATTTATTTATTTGAGAGAGAGAATGAGAGACAGAGAGCACGAGAGGGAAGAGGACAGAGGGAGAAGCAGACCCCCCGCTGAGCAGGGAGCCCGATGCGGGACTCGATCCCGGGACTCCAGGATCATGACCTGAGCCGAAGGCAGTCGCTTAACCAACTGAGCCACCCAGGCGCCCGAGATTTCATTCTTTTTTATGGCTGAATAATATTCTACCATGCATATGTAAAATATATATATGTGTGTGTGTGTGTGTGTGTGTGTGTGTGTGTGTATACACTTCTTATATCTTCTCCCATTCAGTAGATTACCTTTCATTTTGTTGAGGATTCCTTTGTTGTGAAGAAGCATTCCAGTATGATGTAGTCCCACTTGTTTATTTTTGCTTTTGGTGTCAGATTCAAAAAATCATCACCAAGACCGACGTCAAGGAGCTTACTGCTGTGGTACTTCTAGGAACTTTATGGTTTCAGGTCTTACATTCAAGTCTTTAATCCATTTTGAGTTAATTTTTGTGTAATGGTGTAAGATAGTGTTGCAGTTTTCCCAACACCATTTATCGAAGAGACCATCCTTTCCCCACGGTACATCCCTGGCTCCCCTGTCATAAATTAATTGACCACGCAGGCATGGGTTTATTTCTGGGCTCCTTATTCTGTGTCATGGGTCTATGTATCTGCTTTTATGCCAATATTATACTGTACTAATTACTATGACTTTGTAATACAGTTTGAAATCAAAGACTGTGGTACCTCCAGCTTTGTTCTTCTTTCTCAAGGTTGCTCTGGGTGTTCAGGGTCTTTTCTGGTTCTCTACAAATTTTATGATTATTTGCTCTATTTCTTTGAAAAATGTGATTAGAATCTTGATAGAGATTGCATTGAATCTGTAGATTGCTTTGAGTAGTATGGACATTTTAACAATATTGATTCTTGAAATCCATGAGCATGGAATATCTTTCCCTTTATTTGTGTCTTCTTCAACTTCTTTTATTAATGTCTTATAACTTTCAGCATGTAGGTCTATCATCTCCTTGGTTAAAGGTATTCCTCACTTTTTTTTTTTTTGATGCAATTGTAAATGGGATTGTTTTCTTAATTTCTCTTCTTGATAGGTTTTTTTTTTTAAAGATTTTATTTATTTATTTGAGAGAAAGAATGAGACAGAGAGAGAGCACATGAGAGGGGGGAGGGTCAGAGGGAAAAGCAGACTCCCTGCTGAGCAGGGAGCCTGACGCGGGACCCGATCCCAGGACTCTAGGATCACGACCTGAGCCGAAGGCAGTCGCTTAACCAACTGAGCCACCCAGGCACCCCCTTGATAGGTTTTTATTAGTGTTTAGAAATGCTACCAATTTCTGGGATGCCTGGGTGGCTCAGTTGGTTAAGCGACTGCCTTTGGCTCAGGTCATGATCCTGGAGTCCTGGGATCGAGTCTCGCGTCGGGCTCCCTGCTGAGCAGGGAGTCTGCTTCTCCCTCTGACCCTCCCCTCTCTCATGTGCGCGCTCTCTCTCACTCATTCTCTCTCAAATAAATAAAATCTTAAAAAAAAAAAAGAAATGCTACCAATTTCTATATATTAATTTCATATGCTGCAACCTTACTGAATTTATTAGTCCTTACAGTTTTTTGATGGCATCTTTAGAGTTTTCTATGTATGTCATGTCATCTGCAAATAGTGACAGTTTTACTTCTTCCTTTCCAATTTGGATGCTTTTTCTTTCTCTTTCTTGCTAAATTGCAATGGCCAGGACTTCCAGTACTGTGTTGAATAAAAGTGGAGAGGGGACATCCTTGTCTTGTTCCTGACTTTAGAGGAAAGAATTTCAGCTTTTCACCATTGAGTATGATGAGCACATATGCAAAAATCCTCAACAAAACATTAGCAAACTGAATTCAACAATACATTAACAGGATCACACACCAAGACCAGGTGGGATGTATTCCAGGGATGCAAGAATGGTTCGACATTGGCAAATCGGTCAATGTGATACTACCAGATCAACAAGATGAAGGATATAAGTCATATGATCATCTCAGTAGATCCAGAAAAGGCATCTGATAAAAGTCAACTTCGATTTATGATAAAAACTCTCAGCGAAGTGGGTACAAAGGAAACATACCTCAACATAATCAAAGCCATAGATGAGAAGCCCACAGATATGTGTGCGTTAACTCTTACCTTCCTTCTTTCCCCACATCCGAAATTTGTAGAATATAGAAAACAATCCACAGAATAATTTGGGAGGAGAACAATTGAGTCGGACGTCCTTTAAAATACCGACTCATCAATATTAAATAAAATGGAAAACCAGGATAATCTATACAGCTCAGAGTTAGTACAGCCTGGCTTGTGTCTTATTCCAATTTGAGGGTTTTTCTCCTGCTACAAAATAGCAAAGTTCCTTAAGGGACAAAACATGGCTTTCCTGCAAGAGGGATTTGGTTTCCTGTTCTGGTCCAAATGGGTCAATAACTTTTTTTTTTTAATAACAAGTCCTTTTTTTGTAGGGGAATGAGTCATGCCCTTCCCTAATGGTTGGCCGTGAAATCCATATTTTGGCTATTACAAACTTATTTTCCAGGGAGTTTTTCTCCTGTGAGTTCAGCCCAATAAAGTATTAAGGAAAAAGCCATGGATAATGGAGAGAAAAAGGAACAAAGTGAACACACCCTTCATACCCACACTTCATGGGACTTCATATTGTAGGGTGTAAGCTCCACCAGACAGGCTGCTATCAGCTGGAGGGAAGTCAGATCGGAGACAAGGCTAAATTCCGTGTATCCACAACACCACTGATACTCACTTATTACACTCTGTGTAAGATGATCCTATCTCACACACACATCTGGGAGGAGAAGACTACGAAGAAAAGGAAACTTGTAATTTCAGGATCTGAGTATCCATTCAAAACGAGCCCAATGCTAGGACAACTGATTTTTGCCATAGATCTCTAATTTTATTTATTTATTTATTTTTATTTTTTTTATTATTTTTTAAAGATTTTATTTATTTATTTGAGAGAGAATGAGAGAAAGCACATGAGAGGGGGGGAGGGTCAGAGGGAGAAGCAGGCTCCCTGCCGAGCAGGGAGCCCGATGTGGGACTCGATCCCGGGACTCCAGGATCATGACCTGAGCCGAAGGCAGTCGCTTAACCAACTGAGCCACCCAGGTGCCCTAGATCTCTAATTTTAAAGTAAGAATAATATTGTTTCTGTTTGCAACGTACTCCTCATCTCAGCACATTCTCCTTGCATTTGATCGTCATTGCGTCCCCGGGGTGCCACACTGGCTGGGACAGCAGTATCTGCACACATTCTAATCAGCCCTCAGAGCTTCTCCCGGGGGAGACATACTGACACCCCCACCTCCATGGGGGGCTCACTTGGGACCTCCAGTCCCAGAGCAGCCCTGAGCTTCCAGGTGGCTGACGGATGCCCTTGACGTAGCCTCCAGAATGAGCTCTGCCCCTAAGCCATCAGGATGTTAATTAATGTGGGCACCAGGCTCTGGGTAGGGACAGCACCAGAAAGCAGAGGGCATCCCTAGCTGTCCCAGCCTGAGGCTCCATGTAATCCTGATGAAGGCTCTGGGAGCGCTGGGCTTCCCTACAATCACTGTGGGGATGAGTAAGTCCATAGCACTCACTCATTCACTTATGACTGACCAGAAGTCAGTACTATGCAAGAAACCGAGCATGTGCAAGGTAAGCACTGTTCTTTTCAAGTAAGCCCTGACTGTCATGGTTTGTTTTCCTTTGCTTACATTCCTACATGCATCTTCACAAAGCATATTTACAAACACAGCATGGCGCACACCTAAGGAGGGAATCGTCTGTCCATGTGAATTGGACGCAGTGAACTCTGGCCAGAATGTGCTTCTAGGCAAGAGAGACAAATGGGGCAACCTGTCACTGGCATCTTTCTGTTTAAGATAAATTGGTTGGGGCACCTGGGTGGCTCAGTCAGTTAAGCATCTACCTTCAACTCAGGTCATGATCCCAGGGTCCTGGGATTGAGCCCTGTGTGGGGCTCCCTGCTTCTCCCTCCACCTCTGCCCCACCCCCCCGCTGCTCGTGCTCTCAAATACATAAAATATTTTTTTAAAAAAGATAAATTGGTTCAAAAAAGTAAGGATGGATAGTCATTTTTGTTCCCATTTCTCAAAACTGCCCATTCTGGCAAATATGACTATATCTTGTGAGAACAATTGTGTAATCATATCTATTGAAAGTCAAAAGTCGGAGTAGATCTTTTGACGTGGCTAGTGAGGAATTCAGATATGGCTGTTGCTCAAAGATTACGGAAAGCACTTCGGTTACAGTGGGTGTAGTTAAAATAGCCGTTGGCAATCCTATGAGCCTCGTGCTCTTCTAAGTTAGATCAGACACTTTTAGGATGGCGCCATCTTGGAGTTTTGATGGTGAGGAGAGCCAAAGCCCAAGGAGACACCAGAACTACTCAGGACAGCCCAGCTGCCTGGTGATGGAATTAAATCAGTTCCAGGGGCCCGGCTGCATCCTCCTCTCCTTACACCATGCTGTCCTCTTTTCAAAGGCTTTAATATCACTTTTCTCTGTTCTTAATGCTGTGTCCAAGAATCAAGTGGGAGAGAAGATGCACTCAGACCTGCAATCCCCATCATCTTTCCTTCCAATCCTGGGTTTGGCAGAATCCAGGGCAGGACCACGTGCTATAAACCAGATGGGGCAGACACTGCTGTCCTGCCCACACTCAGGGGACCAGCGTGGCAGAGCATCCCAGACATGTTCTGGCGAGGGAGGAGAGAATATTCTCATTCCCATTCCAGCATGGTCCTGGGCAATGGGTGGGACAAAACTCTCTTCCTGGGAGGGTGTTCTCCATCTGCTTTCTCTTATCTTCGGGGCACGGCCATCCTGACAGATGTGCCCTTAGCTGAACCCTTCAGCCAAAGGAAAGGGCGTGCCGGCTTCTGGCGCATGGAACTCTCAAGTCAGTTCGGCGTAAATGCACAGCAGGAGGGATAAAGCATGCCAACAAATGTGAACTGATCCCCGCGAAGGGCAGGGGGTCAGAACTTAAGAATCCAGGTTCTATTATGTGAGATGATGAGAAATGATCATTCTCTTGGCCACGGTCCTCTGTGGGAATGCCTGAGGGATGGCATTTCTTTAGAGGAAAAGCTGCAGAAGCTGTTTGGTTGGGATCGATATTTCCGCCAGCAAAACACTGGGCCACATAAGCTCTCCGATGGTGATAAGCATCAGAGCAATTCTGGGACATTTCTCTACTGGCAAGATCTCTTCTTAGAAGGAGCAAACCAAGAGCACCCCACTGGAATATCTGATTTTCTCTTAATGACACTCATTGAAGACACTGGGAGTCAGCTGCGATCCTCTCAGTCTTTTGCTGCAGGACTGTCTCAAGAGCGAGACCTGTTCACAGACATGTGAATGCACGGAGCGTGTTGATTACTTCCAATAGGCAACTTTAATGACAATTTCCGAAAGCCAGAACTTTCTGAAAAGCTTGTGAACAAAAAGGAAACGAGCCCCTGTGTAGATCAAGATAATAATATGGGCTGCTCATGCTCAGGAAGGCTGTGATCCTGGTGGAGAGTGTGCCATGCGGCCCAGGGGGCTTGGGAGACGAGCTTCAAGCCCAGTGGGCCCCTCGTGAGAGCGTAGACACAATCCAGGTACAGAGGCTTGGTGGGATGTGGAGGAGGAAAGTCAAAAAGTAAGCCACATGTACAGTGTAGCTGGAAGGCCAGGGCCAGGGGACTGGCTACATGTGGGGTTCACCAGGAGGAATCTGGGGAGGACTGCAGCAGAGAACTGTGGGCAAAAGACACAAACCCACACGATGTGTATGTGTGAGATGCCTGCTGGGGTCTGATGTGAGATTCCAGCTCAGGAAACTCAAGTATCGTTTTGGGGGGAAATGTTCTCATTCATATAAATAATAAAACCCCAGTGACAAAGAAAGCAAAGGTTTTCCCTTTCAAATGTGCATGCAAATCTCTTATCATCTTCATGGTGGCACGTTCCAAATGCTGGCTTGGAAGTGTGGTGTGCTACGGCTCATCAGGAGTAAGATCTCACGTGTGGTGCTCTTGCGAGAAATGCGTTCCCCAAACCAAATGAGGACTCTCGTATGGAGTGGCTCGTGAGCATATGATTCATACCATGAGCTGCATGAGGAAAGGGAACGAGAACTCTGGATGTACATCTGTGTGAGCTAATCGAAGGGCATACTGAAAAGATACCACCCCGTGATGCAGAAACAAAAGCAAGGTGAGAACAAATTTCTTTGCACGACATCTGACTGTTTCTAACATGTGTATCACATCAGGGAGGCTCCTCTGTAACTCTAAGTAACTGAGTCACGAGGTGGAGGAAATCAAGCTGAGGAGATTTCTCTTCTGGTGAATGAATCTTCAAGCAAAGTGGGACGATGTCTTTAAGAAGCAGGAAGCAAGCTGTGATTCCACCGTGGCTTTCTGGGTTGAGCTGACCAGCCCTCCAAAGCATTGTTCAAAACCCTCATTCCTCATCTGCACGTTCATCATCACTGCTGTCTTCATGGATCACGTTGTAGAAGAGAGCGGCCACAAAATTCAGTGTCCAAGGGGCACCCGGGTGGCTCAGTCGGTTAAGTGTCCAACTCTTGATTTCAGCTCAGGGTCATGAGATCAAGCTCTGAGTGGGGCTCTGCACTGGGAGTGGGTCTGCTTGAAATTCTCTCTCTCCCTCTCCCTCTGCCCCTCCCCCCTTGTGTGCATGTACTCTCTCTCTCTCTCTAAAAAAAAAAAAAAAAAAAAAAATCATTATCCAAAATAGGTTTATCATAAGGGGCGCCTGGGTGGCTCAGTCGATGAAGTGTCTGCTTTCGGCTCAGGTCATGACCCCAGCGTCCTGGGATTGAGTCCCGCATCAGCTTCTCCCTCTCCCTCTGCTGCTCCCCCTACTTGTGCTCTCTCTCTCTCTCAAATAAATAAGTAAATAAAAATTAAAAAAAAAAAGCGAAATAGGGTTATCATCCAAATGGTCTAGGGAAAATGCCACACTGCAAAGAACACAGGACAACCGCATTTGGAGGACCGTCCTGGACAGAGAAGTGCGGTCTCGCTCCCTGGAAGGGAATCGGAGCGGGCACCTGTCAAGGGCAGAGGGATAAAGGGCTGACCTGGGGAAGGAGGCCATCTAAACTCCAGGTGTCACCAATAACAACGAACACGGGGAAGCATTCATTTTCTGAATATCGACCCAGTAGATCCTTGTAACAACTCTCAGAGGTGGGTAATCATAGGATTCCCATTCTGCAGGTCAAAAACTGGGGTGCTGCGCAAGTGGCTTGCCCAGGGCCACACCCCAGCATGTGCCAGAGCCAAACAGGCTGCTGGCAATGGGAAAGAGGTTCTCAAACTTGGTTGCACCCCAGAACCCCCACCCCCTGGAGCTCTGAGAGATGGGGAAGCCCAGGCTGCACCCCAGATGAACGTCAGCAGAGACTCTGGGATGGGACCAGGCATCTGTTGTTTTTCTTTTTTAAAAGATTATGCCAGAATACACCCAACCTAGAATTTACCATTTTAATCATGTCCAAGTATACCATTCAGCAGCCTTATGTCTACTCAAATGTGGTCCAGCCATCACCACATGTAGTTCTGGAACTCTCCACCACCCAAAAGGAAACATTGCACACATCCTGGAGCCACCTCCCATTTTCTTCTCTCCCCCCCCCCCACAACACACACCGCCAGCCCCGACGGACCATGACCATGCTTTTTTCTGATGCATGGACTGGTTACTGGTTACTTCATATAAATGAAACCAGACAACAGGTGGTTTCCGTATCTGGCTTCTTTCCCTTAGCAGGCTTTCAAGGTTCATCCACGCTATGGTATATGTCAGAACTCTAGTCTCGCTATGGCTGAATAATATTCCTTTGTCTGGACAGTCCACATTCTGTTTACCCATTCATCTGGTGATGGGCATTTAGATTGTTTTCGACCTTTGGCTTTGGTGAATAGAGATGCTGTGAACATCTGAGTACAAATGTTGCTTGAGAGCCTGTTTTCAGTCCTCATGGGCATCTAGGAGTGGGACTCTGGGTCACAGGGTAATATTCGATATTGAACTGACTGGGGAACTGCCAAACTCTTTCCCACAGCAGGCATGACACTTTGCTTTTCCACCAGCAAGGACGAGGTTTCCAATTCTTCCACATCCCTGCCAACACTTGCCATTTTCCTCTTTAAAAAAAATTTTTTTTTATCTATTTATTTAAGAAAGCACATGTGCCCACAAGAGTGGGGCAGAGAGGGGCAGAGGGAGAATCTCAAGCAGACTCTGCTGAGCATGGACCCCGGCATGGGGCTCAATCTCATGACCCTGAGATCATGACCTGAGCCCAAATCAAGAGTCGGACGCTTAATCAAATGAGCCACCCAGATGCCCCATCCTCTTCTTTTTTGTTTTTTAATTATAGCCATCTTAGTGGGTGTGAAGTGTTATCTCATTGTGGCTTGGATTTGCGTTTCTCCAGTTAATCATGATGTTGAGCATCCTTTCGTGTGCTTCCTGGCAACCAGGCATCTGCTTTTGGTGGTTGAGATTTAAGAGCCACAGGTCAAGGATCAAGGTTAAGAACCACTGCTCCTATCTTCTCCCCCAACCATCACACCACACTGCCTGGCTTACAGGTGTCTGGCTGTTCTTCTCTCTCGGGATAGAGCCTCAGAGCATCAGCCGCCAGCATTTTGGGGGCCCCGGCCTCTGCGGGGGGCTGGTGTTTGCATGCATGACAACCCTCACAAGCAGAGTCTGCCCGAGAGCTACAATCCCACCCTGCGGACATCCCCTTGGGAAAGCACATCACAAAGCAAATGGCGATGTTTTTTCGGGGCATACCTTAAGTGGCTTTCATGCGTTTGAAGTAAATCATTCATAAACTTTGGTATTTTACTATTCACAAGTTACCAGTGACCCCACCCCTGACCCCTCTCTTTCTCTCAGAGGTTCTGATGCCCCAAAGGACACTCAGCTGATGCACTGCATGTTGTCATGGCGACAGGGAGGGGACCTCAGAGTACACACATCTTCAGGTCGCTCTTAGAGTTTGCCTGCAAAGTCCTCAGCAGGTTTCCTGAGGTTCTCCTTTGTGATCTTGTGCACCTGACCTTTAGGGCTAAGATTCTGCAGTTCTCCTGAAGTGCACGCTGTATTCCTCCATGAAGACATTAACTTTGGTTGCAGATAAAGAGAGAGGCAGGAGGAAGGCGGCTTCCGGGGAGCTGCAAGTCCCATAGCATGGCGGGGGGGTGGGTGGCCAGCCCAGGGTCCCGGGGAAGCTGGGGAGTCAGAAGACAGGCCCAGAAAGAAGCTGCAGATGTTCCCATCTGAAGGCAGATAACACAGAGGGGGCATCACAGGAGATCGTGGTATCCCTCACAACCTTCCCGCTTCAGCGGGAACCAGCCAGGAGGAAAACCGAAGCGCCACGACGGCTACCAGCGGGATTGCTACAACACATCAGGAAACTGGAGAGAGACAGGTCTGTTGATAGGACTGCAATCCTGGGAGGAGGGTGACGCTCTCATCTTTCTGCAGGGAATCTGGGCAGCCAGTGGGTCCCAGCTCAGGGTTACAGGTGGATGGGCAAGGCTTCGGCAGGCAGACTCCTGCTCTCACTAACCGGGTCACAGGTGGCAGTGCAAGGCCACCTCCCCAGGTGGAGGGGACAGAGGGTCAGTTTTCTCTCTTCTTCCCTCCCTGGTCTTTCTCTCTGATCTCAGGCTCCACTCTGGGGCCCTTGACCACGTCTCTCTTTGCTGGATTCTAAGGTCACCTGCACTAGCCCCACACAGAAGTATGGCTGCTCTTCGGTCCCTCCCTCTTGCCAGCTGGGGTCCCCTCCTGACCGGCCCACTGGAGCCCCTTTTCCCTTCATCTTCTCCCTCAGGAGCAGCTGCTTCTCAAAGATGGCCCAGAGGTTCTTCCTAGCACGTGAGGTCTCCTTTTGGCCTTTCTCCTTTCTGGATAACATTAATGCCCTCTGGCTTCCCACAGCTCATTCCCGAATCTCCCCGGCTCCCTCCCCGGGAAGCTGGCTAACCTTCCTACCCTGGGGCCCTTAGGACTTCTGGCCTGCATCTGTCTGAGATCTGCTCCCCCAGCAGCCCTTCCGAAACAGCCCTGCAAGGGGCCATCGAGGGCGTGAGCCTTCCAGAATGTCAGCGAAGGGTGCGTGTGTGGATGACTCAGGTGCACCCCCGTCCTGGGTCCTGCAGAGAATCACTGCCCCAGCCAGCCTCTGTGGAACAATGTCCCCCTAATTATGCAGAGTGTGTGTGTGTGAATATGCATACACACACACACACATACAGTAACTCGGTTCTGCCACAAACAATCTCCCAGCATTCCCATTTTATCCCAGAAACTTCAGGCCCTGTTTCGGGATCACTGTGCCATGCCCGAGACAAACCTCACCTTCCTTCCTGGGTTGGGGTTGGCTGTCAGGCCCTGCACAGGGTCTCCTGGCCTGGACAGAAGGTCCACCTGCTGGTTTACTGAACAGGCACCCCACTAGCTCCCCGCATCCCTCTCCCTCTATCCGAGCCCGAGGGCAGATCATCGTCCACAAAATAGCTCTTCCCACAGGCTTGGCTGCCTCTTGGCTGGTTTCTCCTCCACTCTTATCCGTAAGTCAGTGTGAAACACCAGTGTCAGTCGCCTCTCTTACAAATTCCAGAAAGGCCACAAGTACCCGAGTTCTGAGGCCCATGGTGCTGGGCCGTTTCCCCCCAGAACACCACTCACCGGGTGATTGCCCTGGAACCTTCTGCACCTGAGGGTCCTAGGCAGGTGTGTCCAGGTTCCTGGTTTCTCCCCAAGTCACACTTGCTTCTGGAGTCACTCACGCCCGTGTCTGTGTGTGCGCGTGTGCATGTGCGTGTGCGTGCGTGTGTGCATGTGTGCGTGCGTCCATGTGTGTGTGCATATGTGTGTGCGTGTGTGTGTGTGCGCGTGTGTGCGTCCCACACCGGGAGCCAACACCATCCCTGCTCTGGCCACAGCTTTCTCTCTCGCTTTATGAGCAACGTTCAAGCTGGCTGCCCCATTTCCTGAAGCGAGCATAGAAAGCGATTCTTCTCATTTTTTGGGTGTTTGGGGGATTTGCTGTCTCACAGACTTGAGTTACTGCCAAATGCATTTCACTTATTTTTCCAGAACGTCTGGGATATGGACACAAACGTCGTCACTTACTTCAGACCGTTCTCACATTTTTTTTCCCCTTCCATTAAAAACCGTGGCAGGTGACATTCTCTAGGGCATTTGTGTGCATGTTGGTGTGTGCGCACGCACACACACACACACACACACAGAGAACAGAGTACTTATCACTTCCATAGACCCTTAGACACGGGAGGCAGAGAGGGGGACCCCAAAGGTGTTGAGATGTGGAGAATGGTCACGCCCTGGCTCCGTGGTCACTGAAGTGGCCTGTGCACCCTGGTGGTGGTTCAGCAGAGTAACCCGACCCTGCTCACCCACCAACAGGAAAGGCACACGGCCTGGGCGCATCCCACGCCAAGATCAGCATCGGTGTGGACCCCAGAAACCGCCTCGTCTCAGCGTTCCAGGAAGGACCCCAATACACAGAGATGCCACGGATCATTAAAATTACATTGAAATGGTCACATTACTCTTCTTCTATTTTGAGTGCCCCTGGACCTAAATGTTACGATTTCCCGGAGAACCTGCAGGGAGCAGGTGATTCTCAATCCTCCAGGAGAAAGCAGAAACTCTATCCTGGCCCTGGGACGCCCCCAGCAGATGTGCCCAGGGGGCCTCACCACCTGCTTGCCCATGGCCTGTCCGTGGCCATCCATGGCCCGTCCTTGGCCGATCCTTCCTCCGGGCGTCCAGGTACTTTAATGATCTGTGTTTAAAAGAGCGACTTCTGGCTTATATGTCCCATGATCTCAGGACAAGCCACGCCCTTAATTAAAGGTCATGATTTGTACAGGTCCACTTGGACAAACCTGCCCTCACCCTTGCCGCGTGATTCGCCTTGGATCTGGTGGGGGTAGGCGCAGGGGCTGGTGGGGGTCTTCTAGACCTTTCTATGTCTCAGGCCTGAAGTGGGAATGCTCCGGCCGTTCCAGCCCAGACATTCTCGGGGTCAGATCCTCCCTCCCTGGTGGGGCCTCAAGGATCTTCAGAGAGAGGCAACCAGTGACCCCCACCAGCACCGCAGACCCTCCTCTATGGTTACGGCATGTTTCCCGAGGGCTGAGGACCACCTGCCCTAGCCCGCTGGGGGTCATCACTGTTTTGTGCTTGAGTTTCCCCCAGATTCCAGTTTTGTCGTCCTTGGTGGGTCCTGACCACCACGGGGGACTTAAGGTTCCTATGGGACATGTCATGTCTCCAGGAAGAAGCCCATGGCGCAAAGGATGCCTTTTACCTGCATGGCATTTGCTTGTCAAACTTGTCAAACCCACCTCCCCTCTGGTCTATGAGAGGAATCAAGAACTTCTGATCGAGGGGCACCTGGGGGGCTCAGCTGGTTAAGCATCTGCCCTCAGCTCAGGTCATTGATCCCGGGGTCCTGGGATCGAGCCCCGCATCCATCAGGCTCCCCGCTCAGTGGGGAGTCTGCTTCTCCCTCTGCCCCTTCCCCTCCATCCCTTTGCTCATGCTCTCTCTCAAATAAACAAATTCTTTAAAATAAAATAAAGTAAAATAGAATAAAATAAAGTTGACGAGGCTTTCAAATGCGCCATTCTTGTTTCTTAGTAATATATCACCGTTAATTTTGTTTGTTGCTCCCAATTATTAAGGCTGGTAGTTACAGATAGTCACAAGACAGGTAACAAATGATTTTCTTGTTTTTCTGTTTATTTTATTATCTTCTGTAGCTTTGTAAATTATTTTATCCTCTTTTTTAAGATTTTATTTATTTAACAGAGAGACACAGTGAGAGAGGGAACACAAGCAGGGGGAGTGGGAGAGGGAGAAGCAGGCTTCCCGCTGAGCAGGGAGCCCAATGCGGGGCTCGATCCCAGGACCCCGGGATCATGACCTGAGCCGAAGGCAGACGCTTAACGACTGAGCCACCCAGGTGCCCCTATTTTATCTCTTTTTAAATTTAATTTAATTTTTATTTTTTCATCATGACAAGTGCACTCCTTCATCCCCATCACCTATTTCTCCATCCCCCACCCACCTCCCCTCTGGTGACCATCAGTGTGTTCCCTAGAATTGAGAGTCAGAGTCTGTTTCTTGGTTTCTCTCTCTCTTTTTTCTTTCCCTTTGCTCTTTTATTTTGTTTCTTAAATTCCACATATGAGATCCTATAGTACCTGTATTTCTCTGACTTACTTTGCTTAGCATTATACTCTCTAGCTCCATCCATGTCATTGCAAATGGCAACTTTCAAATAACTAGAATAAAAATAAGGAATCATCCATGTGTACGCTAAAACAAATGAAATCTCCCCGAATTTACTTGTCTAGTGAGATTTCATTACTGAATAGATTTTTATTTGGTTAATTAATATTAATATTTCAATTTATTTAGTGAGATTTTGAAATTTAATTGAAAATCAATTTGTTAATTAATATTAATATTTTATTACTGGAATAGTCAGTCATTCCACTACCGAAATATTATTAATGAAAAACTGACACATTTAATATGTGTCATTGATTTAAAGTTGCTGGAGATTTTGCTGTCGCTTTTGTTTTTGGTTTACAGCATGTTCAATGACGTAAAATCACATATGCAAGGTTCTAGTCTCCTACAAAGTAAATGAGTAAAATGGCTGCTAACGGCGAGTGGATTTGAACTCAAACCATTTCCTTAGAGCCTCTCCTGTGTTACCATCCAGGAAAGGAGCAGAGAGCAGGAGACACAGAAAGGAGGACTCAGGCTCCATGGCCCCACCTCAGGGGTAATGTCGGGGGCTGCCAGCTACCCAGAAAGCCCACTCTCCTTCCTCTGACCTCACTGTAGGTACTGTCACTCGGGAGCCAGGCATGCTACTCTTCCCGGGCTCCTTGCAGCCACCTGCAGCCTTGTCATCAAGAAAACATGAGTTGACATGAGGTGCAGAAACTTCCAGACCAGCCTATGAAGACCTCCTGCGGGGTCCCTACATCATCACTCCTTCCAACCGATGGAGAGGCAGATGACAGGGACCATCTCAGACTCCTGTGTTGTTGGAAGGTTAGCGCTTGATCCCTGCAAGGATCGCATATTAGGAGGTCTATGAGAGGAATCAAGAACTTCGGGGGGCTCAGCTGGTTAAGCATCTGCCCTCAGCTCAGGTCATTGATCCCGGGGTCCTGGGATCGAGCCCCGCATCCATCAGGCTCCCCGCTCAGTGGGGAGTCTGCTTCTCCCTCTGCCCCTTCCCCTCCATCCCTTTGCTCATGCTCTCTCTCAAATAAACAAATTCTTTAAAATAAAATAAAATAGAATAAAATAAAGTAAAATAAAAAAAATAAAGGAGTAACAAACTATGCAGAAATCAATTTTCACTGGCTGCACTCCTGAACATGGCATGCATGCATTTGATGGGTACATATAAGCCCCTCCTCCTCGTTCCAAGCTCTGCACTAGTCACTAGCCATACAACCATGAAAATAAAATAATAATAATAATAATAATAAAATAATAATAATAATAATAATAATAGGGGCACCTTGGTGGCTCAGTCAGTTAAGCATCTGACTCTTGATTTCGGTTCAGGTCATGATCTCAGGGTCCTAGGATCGGGCCCCATGTCGGGCTCAGCCCTTACTTCGAGTCTGCTTAAGATTCTCTCTCTCTCCCTCCCTCCGCTCCTCCCCCCACTTGCACATTCTCTCTCTAAAATAAATAAATAAATCTTAAAAAAAAAAAAGAAAAATAAGAGCTTTACTCAGAAATACAGAGACTACACAGCTCATACATACGCTTGACTACCCTCAGATTCTGACCCCCTTCCCCATGCGTTAGGACCAACTCAGGAGCTGGGGACCTGTGGGGGGGGCATGTGAATAGAGCAGCATCCGAATCAGTGAAGTGTTGACTCAATGGAACCTAAATAGAGGCATGACATCTGCTTGGGAATACTCAAATCCCACGCCACAAGTTGTCTGGAATCTGCTCTATGTCCCATTGTGATGATTTACACAGAGGAGGGCCTTTGTCATCAGGAGCCAAAAGGTGAATGTTCACTTTGGCCAAACTCTACTCAACCACACAGGACTCACAGCCCACCAAGACAGAGCAGTCTAGGAAATTCAAGTGCAAAGGAAAAATCAAACTCTTCCTTTCTGTAAATCATTGTATTTTCAAAGGAATAAGCTTCACCACCACCATCTGCATTTAGGATTTGCTCGTATTTTTGCTCTAAAGCTAGAAAACCATCCAGACAAGGCAGAAATCCACTCTGCTAAAAGAAAAAAATAAATATCATAGACAAACCACTTAGGAAATATCGCTAACTATGTATTCTTAGAGTTCAACCAATATCCTCTGGCTAAATATGCAGGTGTGTATATGTTATATACATGCATACATAATACATAAAAATTTCTTTCAAGCCCACCATGGCAAATCTATTCTTTTCTTACTTTTTTATTTTTATTTTTTGTTTTCTCTTTTTTTATTTCCTTGGAATGTCCATGCAGTGGTTACTGTTCAAGCTGGTGAAATTATCTCAGTTTCCAAAGCACGATGCCAACATTTCTGAAATGCCCCTTCCTGAAAGCTGATCTGAGTATCTCCTCCAGGAGGAGATGCCAGCCCTCAGTGATCACCAGATGATCATCGTGAGCACCTGGCCCATTCCCCATCCCCGAGCAGGCCTGCCTTCCCCCAGGTCCTCCTGATGGATGATGGACCACCTCGGAGGCTGGGTCCCCGCAGGGCCTGCCCCTTTCTGCACAGACCTTCCTCATGCTGCAGCCGTCCTTCTGCTCGCTGACTCCACCCCTCGCCAGCGCTTGGGGTCTTGGTTCTCAGTCGCAGCAGTGTTACCTGGGAGGTCCTCAGAAATCCCAAATCGCAGGCCCCACCCGGTCCCTTGGACCAGAATTATTGCAAGACCCACGATGCCTTTGCACTTGGAGTGTGAGCAGCCCCGAGCCAGGGGCTCCCCTTGTGTGTCTTTCCTGAATGCAGGGCTTGGCCTGGCTCCTCTCTGTACCCCAAGTGTCCTGGGGTCCCCTGTGTCTCCTAGGGCAGAGCCTCCGTGAAAGTCTGCCCAGTGAGGGGCTGGGGGCAGGGGGCCGAGGGAGAGGGAGCACTGTGTGATGAGTTAGTTCAGAGGAGGCCCTGGGTTCTCTTCTCCTCCCTTGTGCTTTCTCTCCCTTCTCCCTTCCTTCTGTCCTTCCTTGTCTGTTTTTTCTCAGTGTCAACTCTTCTAATTCTGTCTCAAGATGCAGACTTCAGAAAACAAATCATTACGTACAGGGCTAAATAATATAAAAATCACCGCGCATTGTGTATGGACAAATACCCACTCACCACCTTTATTAAAACACAAAACCGGGGGGGCGCCTGGGTGGCGCAGTCGGTTAAGCGGCTGCCTTCGGCTTGGGTCATGATCCCAGGGTCCTGGGATCGAGCCCCGCATTGGGCTCCCTGCTCAGTGGAGAGCCTGCTTCTCCCTCTCTCTCTGCCTGCCTCTCTGCCTACTTGTGCTTTCTCTCTCTGTGTCAAATAAATAAATAAAATATTTAAAAAAAAAAAAAAACAACACAAAACCTTCCAAGGGGCCGTGACCCTCGGGGGCGGAAGGAGGGAAGGGGTCATGTCAGAGTCACACAGGCAGCTTCCTCTGTGTTTGTTGTACTTCTTAAAAACTCACAAAATGGTAGGAAGCAGATTTGGCTCCCTGGGAACATTTGTTAACTGTGGGCAGATGACACATGACTGTTTCTTTTATTCTGCGACTCTCTATAAATTGGGACTCTGCTGAAAAATTTCCCAAAGGAGAGACCCTCGCATGCACTTTGTGTTGAAGGAAGGAATGGAGCCTGGGGAGGGGAGGGGAGGGGAGGGGAGGGAAGCAGAGGCCACAGCCCTGCTCATTTGCGAGTCCTGGCCGGCAGGGACAGCTCCCCGGGAAGAAAAGGAAGGAATCCCAGTACACGGGAAAAGTTAAGATGGAAAAATCAAGAGAGTGGCACAACCTGGGAAGGGGAGCAGGGGCCACGGAGCAGGGAGAAATCCAGGGCTTGGGAAGCCTCCAGGCTCCAGGGTGGGAGAACCGTCCAGAGGGATCCGATTCATGCCACCAAGGAGCCCAGCCTGGAGCAGGTGAGTGATGGCAGAGAACGCTCCAGGGCATGGACCTCAAGAGGCAAATCCCTTTCAGCGTCAGGAGGGAGGAGATCCAGCAGATGGCAGCCCCAGGGCACTGCCCACCCGGCCAGCAAGCCCCTGGACAAGCTGGAAAGGAACGGTGTGGAGCTCAGAGGCCAAGGGATGCCCAGGAGGAAAGCTCATTTTAACAAAAGGTGGCATTTCCTTCTCTGTTACCAGGGACTTCAGGAGGCTGTCAAGGGCAGCGCAGCAAACTTTGGACACAGAGCGACACATCCTGAGTAGATGCGGGAGGCCGGAGTGCGGCTAGAGGCCAGGAAGGAGGCTGCGGGTGCAGTGACAGCCGAGCTGGAAGAATAGGCAGGACAAGGGTTCAAAGGTAACTCGAGTGCACGGACCCGGGAGACCACGGCGTGGGCAAGCTCCAGCTTCGATTCTCTCAAAAGGCCAGATGGACGCCCAGGAAAGCGTGTCTAGGACCCTGGAGGATGCTCCCTGATGGGAAGAGGTGGGGAGAGTGTCTGGGAGGGGAACCCATGGAGGCTCTTGCTCCGAATGAGGAGAGGCTACTCTGGGCAGTGCGGTGCCTTGTTGGAACCCACCTTCTGGAAGCCTCGCTCTGCCTGCCAAATGCACCAGCAGGAACCTAAGGGGCGAGGCCGCAAAGGAGGTCATGGATGCACAGCCAGCCACCGGGAGACTTGCACCGTGGTGACCCCCGGAGCAGAGAGTCCCACGTACCGGGAAGGTGGCAGACAGGGTTTGGGGATGGCCCGCGGATGGCGTGGGATAACAGAGGGAACATGCCCAGGTTATGGTCTAAGACCCAGGAGGAGAGAGCTGCCATCCCCTGAGATGGGACGGACGCCGAGGGGCTGGGAGCTCGCTTCTCTCCACTGACCTGGTGTCACAAGCAACTTAAATGCCATTCACGGAACCAACGCACCTGCTGGCTACTTAGACTCTGGTCTTACACCTGCCTGTCAAAGAGCAGGGAGAAGGTCATGAAGGGCATGCAGACAGTACGGAAAAAGAGATATTCATGTCTTTTGGGAACACAAGGAAAATCAGTATTTTGAAAGGGACATTTTCTACCTCTCATCCCTACAAACATCACGTTTTCAGCCAAAAGGTTAAAAATCCATGTCTCTTCTTTTCATCCTGAGAACCAAGCATTGGCATTAGGCACTGTCAATCAACTTCAGTTATATATTATTCTCATTCTAAGAATCACATGCTCAGGGCGCCTGGGAGGTTCAGTTGGTTGAGCATCTGACTCTTGGTTTCGGCTCAGGTCATGATCTCAGGGTCGTGAGATCGAGTCCTGCATCGGCTTCCATGCGCAGCGTGGTGTCTGCTTAAGATTCTCTCTCACTCTCCCTCTGCCCCTCCCCTCCCCATGCGCACATGCTCTTGCGCTCTCTCTCTCTCTACAATAAATAAATAAAATCTTAAAAAAAAAGAAAGGCTCAAGAAAACACATGAAGTGACAGAAAACTGGGCTGGGCTGTAGGCATTCTATGGGATTCCAGCCTTCCACTTTTAAAACTTTCCGTATGCCGTCTTTCTGTTACTTTTGAATACAAAACGCTTTAGAAAGGCACAAAGCCATCAAAACAGCTCTTTGAAATTGATTTATAACCGAAATGAGTTCTACATCACAAACACGTGGCTCAGCCCTCCGGACGTATTTTTCTGCTCTCAATATGTGGACGTTCCAAAAACGAAATCTGAGCTTTTCCGAGGCCTGGCTCTGCTTGTGGAAACACTGACCCCTTGTGGCAGCAGTGAGTCAACACACACTCCCGGGAGAAGCCCCAAGTTCTTCGGGATCCACTAGAGACAGGATTCTTCACGGGCTCGGGCACCCTGGGGTGCAAGTACAGCATCTCTGATAAGCATGGGACTCGGGGCAGCTTAAACTGTGGAATTTCCTTTACAACTTAGTTTTGAATAACTTTTCCTAAAAGTGCTGTTTTACTGGTGGGCGTCCCTATAAACTTCTGGGCTCCTCACTGCAGGCCTCTGATGCTGCAGGTGTCCCCATCAGGGCCAGACTACTCTGTGGGGGACACTCCCACCTGGTTCCCAAACACGGATTAGGGCTTTGGATATGGAAATCACTTCCACCCATGAGAAGCAAGCACTATGCTGGTAGAGGATTTACATAACTGCCTTAACAGGGCAAAGGGTCAAAGGGCCCCAGATAATTTTAAGGTTTTTTGTTTTTCTGTTTGTTTTGGTTTGGTTTTGGTTTCTTAATTGAGACAGTGATTTTTGAAAATCAGTCACCAAAGGACTTTTTAACTTTATGGTAACGAATAGTGCAATGGTATCTGATATAACTCACGTTGATAAATTTTAGATTGGTCAAATTTGTAGAATCTGGCTTTTTTTTTTTTTTTTTTAACAAAGACAAGGGGCCCATAAAAGGTCAGTTACTATGGTTCATTTGCCGACTTGCCCAATGGCCCACAGTTAGTAACAGGACCAGGATGAGAACTTGGGTCACTTTCCTCCTCCATCAAAGCATTTTTCACTTTATGGGACCGATGTGGTATTTCTGGGTGTGTGGCATTTTTGTGCACGCAATTACAAATTAACTCAGGTACCTCATTCCATCAATGTGCATGATTTATCACTGCTGTTCATGTGATTTAGGGACAGGGCAGAGGATGGGGACAGAGGCCTGAGAGCAATGTCCCCTCACCATTAATCACATCCAGTGGTGACCGACCATGTCCCCTCCCTGCATCTCGGCATCCAAAGGTGAGAGATGAGGGAATTGTGTGCTATGCATGGATACAGAAGGGAGAGTTTCCCAGAAAAATGCAAAATTCCATGAAAACAGCTTGACATTATTAGGGAGGTGATTATATTTACTGATTCAAGGGCCCTATGATTAAGAAAATGATGATTCTTGGAACAGAGTAAACTTTGGTTTACATGAAATTAACTACCTTTTCAGGGAAGATCTAATGACTTCTGGCTATCCCCATTAGGATACTTTCTTTTAGGGGCACCTGGTGGCTCAGTTGGTTGAGTGGCAGGTTCTTGATTTCCGCTCAGGTCATGATCTCAGGGTCGTGGGATCAAGCCCTGGTTTGGGCTCTGCACTCAGTGGGGAGTCTGCTTGAGACTCTCTCTCCCTCTCCCTCTGCCCCTCCTCCTGCTCACACACACACACTCTCTCTTTCTCAAAGAAAGAAATCTTTTTTTAAAAAGGATATTTTCTTTTAATGCACATCTATTCTCTTCAGACTCTTATGATGAACCACTCATATTTTCTCAAGGGAAAGTAAGCAATAGTTTCTGCAAACTTTTTAATAAACTCTGAACGAGTTTACTCCCATTTCAGAATGCTTCCCAGAGTGTTAGGTGAGCTCTGTGATTGCTGACCGTGCAGGGTGGGTGGTGCTGTACCCACTACACAGACGGGGAAAGTGGAGACAGAGAGGTGCCCTTTGCTGTGTGAGATTGAAAGCCTCGCTCTCACACCCTAAGGGCAGGGCACTCAGCTACAAGTCACTGGCTTGGGGGGAAATTTATAAAAACAAGAGCGGAGTGCTCATAAGGGAAGTTCCATCACCAACACACCATGCTTGATAGACGCGAGCGTAATATCAAACATAAGACATAATGGACATAAAGAAATATGAATATGAGGGGCGCCTGGGTGGCTCAGTTGGTTGAGCATCTGCCTTCGGCTCAGGTCATGATCCCAGGGTCCTGGGATCTAGCCCCACATCGGGCTCCCTGCTCGGTGGGGAGTGTGCTTCTCCCTCTGCCTCTACCCCCTAATCATGTGCACGCTTTCTCTCTCTCTCAAATAAATAAATAAAATTTTTTTAAAAAAGAAATTGAGCATGAACATAAAATACTTAAGCAAACATAAGCACCTGTCCAGATTTGGTCAACCACTCAGCCTCTGGAAGCTGGCAGTTTCTGCGTCTTCATAAGGAGGATGAAAGATCACAGAACTCAGCACGGGCCCGTCACGGGCTGGCACGCGGTGGTCACCATCACAGTCTGCCGCCATTATTTTATTAAGTGCTGTCCTGCCCTATGGCTTCAAGCCCAGTAAACTCTGCTTTGGAGGCCAATAATGGATCTGTCACATTGCAGCTTCACTTATTAACTCTGGTTTTCAGGAAAAGTCACCCTTCATTTAAAAAAAAATAAAATAAATATCCTGGAAAACTCTCCATTTAACGCTCTTCAGCTTTGCATTGCACAAACGGACAGACCACGGAATGAGTGACAAGTGGTAGTTCACTGGAGGCTTAATTTCTAGTTCTCATTATGAGCGAGTTTGAGCGCTTTTCCATTTATTTATGCACCACTTCCTTTTTTTTTTTTTCTGTGAAATTTCTATCTTGGTCAGACGTCATCATTCTTTTTTTTTTTTTAATCAAAGCAGAGTAGACAAACCTGTATTCAACGGTCACCACGATGAGTACTGTGTCACACCCTAAGGGCAGGGCACTCAGCTACAAGTCACTGGCTTGGGGGGAAATTTATAAAAACAAGAGCGGAGTGCTCATAAGGGAAGTTCCATCACCAACACACCATGCTTGATAGACGCGAGCGTAATATCAAACATAAGACATAATGGACATAAAGAAATATGAATATGAGGGGCACTTGGGTGGCCCTCATATATATTCATATATATGAATATTCATATATTCATATATAGAGTGTTATTACAATATTATTGGCTGCATTTCCTATGCTGCACTCTTCCTCCCTACGACTGGAAGTTTGTATGTCTCAATCCCCCTTCACCCCTTCCCCCATACCCCAACCCGTCCCCTCTGACAACCACCAGTTTGCTCCCTGTATCTGAGTCTGTTTCTGTTGGTCTTTTGTTTGCTTTGTTTTTTAGATTCCATATAGAATTGAACGGACAGAAAACATGTGCTATATATATGCAATGGAATATTACTCAGCCATCAAAAAGAATGAAATCCTGCCATTTGCAATGATGTGGATGGAGCTAGAGGGAATCACACTAAACGCAGTAAGTCAGACAGAGAAAGACAAACACCCTGTGATCTCACGTACATAAGGTTGTCATTGCTTTTCTATTTCAACAACCCCCCCCCACATCTGTCATTTGGATTTTTACTTTGCTGATAATATTCTCTCCCTCTCTCATTTGTCATTCAAAAAAAAATTTTTTCCCCTGAAGTCAAATTCACCGGCATTTTCAGAAAATATTCCCTCCTCTCAATTTACAGATGAATTCACTCCTGTTTTCTGCTAATTCTTACATGGTTTCAATTTTACATTTACATTTCTATATATTTTTTATCCTAGTGTTTACAGTGAAAATGCATACGATTTTATCTCTTGCTGTTGGGCTCTTCAATGATCAATACGTTTATTTCCCTCCACCGATTTGATATGTTGCCTATATTGTATTTCAATTTCTGTCTTCAGTTGCCTCTGGGGTTTCTATTTGGTTCCATTGAGCTCTTTGTGGTCAGGATAACACAGTCTGAATTACAGAGGTGTTAGAAGTTATTTTAAAACTACCCAGGCTTATCCATTACCCTTGTCTTTCAGAGTTTTCCTGGCTAGTTATTGCTTGCTTGTTTTTCCAAGTAAACTTTATAACTAATTTATTTAGCTCCACCACAAAACCCAATCAACATAATAATGTTGAATCTTCACATCTAAGAACATGGTGTGTCTTCCATGTGTACAATTCTATTTTTGTGTGTCTTTGTGGTATTCTATAATTTTCCTTATAAATGCTTTGGATATTTCCTATGGAGTTTTTGCCTAGGCTCTATCTATTTATCTATGTCATGAATATATTTCCTTATGTTGCACTGAGAAAAAAAAATCACACAAATGAGCAATGCCCACTACAAAATTTATGCTTCCATTCTTTGCTGTAGAAAAATTTAAAATACCTAGCACATTTGCAATAAGAAAGAGTGTGAGCAGCCAAGCCCTCTAGTGTAAGTAAATAGATTTCCCACTCGAACACAAACGTAGCTTACAGAGTACATGAAGTATTAGAACACATTTTCCAATAAGTTGTGGCCAAAATCGAGACTATGATTGCAGATTAATGCGTCAATGGACATTTCAAACTATTCTTAGTTGATTTAAGTCTGTTTTATAGCAAAGCAAATGACATTGTTGATGTGGTCATGGCAGGTAAAGACTTGCTTAAGATTTTACAACTAAAGGGGCACCTGGGTGGCTCAGTCGGTTAAGCATCAGACTCTTGATTTTGGCTCAGGTCATGATCTCAGGGTCATGAGATCGAGCCCCACGCTGGGCTCTGCACTGGGTGTGGAGATTGCTTAAGATTCTCTCTCCCTCTCCCTCTGGCCCTCCCCTACTGCTCACAGACACTGTCTCTCTCTCTCTCTTAAAAAAATAAAAATAAAATAAAATCCTTTTGAAGTGTAGTCTCACAGTTTAGGAACTGGTAGATTTCAGGATGGGAAAGAAGGCCATGTGGCCCCCAAATCATTAGCTGCTCCTGAATGTATGGAAGCGATTCCAGAGGGTGTAAATTCAGTTAATCTAATTCTTGAATCCTCCTGATCATGTTGACAGTACAGAGAAGTAGGAACTAAAAGACCCCACAGCTTCTAAATGTAGCATGGGCAGGTAAACGGGAAGCCATACACAGCTTCGTGCATCTGTTAGACTGAACATACAAAAACCAAACGACTAAACTAATCTACAGTCCTATTTTCTAGAAGGTCCTATGAAGCAGTGAGAAGCCCGCCTGGTTAGCAAGAAGCACCTGTGGGATTGGTACTCACATTCGAGCCCTTTTCCAAAGCAGACTTTGAGGTGTCCTCATCGCTGTCCAACCCGGACCGCCCAATCTGCTCGGCCTGGAACACAGACACACCGCACGTTATCTCCAGGTCAAAGTAAGACCAAAAAGTCATCCTCCACGATCATTACAGCACAAAACCAGCATGGTCTTCAAGGCAGCAGGCTCTGCACTGGGTGGTTGTAATCCACGGCCACACCCCTCAGCGCAGGAACCCCAAAGCCCCGAACCAAAGTGCTCACTGATCTGAAAACCAGTTTTGAAATCTGTAACTCAAGGGAGGGGTTTTCTTTTTGCTTTTCCCCAAAAGCATATCTTCAGCTTAGAAGATATATAATAGGAAAACAGTAGTTTCATGAGTCTGAGCTGATGGAATTTGCTCAGAAAGCCAATTCATTGGCTAGTTTTGGGGGGATTTCTGAGTTTTAAATTTGGTTGGTTTACCACTGTGCTGCTCATTGAGTATATACAGAAATAAATCACCAAACATCTCACTGTCTGTCCATAAAAGATAAACAGTAATGACATCTTACTTCATTCTTCAAGAGGACATTTTGCATGACGGCGTGCTGGCCGCCAGCTATATATTCATTGGGCACAACCGGGCTGCCAACCTGACCCCCCAACATGAGAATCTTTGGGCAGATGACCCCAGGATCCCATTATTAGCCTAGGTCTTAGGGTGATTCTTAGGTACTTTTTCAGAACCTCTGGGTTAGGGGAATAAATAATGTCAAAATTGTACAAAATTATCATGTTTTAAAAACAGTAAAATAACAAAGTTTTAAAACAAGGAAAGATACGCACCCTCATCTACTTCATCCAAAATGATATCCCTCAAATATATCCTCTGTTGAGATCTTATACACACACACACACACACACACACACATATACATTTTTGGCTTTAAGGAGATATTGTAAAGACCTCCTTTAGCTTTAACTGCCTTGATATTTCTCCATCCTTAGCGTTCTGTCCTCTTGAGACATTTGTGGACTATCTGGCATCATAAGATTTTAGAAACCATGTAAATAATGATTTCCTCCAAACCCTCTTAGTATTAGTGCAGGAAAGTGGAGTCCTGGATGTGTCAAGCATTACAGCATGAACGGGCGAGGAAGAGCCAGGGCTCGGGAAAGACAGGCTGGTTTGAACTCGAACAGCCACTGGCCCGAGGGTCAGCTCAGGGGGACGCAGCCTTCTTTCCTGCACCTGTGAAATAAGGTGGGTAGTACCTCTCACCAGGCTTCTGGAAGATGAAATGAAGTTGCATTTAGCACAGCGTCTCAAACCGTGAAGCGAAGAAAACAAGGAATGAAGAAGTTGATGCCAAAAACAACAAATAATCCGGTAAGGATACGACAACATGAAAGAAGTCTAGAGTAACATAAAGTAAATGAGAGGAAGAGAGGAGGTACATTAGAAAGGAAAAATAATCCCAGCCGACCAAGAGGGAGCCAAGATGGCAAGACAGGAGTCCCTGCAGCCTGTGGCATTTTCCCAGGGTCCTCCTGGGGTGGTGTCCCTGACGAACCCTCAGAAGCTGGGCAGTCTCTAATCTCCCACACCTTAGGCAATCTTATTTTACTTAAAACAAAAGCATTTCTCGATTTTTTTTTTTTTTTTTTTTTACTGGCTTTGCCTGCAGTTTCATCTCTCAAAGAAGAAGACACAAGAGGACTCTTGAGATCTCAGTGTGAGGAAATGGTAGGTTTTACTCTGAATTGGTGCCTTCAGGATGAAGGAGGATTGCAGGGAGTGCAGTCCTGGCAAACTTAACCTCCCAAATTTCAGGAACCAAGAAACCCAATGTTGATAGAGCAAAGGGAAATTCAGATGCAAAAGTCAGAATCTGTAATTTCAAGTAAACCTGACCAGAGAGAAGGGAAAGGAGGGGAGGGGCATGGGGAGGGGAGGAAGGGAGAAAAAGGGGAAGGGGAGTGGTAGGGGAGAGGAGAGAGAGGAGGCGGGGGGAGGGGAGAGAGGAGGAGCTGGGAGGGAATGCAAGATGGGGAGAAGGAAAGTGCAAAGGATCTAAAGAGAAACACGTTGAGCACAGATTTTCAAAGGGCATGTCGAAACATAATAACCAGTAACAAAAAAAGAGATTCACAAAATCAAAATCAAAGCATCAGGACATGGGAAGAGAAAACGAGCTGCGCTGTGTGTGGGGAACTGCCAAGGGCAACAGACACCTGGGGTAGTTCAAGCTCCTGAGCCACATGGTGATCTTAGCCTTCACTCCTGGGGCTCACCGTCCTCCCTCCTCTGAACCACGAACTGCCACTGGCCCCGGGGGCAAGCACCAGTGTTGCAGTCTGACCGACCCGGATCTAAGCCTGGACCCTGAGCACGGTGTTTCTTTGCATTCATGGTCCTCATCGGCAGAGGGGTGAATCCTCCCACCTCTCAGCCTCCGGAAGGTGGGGAAATGAGATGCGCAGCCCGGTGTGCAGGGGGACCTTCCAGCCAACACCAGGCTGCCCTCCCACCCTGCTTTCACCTGTATACAGGTGGACACTTCCAAGCCGACCTGACGGTATCAGAGCCTAGCACTGGCTGGAACGGTTTTGTCTTTTTCAGTCCCACTTATGAGTAAGGAGAAACTACCAGATACTAGCAAAATACACCATTTAGACAAATATAATAAGGACAACGAGCAGTTTCATTTCTTGGTAGTAAGAGGGCATTTATGGTTTTAGGAATTTCAGAAGTGACTGTAAAAATCTTCAGTCTTATTCTGTGTACTATGGCCTCACTCTACAACAAGGCATCCAAAATATGACTTTAAGATTTATTCAGTAAAGAGCAACAAGATGAATACAATTAACTTATCACGCAGTATATTCCAAACCATACTGGGAAGACCAAAGGCCATCTAAAATTTACTAGCAAAGGACCCGTTCAACAACTGACACCCAGCTCCACAAAGAGGCCCAAGAGCAGCTCTGCGAGGCTTCCTATGTTAAACAGGTACTAAATGCATTTCATTTGTAGGAATATGGATTGTTCTCTATAAATATGCGCTCACTCATTCATTCATCAATCCACAGGGTGTTTCCTGAGCCGCAGCTTCACACCGGGTACTGCGCATGCGCCGGAAGCGAGCGGCAGCTTCACACCGGGTACTGCGCATGCGCCGGCAGAGCCGCGCTCATGGCTTCGTGCCGTGCTGGTAAATACACTACCCCCCCAGCTTTAGGAATCAAGTGTGGAAATATGCCAGCCACTTTGGTGCGTATGGATAAGCTCCCTTTCACCCGAAGGAATGAACACTCCTAAAAATATTTAGAAAGATTCCAAGATAGGGTGAGTAGAAGCATCCCAAGCAACTATTTTTCCATAATGCAGAATCTAACGTGTATTTAATCCATTACCTTACTACTGCTTCTTTTATTAACTTTGAAAAATCCCAGAAATTTTTTCTTCTCTTTATCTGTCTCATCATTGGCAAGCGATGATTTTCTAAAGGTTTCTGGGGGAGGAAAAAAAAAAAGGCCTGTTATTATCAGCATATGAAACGAGATTAAATGGCACTCTTTAAAAATCTCAACAAACGAATCCTCCACTCTTAAACTTCCAGTTTTTACAAGACAGTGAAACCACCAACTATGTCTTTCAAAGCATTTCGAGCCACCTCAAAACCTCCAGTCCCATTTATGAAATCACTGAGGTTCTTATGATCTTCAGTGATTTCGGTGGCATTTTTCCCTGAGTGGGACTGAACCCTGTATGTGAATGAGAAAAACAAATAAATCAAAAAGTTCTTGGGCAGGACCATCCACTAGAAAAATTGAGCCACACATGCAATTTTACATTCTCTAGCAGCTGCAACTTTAGTAATGCATTCTGTGTAATCCAACATATCTAAAATGTTATCATTCCTTCACACAGTCACTGGAAAAATGATGAATGAGAAGTTTTAAGTTCGTTTTGGTACCGAGTCTTCAGAACGCAGTGTGCAAGTCACACAGGACGACTCGGTTTGGACGCGCCACACTCCTGGTGCCCACGAGCCACACGTGGCTCACGACCCTCGGGCCGACAGCACAGCCCTAAGGGCCGGGACATCTGTGTGAAACGTCTGCTTTAAGAATTGCGAGTGAGGCAAAAACAATAAACAAGATAAATCGACAACTTTCTGGCTTGAAGAGCCCCACTCATGTCCAGACTATGGGACAGCAGCGATCGTTTACCCAGGTGGTATTGAAATAATCCCATGAATCACAAGACTTGCATCCAATCACAAGAATCTAGGATTCACGTTTCCAGATTTGCGTTCCTCGACCTCAACCAGAATGTTTTCCTTCTTGATTACATTCTCTAGGGGGCCCATTTTTCTTTCTTCTATTGTTTTGTTATTTTTGAGCTCCAAGTCTTCGCTCTTCTTTCTTGGTGTTTTCCTCATCAGAAATTTAGAGCTGGAACGAGCCCCGTCGTGTTCCAGATGGGGAACTGCCAAGGGCAACAGACACCTGGGGTAGTTCAAGCTCCTGAGCCACATGGTGATCTTAGCCTTCACTCCTGGGGCTCACCGTCCTCCCTCCTCTGAACCACGAACTGCCACTGGCCCCGGGGGCAAGCACCAGTGTTGCAGTCTGACCGACCCGGATCTAAGCCTGGACCCTGAGCACGGTGTTTCTTTGCATTCATGGTCCTCATCGGCAGAGGGGTGAATCCTCCCACCTCTCAGCCTCCGGAAGGTGGGGAAATGAGATGTGATTGGATGCGATTCTTGTGATTCATGGGATTATTTCAATACCACCTGGGTAAACTCAGGTAACCGCCTGGGGCACATGGTGCCCCACCATCTCTGATTGCCATAATTCACTGGCTTGCTGACACTCCAGAGGCCACTCCAGGCTTTTTTCATGAACGGTTCTTCTCTTCCAAGCACACAGAGATGGCAGAGGGGAAACATTTAGGTGTTCCTGAAGGATAGAAAAATGAATTTCCCCAGCCCACTGCCAACCGCTAGAGAGCCAGATGGTCAATGCACAGGTGGAAAATCTGGACTGGGATTGTACAAGCCAGCTGTGAAAATAGCAACCCCAAATGGGTATACACATCAGTTAACTTCCTTATCCGCTGGCCTAGAATTTCATACTCCAGTTAGAGAACACACACGAAAGTCAAGATGTTAATAATAAATGCATTAACACGAAAACCGTCTACCCAACAAAGTGAAACCTAAACACCTTTATTCCATAAATCACTGTGTAAGTGGCGAAGGCTTAGGTTTTAGTACGGCCAAGGCTCCTGGTTGCATGCAGCGGCCCCAGCTGACCCACTGGCGCCCTGCACATCACACGACATCCAAACCAGCGAGTGGGGCAGCTCCAATCACGGGGCACGTGTCCACGCACGTACACGTATGCACGTGGATCTCACGGCTGATCACACTGCAACCCTCCACGAGAAGCCCAGAGCTATGGAAAGGAATAGAAACTACACTACAGAGTAAAACTACATATAGGTAACCAACAGCATGCCTTAATATGTGTATTCATAACTGATCATGTTTCTAGAATTGAGGGATAGGTGAACACAGATGTAGTAAAATGCGTGATATCATAGTGCCCGCGGGTGAAGGGGAGAGAGGAAGTGTTATGGGCACACAGGCAATGATACCAACCACAGAAATGACAGACTGATCAGAAAACTGTCACAGAATCGAGCCTCTTTTTTGCTCTCCCCGAACAGGGACAGAGGCTGGTCTGGATGCCCAGGGACAGCCCTGGCGCTGGAGCCTGCCTGCAGTGACCCAAGAGGTGTTCTCTTGTGTGGCTGCAGGTGTCGGCTCTCTGGAGGCAGCAGGGGCCCCAAGCAGACGGCCTGAGGTATAGGGGCAAGGGACTGGCGATTCTGTACTGATGTGCGCCTTCCGTGAGGCCTCTGGGACCCGGCAGACACGCAGAAGGGTCAGCCGGAGGGCAGAGCAAGAGCACTTGATGTTCCTTGGTGTTCCCATCAGGCAAAGGGGCAGCAGGTGCCTGCCACACATCAGGGCGGTAGCTCTTCATGGAGACACAGCCAGGCTGGGAGGACACAAGCATCAGGCCCAGAACCCGTGGTTCCAAACACACGGCAATTTGAGCGCGAACCCGATTTTCTTTCGGCTTTCTCTCGTGTACTAGAAGTTAAATGGCAATCAAAGTGTAGGGGACGACATGCTCCACCTCTAAAAAAGCACATGCTCTTTGAAGTATGGATGTGATTTGGAGAACAATAAAGATGAGCTGAACAGTGCAGGGGGAGGAAAGGGGCTGCGGGGGCTCCCGAATACCAGCGAATCCAAACCGTTCGCTTTTCCAGAGGAGAAAATGGAAGGTCAGAGCCGTTCAGTGGCCAGAGCATGGTCACGAGCAAGTAATGGCCAGAGGAGACCCACGCCTGCATGGACATCCTTCACATAGGCAAGTTGCTGAGTTCAGGTCCCCAGCAGGAGCCTGGGCACACGGGGTCTCGACCACCTGTCTCTGCTGCTCTCCGTCTGCCCACAATCCCCAAATCGAACTGATCCAAACTGAAGAAGGCTTCAGATGCATGATTTCCCTGCTCAAAACAACTACCACTCATGGTGCTTCTTACAAGAGAATCCTTCTGTTTGCAATATCCATCTATACGGTGCGATGGGGTCCATAACCGACAAGGGCTATGGTCAGATGCAACACGCATGGCCTGTGGTTCCAGACCGATGTCCACTTCTGTTTCGTTACTATCTTTATACTCATTAGTGAGATACTCATTAATGAACTTTGTGGAGACGGTGTGTGTACACGTGTAGTCCAACAAGTTCACATAAATTCCGATATATGGTATGTGTGAATATATATATCCACGCATATGTGTGCACGTATGTGTAAATATATATATATATATATCTGTGTATATATGTAAAGTGTAGGGTAAGTAAGTGTCAGAGTAAATTCAGAAGCTGGACTGATCATCCGTACACTTGTCTATGACAGAAAAGATTACATTTCAGTCTATACTGCCCCAAAGTCTGCAGCAGACAGAATGGACCTCGAGGGCAGGTGGGCACAGGTAGAAAGGAAAACGGTGTGTCTCCCGCATGTGCCACTTCCGCTCCGCCCTGAAATTCCGTGTTCCTAAAGGACCCATGTTCTACCCCAGCCTCCTTCATTTACTCAGCAATTGGAACCGCACGGCAAATCCCCACACGAGGGACATTCTTCTCTCAAGCAGCCAGGGAGTCAAGAAACCAAACCAAAGCCATATGTCAGCGGACGAGATGTCCCTAGAAGGGCTGCAAGGCATGCCCGCATTCCTTCAGGCCCTGCACGCAAACGCCACTTCCATGCATCGTCCTGGTCCAGAGCCATGCAAAGCCCAGCCGGGCCGGAACCGGCTCACTGTACCTTGACAGCTCAGGGAAGGCTCCGACTGAGTTTTGGTCAGAAGAACTGGAAGAAGCAGGCAATGAGAGAGTGAGGTCAAGCTCCCAAGCTGCAACGGCCCCTCTGTGAGCCTCAGAAGGGGGTTGTTTGGGCCCCTGCAGGAGAGGCCAAGGGCCGAGCAGGCTCCATTCCTGGCCCTGGATCTCCTAGAGCTGTAGCTGCCTGGCTGCTAAGCTGTCCTGTGGAAGGAGGTGGCAGCAAAGCCTTTTGCTGTTTCAAGCTGCCACCACCAGGCATTCCAGAGGAGCCAGGTCTCTGCCCAGCGACACATCTCCCCCCGCCATGGCCCTCGTCCCTTGGAGCAGCTGCTTGCTGGGGAGGGGCTGTGATGCAAGAGGAGCCAAAAGGAGAGGGCTCCCTACAGGCGTCTTCCGGAATGTTCTCCTTGCTTCTCAAATACTTGACTGCCCGTAGGGATAAGGGCATTTGGCAGGGATGATAATCAAAGGCTTCACAGCCGGCGTGGCACATGGCCCAGTATGGTCCAGAGGAAAGGGATGTTGGCCACTGGGCTGGAGCCGCTCACCCGCCATGCTGGCTGTTGCACCTTTATTTTCCAGGGAGGATGCTGGGAAGGGTCCCCTTTCCCCAGAGGGAAGGGTCCCTCGGAGGACGCCCAAGGCAGTGAAGGGCTCTCAGGGCTCAGGGCTCGGGTGCTTCCAAATCTGACAGCCAGGCTGGCTGCACCTGTGTCCTGCCCTGCCTGGGGATGGAAAGAGGGAGCCCTAGACCTATGGAGGTCTCCTCAGCTCTGTGCTCTGGACGATCGTGAGCTTGTTGGGATCCACTCCTGCATGGGGCGGCAAGTTTTATAGGACTCTTCCCAGATAAAATGTTCCACATCTACCTTTCAAGATATATCTGAGAATTGAAAGGGTTGTTTGTGTAAGCCTTTTTTCTTTCACATACTTGAGTAGGACAGTCTTTCTTCCTTCCTTCTTCCCTCCCTTCCTCTCTTCTTTTTCTTTCTTTCTCTTTCTTTTTCCTTCCTTCCTTCGTTCCTTCCTTCCTTCCTTTCTCTCTCTCTCTCTTTCTTCTTTCGCCAAATGAAGGCTGTGTTTCCACAGAGGCACAGAAACCAAATTTATATAGAGCTGATAGAACCAGACAGACATACCCACCCATGTAGCAGATGCTGGGAATAATCTTGTCTGAGTTTTAAAAAGATGCTGCGTAAAGCACAAGATGCATTGCTCTCAAATGTCAGAGCACTTTTTTTGAAGGACTAGATAGTCTGTGCATCTTACCCGCAATTGAGCTAAAACCCTTTCTTGAATGTCAAATGAGACCAGGGGTCCAGACCCTTCCAAGATTGGGGGGAGGAGAGGAGGTTCCACTATGATCACTGATTTTGCAATAAAACTGGTAATAAGAGGGGCACCTGGATGGCTCAGTCGGTTAAGTGTCTGCGTGCTCAGTAGGGAGCCTGCTTCTCCCTCTCCCTCTGCTGTCCCCCTCGCCCTGCTCATGCTCGCACACTCTCCCTCTCTGAAATAAATAAATAAAATCTTTAAAAAAAAAACCTGGTAATAAGAAAAGCAGATTTTCTTGGAAGAATTTGAAACAAACAGTAGAAAAACATGAAAAAATGGAATGTATTTCAACAACCCAACCTACTCAGTATTTGTGGAATAAATGAAAGGCCACAGATATCAAACGAGCCTCATGAAAATAAGGCACTTTTATGAAGTTCATTTTAATAATGCTAAGGTCAAGGAATATTCATTTATTTTTTTCATTCAGTCATCCATTTATTTATTTTGGTCTGATAGCTCTTTCCAAACAGTCCGCCCTTTGTGTCCATCAGGGAACTCTGCTCCCACACACATTGGTCTCCATGCCAACACCGACCTCTTGAGCGGCCACTCTCCCCAGCGGCTCTGAGCCCTCAGGTCAAGTACTAAATTCACACGAGGAGTAAGTTGTCTCTGGCATTGATGGTGAGGAAGACCAAGGCAGCACCGTGAGCTGTGTTCAGGGACTGATCTCATGAACTCTAATGCAGGCAGTTTTAGAAAAAGAGCTAAATGTATTTTGCCACTGTTTTTGTGTGTGTGTGTGTTGCTTTTTTTTTTTTTTTTTAAAGATTTTATTTATTTATTTGAGACAGAGAGAATGAGAGAGAGCACATGAGAGGGGGAAGGGTCAGAGGGAGAAGCAGGCTCCCTGCCGAGCAGGGAGCCCGACGTGGGACTCGATCCCAGGACCCCAAGATCACTACCTGAGCTGAAGGCAGATGCTTAACTGACTGAGCCACCCAGCCGCCCCTTTGCCACTGGTTTTGATGATGAGCAATGTTTGAGACTTGGGGGCAGTTACCAGCAACTGAATATGAAATCCAAGAGAAGATGGTTCACGTGTTAGAGAGCTACTTCTTTACTTACCTCGCCGAAGCTCACAGGAGGTAGGGTGATGCTCAGGACATGCTCAGGATTGGGGGGGAAAGAGGCACAATTACAGCAATGGGAACAAACCAAATTTATTTTCTGCCCACTTCAACTGTGCTTTGGACGGCATTTGGGTTGCCTGAAAATTCGGGTACCTGTCTCTACCGGGAACCTCGAGCGCTCATAGGCGGTGGACATCTGCTTCCTGCCTGTGCTCTTACAGGGCAGGTGTCAAAGACGCAAGGTGGCCTCACCTCGTTTGTTGTCCCACGCGTAGAGCTCCTTTATCCCCAGCTCGTTGAGGGACTTGGAAAGTTCCACCTCCTCCCCGGCAATGTTGTCCCTGAGGAGCACCACGTGCTCCGGGCTGACTTCACACTTTGCACAGATGACTGGGAGAATGTTCTGGAGCGGCACCTCGGGGCTCACACGCACAATGGCCTTTTGGGTTCGCAGGTAATTCACTACCAAGCGCACAGATTTCTGGAAGAACACCCCCGATGAAAGAATTCTGTAAGTGTGGGCTTCACCTGCTGCTTGTGTGCAGGAACTGACTACGGCAAGACTTTGTGCAGCCCGAGCCCTTTGTCCAAAACTCAGGGGGTCATGGGGGGAAATTGCCATACTGAAAAGTGAACGAGAAACACCTGGAATAATAAATTTCCCTTACAATCCCTCACTAAGGAACAGACTGCTAACAACATAGGAGAATGGACATCGTGAGGGGTCTGGATTTATCATCTAACACCTACGCTGCCTTTCAAGGATCCCAAACAGACCCGACACAAAGCACTTACATAAGTGTGGTGAAGGAAAAGAGTTTGAAAGTGGCATGAACAATTCAATTTAAAGAAAAACCCTAAAAAACCCAAGATATCAAAGTTTCAGTTAAATAGCTAAAAGACCCACATAAATATATTACTATCTATGTAAATATATATAGCGTGTGTATATGTCTGTGTATATGCATATTTTATACATACATATATACACTACGCATATGTATTTAAGCTACAGAAATATAACCGACATACAACAAACATATACATATAATGGACACATGATGATGGAGATCATAATCAGAAAACAAAATAAGCAGTGTGACTAAACCTGATTCTAAATGTCTACTGATAAACTGGCCACCAAAAAAAAAAAAAAAAGCAATATGCCAGTTTCATGCAGTCAACGTTTTCCTGGCCTTTACTGGCACAACATTGTCTGAGAATGCTGGAGAGGGGGCCACAGCAAATGCGGGTTGAATAAAATCTGACTGAGGTGGATCCATGCCCCTTTCCAGAGTAGAGATGGCACCAAATAAAATTTATTAAGCCCCCCAAACCTAAAAATTGATAGAAGATGAACTGTTGGCCAAATCGCCATTTTTAGAAGCAGAAAAATCTAGTAAATATTCCCAAGAATCTAAAAGCTTTTAAATGGGGCTAAAAGATCCACAGCAAAGGTTTATGAAGACGTACCATAAGCAGCTGGAGTCCATTTTAATCAATAATCAAAAGCCTGAAATACATCTATGTATAAGATATGCTCCCAGCGCAACGAGTAAACATTTCCGACATCAGTTTCTCAAAAGGGAAAACTCCTGTTTTTCCTCTCCCCCATTTCCCCATGGCTTCCTTGGACAGGAGGACCTCCAGAACGGAAGGAGAATCTCTATAACTAGTTCAACAAGTTATCGGCTAGTAACTTGCGGTTATGTAAAGTTAAATTAATTAACATTAAATACAATTAAAGGCTCAGTTTCTTACGCTAGTTGTACTGCAGCTGCTTAACATTAAGTCTCATGTGGCCAGGGGTGACCGCCTTGGGGAGTGCAGAACGATAGACCATTTCCATCTGTGCAGAAAGTTCTAACGGCTAGCTCTGCTCTAGACTGATTCCTCTTCTATAATAGCCAAAGGAGCAAAGATACAACCATGAATATTATTAAAGTTGGTTAATTTCCATCTTCTAAAAGAAGCTCAGTTTAGGGCCTAACTTTGCCTAGCAGGGAAGTAGAAATTTTAATAGCTGTTTGCACGTGTTGCTCAGAGAAGAGGGGCTCCACCAGCCCCCTTCCTCAGCACCTCGGCCACAGGGCTCTGCATACGCCCTCAGATAACAAAGCCCACCCCACCCCCCCCGACCCACCCCGGCCCTGGTCCTACTGACCTCAGGTGCCTTGGGTGGGGCAGGCTTCACCTTCTCTTCGGGAACTTTCTCTTTGAGAAATACAGTGTGCACATTCAGGGTCCCAACTAAAGTATTTGGCTTAAAACTCAAAGGCTGCTGGGTTTCCGAAGACCGGATCTCGAGGGCATGGTGGGATGGATTTAGGTGGTTCTGAAGACAAAGTTCAACCAGTAGGTCCATCATTGCATGGCTGAAAAAGGGAAACAGATCACATTAATTAGGAATGTTTTTGTGCTCTCCCTTCAGTCAAGCTGAGTAAGGGTCAAACCCACGCACCAGTAGGTGAATGAGCAAATTGGTCACGTGTATGTGGTCATACAATCACGGCTCATGAATTCCTGGCTCATGACTGGACAGCGTTTCCTAACATTTCCAACACTAGTAAACAACATGCCTGAAAGAGCAACCACCAGAGCCGGGAAAAGAGTTATATTTGTATTAAGTCCATGGATATGTTGACTTGAATCCTACAAGGTTAATTACAAGTGATACTAATAAAGACTAAATTTTCAGTGATTCATAAATGTCTCTTAAAAACTGATAAATTTTAAAAGATTTTATTTATTTATTTGAGAGAGAGAGAGAGAGCAAGTGCAGGGGAGAGGGGTAGAGGGAGAGGGAGTCCCAAGGAGACTCCATGTTAAGCGCAGAGCCCAACTTGGGGCTTGATCTCATGACCCTGAGATCATGACCCGAGCTGAAACCAAGAGTTGGTCACTCAACCAACTAAGCCACCCAGCTGCTCCCAAACTGAACATTTTAAGTTGAAGATGATAGCTAAAAAAAATTTATGCCTTTTTAAAGACAAAAGACAAAAAAAAAAAACCCTAAGAAAATGACCTTGTTTGAATGTCAAAAACTGTCATCATGTCCCCCACCACAGGGAATTATTTACCAAGGGAGGAGAGTTAACAATTCAGATTACTCCAAAGAATTTCCTTTGCCTCTTTTATATCTGCCTGGCAGAATGTTTTTATATTTAAAGCTGATCTCTCTTTCCCTAAATTTCCCAAGCAATAGAGCATATGCCTCTCATGAAAGCATAGGTCTTTCCTGTGACCTATTTCCTAATCAGTAACTGACATGGCAATTATTTCTGGTCAGAATTATGCTTTCCAGGTGTCTGGGGGTCCGGGGGTGCAGATCACAGACTCGCAGTGCTTCTGTGAACACACAGGTGCCCGGGTTGTCCTGATGCAGCCCGGGCACCTGTCACTTACCCCGAGGGCTGCGGGCTGCTGGGGACCCTGGATCCAGACAGGAGAACCACAGGCAAAGCCCCAAGCAAGAGTGAGTCCCCAAAGTGCCCTGCTTCTTATTCAACTGCTACAACTGAAAATTAATCAGTAATGCTCGAATTGATACAAGATTTTATTTATTTATTTGAGAGAGAGAGAGAGACAGCAAGAGAGAGTGAGAGAGAGCACAAGTGGGAGGGAGAAGCAGGCTTCCCGCTAAGCAGGGAGCCTGATGTGGGACTTGATCCCAGGACCCTGAGATCATGACCTGAGCCGAAGGCAGATGCTTAACCAATTGAGCCACCCGGGCGCCCCTTGGATTGATACAAAACAACTCAGCATTTCTCCTGGGTCCCTGGACTCTGACAGGGCATTTGTGGGGCCGAGGCAGTGCGCATGCTCACAAGTGCCCCAGCACACACGGCCACACTGGCTAATAACACAGTAAATACTGTAAACTCCGACTCCTTCAGCTCCGGGGCAAAAATCATCTTTATTCCAACCACAAGCTTAATGCAACGCAACAAGAAGACTCCACGGCATGATGACATTCCACTGAGAAGCCTCAGTACAGAAAACAGACTTCCAATGATGCTAAAATGAGGTCCTATTATTTGTTACCTCTCCCTGTGTATCCATGATGCTACTCACGTGCTCCCCTTCCTCGTCACCCAGTCTGAGAGGCGAGGTGTCCAGGAAAAGGCAGAGCAAGCTTGGGACCCTGGTCCATCTGATGCTCGCTCCTTTCCCACAGATAAACTGTCAAAATTTGAGTCAGTCTTAGAATGTAAACCACAAAGAACACAAGAGCTACCAATGTTACTTTCTGTTCTTTGAATCCACTAATCAGTAACATGTTTGAACACTGAATTAGATGCTCTGAAAAGGAGCAGTCAGCTCTGGAGCAGGGTACATTTTTCTCCATCACCGAGAATAAACCCATCCTGCTATCATCGAAGCCAGTACTGATTGAATATGCTAGCACAGTGCTGTACCCATTTTCTGGCCGAATAAATAATGGGCCGCCCAAATCTCTGCCTTGTGTGTCTGGTGGATTTCCCCCCAAATCGCCTGATCCATTCTGGCTTTTGATAGTTCATTTAATGAAAGATGAGTTTCTTCCAGTGACATTCTCAACAGTTGGAAATGGAAGCAGTTTCTCAACAAAATGTTTGGGGGGGGAGAAGAAGGAAAAGTTCCCAAGCAGAAAATTTTATGTGCTGGGGAGCTATCTCCTCAAATTTACTATTAAATTTGGGGGAGGAGAAGGCAAAAAAGAAAAAAAAAAACAGAAACAAAATAAAACACTAATACAAGAGCATGATCACAAAACCCAACACCAGATGCCCTGCCCGGCCATCATACGTGCTTAAACGGTATGAAGAACACAAAGTCTATTACCAATTCAACTTAGACAAGCAAATCGGACACCATCCTTTCCCAGTGGCAAGAACCCAAGCCAGGACAGAGGGGTTCCCACAGGGAAATAAGGAAGTTTCGGGGTGAGAGGAGCTCAGGTTTTGATAGGTGTCTTGCTCTACTTCGGGCCATCCGCATCTGTGACTCCCAGAGGGACGCGGCATCCTGATGAGGACTGAAGTTGGGTTGCACTTGAGAAGCTGGATATGCACCAGTCCAAACACGAGGACCTGGGTCCAAAAGCATGAGCTCATCTTGCAATGCTTCCTGCAGGGTTGGCCACTTTGTGTGACCCTGCCCCAGGCTCATTTAAAACACGACCCGATTTATTACTTTTCCACTACACGCTGCTTTTTAGGATCATGTCCATGCAAAATGAGGTGGGGGGAGGGGGGGCTAGCCTTTCTGCCACTTTTCACCCCACCAGTGAATCTGCTATTGGCTGGCATTTAAAATACCAAATTCCCAAGAGCATGCGAGTTCTTCCAAAGCGTCTTTGATGCCACTGGAAAAATCTACCCAGAAAGAGAGGAAAGGCAAAGCATAATGGCAGCACCCAAGGATGGACAGAGGCACCGCCTGGTCCCCACGGGCTTCCTGTATGGATGTGTAGACCGCAGCCTGCAGCGGTCGGTAGCGTCTCTAACTGGGTGTCAGTGTGCACCCTCCACAGCGTCTCAGTGTGTCCCTCTGCCACTGGGCCACAGGAAAGAACTTTCCAGGGACTGGAAGAGGTTGCCTACTTACTCGTACACATTCTCATCACCTCCTGAGCCTGACCGTTCCTCACCTCGCACCTGCCCTTGGATGCAGCAGCATCTGCCTTGGATCAGCAGCTCTGCACACACCAGCTCTGTGAGGTGTGGGCATCCTTCCCATATCAGCAGGGTGGTTCCGTGAAGGCACCTGAGGGGAGCTGCCTGGGATGGAGTCCGGGCACCGCCACTCACCGATTCTCAGACCTGCCTCCCCGTGCCTCAGCTTCCTTACTGGTGAGGGCATACAGACAGTGTCCACCTGTTAGAGACTTAAATGAATGAACACTGGTAAGGTAGTGAGCACAGCACCAGGCATGCGGTGTGATGAGTTTGTGAAATACATGAGTTCATTTGTTCCGGTCTTTTCTGTTTGGGGATTCTGTGTGGTGAGATGTTTTAGGTGGCTCAGAGCAGAGCTTCTCCTGTCTGTATGCGGCTAAACTCCACCTTGCTCTCAGCAAACACAGAGATATCCCAACGCTCTTGAAGTAGCATCCTTGAGACTGCACCATCAAATTCCCCCAATCTTACAAAGAAGGAAAACAAGGCAACTAGACACCCTCCGAATGTCAAAAGAAGAATCAGGTGTATTAAGAAAGTTGACTAAACCATCACTGCTAAGAACCCAAGGCACATCCCCTGGGCCTCGGTGGACACCCAGCATTAACACCGCCATGAACAGAACTGTGTCCTCCTCAAAGTCATGGTGAATCCCTAACCCCCAGTGTGGCTGTATTTGGATATGGGGCCTCTAAGAATGTAATTATGGTTACATGAGGTCATAAGGGTTGCACTGATAGGACAGGATTAGTGTCCTTACAAGAAGAGACCCAGAGAGCTTATTCTGTGCACCCACAAAGAGGAGGTCATATGAGCACACAGAGCAATGATGGTTGCCTATGAGCCGGGAAGATGCCTCAGAAGGAAATCTACCCACTGGCACCTTGACCTTGGGCTTCCAGCCTCCAGAGCTGTGAGGAAACACATCCTTTGCGGAAGCCCCCAGTCTGTGGTATTTTAAGGCAGCCTGAATAAGACAAAAACAAACACCATTTGCAGTCTCTCTCTCTCGCTCTCTGATCCCAAGTAATAAAGAGGACTGACCACTCAAAACCACGTTGATAGCGGTCGAGGAGGGTCACGAGGCGGATCTCTGGGGCTTTCTCTCCCCATTTCTCCTCAACATCCTTTTTCCCTCCAACCTCTTCAATCTGTTGTTCCCCAAAATGCCTCTTAAGTGCTCAGAACGTAGGGGTGAAATTTATTTCCTGGTATTTGTGGTGATCTCTATTTTTAAGCTTAAAAGTATATAAAATTTTTTCTTCGTCTTTTTTTTTTTTTTTGAATTTTGGTAATATATTTTATTTACCCAATATACACTTTCTTTAAAAAAAACAAAAAAAACCAAAACTATTACTGCCCAAATGTGTATAGACTTCATGAAACACTTTGGCAGGAGTCTGTGGCTTTGATAAGAAAAAGCTGATGTTCTTTCCCAGGCGGTTCTTTCTGAAATCCCAGCAGAGAGCTAGGCAGAGTGATGGTCAGCCTGTGCCCATAACCCTGCCCCAAATGTAGAGGCACTCGGGACCCGAGGATGTGAGCAGGCTCTTGGGGGCCACATGGCTGGGACAGGGAAGTCAGGGAGGCCATGCCCTATTTCCGTCAAGCTGGGCCAGGTGACGAGTCGCCCCTCTCTGGGACGCACTTCTAGCTAAACTGCAAAGCCTGCCTGTGGTCAGGCTGTGGAGGATCATTCTTGAGCTGCGTCCACTATCCATTCCTACAGCTCTCTTCCTTCCATCGTGCCAGCACGACCCTGGGCTCACTCTTGAGGACCATGTGCTCACCCTGGTACCTCTAGCAGAGCCGGTGCATGCCCTGCAGCTGGGGTTCTCAAAGATTAACCTTTAATACGAAAGTCAGATTGCTTGGCCTCTCCTCAAGGTTTCTGAATCACTAGGACTAGGCTGGGAATTTGCATTTCTACCACGTTCCCAGGGATGCAGCCGCTCACGGTCGGGGGCCACGCTTTGAAAACTACTTTATTCCTTGTACTCATGAAATGAGCATTTAGTACAAATGTGTTGATTAGATAAATGGGTCCCTCAATGCTGAGTTTACAAGTTACATTAAGGTAGCTAGTTCTGGGGGCCTCTGGGTGGCTCAGCTGGTTAAGTGTCTCCCTCTTGATTTTGGCTCAGGTCATGATCTCAGGGTCCTAGGATCGAGCGCCTTGCTCAGCGCAGAGTCTGCTTGTCCCTCTCCCTCTGCTCTTCCCCCTGCTCGCTCTTTCTCTCTTGTTCTCTCTCTCTGGAATAAATAAATAAAATCTTCTTTTAAAAAAAGGTAACCACTTCTGGACATGATGTTAAAATGAACACACTTAATTTGCATGTACAGTCAAATCCTAAACTGGTTGAACGTAGCTTAGTTTCATGTGTGGAACCAAGGCCAAGAGGTTTCCCCAAGCCATGAGTAAGGCAAAATCTGGCTACCAAGTCAGAGCAAGTCCTGGGAAAAAGTGCAGTCTTGCAGCTTTGTGTGACATCAGAGAGGCAGGATAAGGCAAGATGTAAGCAGGGCCATCCGAGAGGCGGCCCCTATGGATGAGGTCAGGTGCGAAGGAACGCACAGGCAGAACACCCGAAGGACAATGGAGAGACCAGAAGATGGAAGAAGCCACAGGCAGAGAAGTCTGTGGGTCAGAGGCAGGGGTCTAGGTTCAAGGCTAGAGTCAGCGACAAGAATCTGGTCTTAGGGAAGCTTGGGTCCTCAGACTGTCAAGTGAGGCCAGACGGAACCAGAGAGCAGGAAAATGACCAGGGGTACTTTCATCCCACGTACAAGTCAGAAGCTGAGTCATCAGGATGATGGCACCAAATCCCCAAATCCCGATGGCTCTCCCTCACAAAACCCAAATGCCTCTTGGGGCCAGACAGCCGCCACAGTCTGCAAAAGTTCTCACAGTATGTGGTCTAGGAGAGATTGGGGTTATGCCAACTGGAGAGACTAAGACTTAGAGAAGTCTAAGGCATTCAGCTTTTCAAACTGCTCAGAAGGCAATGCCAGTTGGAGCATCTAGTCCTAGAGAGAAATGTGCAGAGGTTGGGAGCCGGACAGTTTTTCTGGCTATGTGTGATGTCATGAGCTGTTACCTGGACAGGTGTGGACAGGTGATATCAACATGAAGTGCATACTGGTTAGACAGATTCCTACCATGGTAACTTGTGCTCTCTCTTAACTTTGACCACGTCATGTTTGACCTTTATCTTCAGAGTCTGGTGCCTCCTGTGTCCAGGTCATACACAAGCAGACCTTTGCTGTGTGCTTTGCACTTGGCAGGTGAGTCAATGTGCCTTTTTGGGGGAGCTGGTACACAGCCCAACTACCTTTAAAGTTAGGTTAGTGTTTATTTTAAATGTGCATGTGCCATTTGGATGCTATTATTTTTTAAAGATTTATTTATTTTAGCGAAGGGGGAGGGGCAGAGAGAGAGGAAGAGAGAATCTCAAGCAGACTCCACGCTGAGCATGGAGTCCGAGGCGGGGCTCCATCTCAAGACCCTGGGATCACGACCTGAGCCAAAATCAAGAGTTGGACACTTAACTGACTGAGCCACCCAGGCACCCCGGACGCTATTTTTAATAGAAGAACACTGTCTCCTACATTTGAGGAAAATTAATGTTCTGATGAGTCAGTTTCCTTATGACTTGCCTGGCACTGGAACAGAGCCTTGTGACCCTGGTGGCCTGTGTAATCTTGCTTGATTGAGACCCGGGGAGCTCAGGAATGACCCACAGGAGACTCATTAGCACACAGCCACCACCCCATCCAGGCCCCTGTAAATCCCCTTCTCCATCCATGTTCCAGTAGCATTAAATTCCCCATATCTTGCACAAAATGGTCATCTTGTAAATGAGATTTATTTCCTTCTGCTGTTCGCTGGGATGTCTTCATCCCAGTTGATTCAGAAAAGTTAGGTGTTAGGTATGTATTTTGCTCAATGAATAAATGACTATTTTCCTCCTTTTCTTTTTTCTTTTCTCTTTTTTCTTCCTTCCTTCCTTCCTTCCCTTCCTTCTCTCTCTTCCTCCCTTTCCATTTCCTTTTCTTTTTCCTTTCCCTTTCCGCCTCCCCCTTCCTTCCTTCCTCTCTCCTTAATTTTAATTTTTTTTATTCTTATGTTAATCCCCATACATTACATCATTAGTTTTAGATGAAGTGTTCCATGATTCATTGTTTGTGCATAACACCCAGTGCTCCATGCAGAATGTGCCCTCCTCAATACCCACCACCAGGCTAACCCATCCTCCCACCCCCCTCCCCTCTAGAACCCTGTTTGTTTTTCAGAGTCCATCGTCTCTCATGGTTCGTCTACCCCTCCGATTTCCCCCGCTTCATTCTTCCCCTCCAGCTACCTTCTTCTTCTTTTTTATTTCTTAACATATATTGCATTATTTGTTTCAGAGGTACAGATCTGAGATTCAACAGTCTTGCACAATTCACAGCGCTTACCAGAGCACATACCCTCCCCAGTGTCTATCACCCAGTCACCCCATCCTTCCCACCCCACCCCCCACTCCAGCAACCCTCAGTTTGTTTCCTGAGATTAAGAATTCCTCATATCAGTGAGATCATATGATACATGTCTTTCTCTGTTTGACTTATTTCACTCAACATAATACCCTCCAGTTCCATCCACGTCGTTGCAAATGGCAAGATCTCATTCCTTTTGATGGCTGCATAATATTCCATTGTATATATATACCACCTCTTCTTTATCCATTCATCTGTTGATGGACATCTTGGCTCTTCCCACAGTTTGGCTATTGTGGACATTGCTGCTATAAACATCGGGGTGCACGTACCCCTTCGGATCCCTACTTTTGTATCTTTGGGGTAAATACCCAGTAGTGCAATTGCTGGATCATATGGTAGCTCTATTTTCAACTTTTTGAGGAACCTCCATACAGTTTTCCAGAGTGGCTGCACCAGCTTGCATTCCCACCAACAGTGTAGGAGGGTTCCCCTTTCTCCGCATCCCCGCCAACATCTGTCATTTCCTGACTTGTTAATTTTAGCCATTCTGACTGGTGTGAGGTGGTATCTCATTGAGGTTTTGATTTGGATTTCCCTGATGCCGAGCGATATTGAGCACTTTTTCATGTGTCTGTTGGCCATTTGGATGTCTTCTTTGGAAAAAGGTCTGTTCATGTCTTCTGCCCATTTCTTGATTGGATTCTTTGTTCTTTGGGTGTTGAGTTTGATGAGTTCTTTATAGATTTTGGATAGTACCCCTTTATCTGATATGTCATTTGCAAATATCTTCTCCCATTCTGTCGGTTGTCTTTTGGTTTTGTTGACTGTTTCCTTTGCTTTGCAAAAGCTTTTTATCTTGATGAAGTCCCAATAGTTCATTTTTGCCCTTGCCTCCCTTGCCTTTGGCGATGTTTCTAGGAAGAAGTTTCTTCGGCTGAGGTCAAAGAGGTTGCTGCCTGTGTTCTCCTTTAGGATTTTGATGGACTCCTGTCTCACATTGAGGTCTTTCAACCATTTGGAGTCTATTTTTGTGTGTGGTGTAAGGAAATGGTCCAGTTTCATTCTTCTGCATGTGGCTATCCAATTTTCCCAACACCATTTGTTGAAGAGACTGTCTTTGTTCCATTGGACATTTTTTCCTGCTTTGTCAAAGATGAGTTGACCATAGAGTTGAGGGTCCATTTCTGGGCTCTCTATTCTGTTCCATTGATCTATGTGTCTGTTTTTGTGCCAGGACCATGCTGTCTTGATGATGACAGCTTTGTAATAGAGCTGGAAGTCCGGAATTGTGATGCCGCCGGCTTTGCTTTTCTTTTTCAACACTCCTCTGGCTATGCGGGGTCTTTTCTGGTTCCATACACATTTTAGGATGATTTGTTCCATTTCTTTGAAAAAAGTGGATGGTATTTTGATGGGGATTGCATTGAATGTGTAGATTGCTCTAGGTAGCATTGACATCTTCACAATATTTGTTCTTCCAATCCATGAGCATGGAACGTTTTTCCATTTCTTTGTGTCTTCCTCAATTTCTTTCATGAGTATTTTATAGTTTTCTGAGTACAGATCCTTTGTCTCTTTGGTTAGATTTATTCCTAGGTATCTTATGGTTTTGGGTGCAATTATAAATGGGATCGACTCCTTAATTTCTCTTTCTTCTGTCTTGTTGTTGGTGTATAGGAATGCCACTGACTTCTGTGCATTGATTTTATATCCTGCCACTTGACTGAATTCCTGTATGAGTTCTAGCAGTTTTGGGGTGGAGTCTTTTGGGTTTTCCACATAAAGTATCATATCATCTGCAAAGAGTGAGAGTTTGACTTCTTCTTTGCTGATTTGGATGCCTTTGATTTCTTTTTGTTGTCTGATTGCTGTGGCTAGGACTTCCAATACTATGTTGAATAGCAGTGGTGATAGTGGACATCCCTGCCACGTTCCTGACCTTAGGGGGAAAGCTCTCAGTTTTTCCCCATTGAGAATGATATTCGCTGTAGGTTTTTCATAGATGGCTTTTATGATATTGAGGTATGTACCCTCTATCCTTATACTCTGAAGAGTTTTGATCAAGAAAGGATGCTGTACTTTGTCAAATGCTTTTTCTGCATCTATTGAGAGGATCATATGATTCTTGTTCTTTCTTTTGTTAATGTATTGTATCACGTTGATTGATTTGCGGATGTTGAACCAACCTTGCAGCACAGGGATAAATCCCACTTGGTCATGGTGAATAATCCTTTTAATGTACTGTTGGATCCTACTGCCTAGTATTTTGGTGAGAATTTTTGCATCCATGTTCATCAGGGATATTGGTCTGTAATTCTCCTTTTTGATGGGGTCTTTGTCTGGTTTTGGGATCAAGGTAATGCTGGCCTCATAAAATGAGTTTGGAAGTTTTCCTTCCATTTCTATTTTTTGGAACAGTTTCAGAAGAATAGGTATTAATTCTTCTTGAAATGTTTGGTAGAATTCCCCTGGGAAGCCATCTGGCCCTGGGCTTTTGTTTTTTGGGAGATTTTTGATGACTGCTTCAATTTCCTTAGTGGTTATAGGTCTGTTCAGGTTTTCTATTTCATCCTGGTTCAGTTTTGGTAGTTGGTACATCTCTAGGAATGCATCCATTTCTTCCAGGTTATTTAATTTGCTGGCATAGAGTTGCTCATAATATGGTCTTATAATTGTTTGTATTTCTTTGGTGTTGGTTGTGATCTCTCCTCTTTCATTCATGATTTTGTTGATTTGGGTCCTTTCTCTTCTCTTTTTGATAAGTCTGGCCAGGGGTTTATCAATCTTGTTAATTCTTTCAAAGAACCAGCTCCTAGTTTCGTTGATCTGTTCTACTGTTCTTTTAGTTTCTATTTCATTGATTTCTGCTCTGATCTTTATGATTTCTCTTCTCCTGCTGGGTTTAGGCTTTATTTGCTGTTCTTTCTCCAGCTCCTTTAGGTGTAGGGTTAGGTTGTGTACTTGAGACCTTTCTTGCTTCTTGAGAAAGGCTTGTATTGACATATACTTTCCTCTTAGGACTGCCTTTGCTGCATCCCAAAGATTTTGAATAGTTGTGTTTTCATTTTCATTGGTTTCCATGAATTATTTTAATTCTTCTTTAATTTCCTGGTTGACCCATTCATTCTTCAGTAGGATGCTCTTTAGCCTCCATGTATTTGAGTTCTTTCTGACTTTTGTCTTGTGATTGAGCTCTAGTTTCAAAGCATTGTGGTCTGAAAATAGGCAGGGAATGATTCCAATCTTTTGGTACCGGTTGAGACCTGATTTATGACCTAGGATGTGATCTATTCTGGAGAATGTTCCATGGGCACTAGAGAAGAATGTGTATTCCACTGCTTTGGGGTGGAATGTTCTGAATATGTCTGTAAAGTCCATTTGGTCCAGTGTGTCATTTAAAGTCTTTATTTCCTTGTTGATTTTTTGCTTAGACGATCTGTCCATTTCAGTGAGGGGGGTGTTAAAGTCCCCCACTATTATTGTATTGTTGTCGATGTGTTTCTTTGCTTTTGTTATTAATTGGCTTATATAATTGGCTGCTCCCATGTTAGGGGCATAGATATTTACAATTGTTAGATCTTCTTGTTGGATAGATCCTTTAAGTATGATATAGTGTCCTTCCTCATCTCTTATTATAGTCTTTGGTTTAAAATCTAATTTGTCTGATATAAGGATTGCCACCCCAGCTTTCTTTTGGTGTCCATTAGCATGGTAAATTGTTTTCCACCCCCTCACTTTCAATCTGGGGGTGTCTTTGGGTCGAAAATGAGTCTCTTGCAGACAGCATATCGATGGGTCTTGTTTTTTAATCCAGTCTGATAGCCTGTGTCTTTTGATTGGGGCATTGAGCCCATTTACATTCAGGGTAACTATTGAAAGATAGGAATTTAGTGCCATTGTATTGCCTGTAAGGTGACTGTTACCGTCTATTGTCTGTGTTCCTTTCTGGTCTATGTTGCTTTTAGGCTCTCTCTTTGCTTAGAGGACCCCTTTCAAGATTTCCTGTAGGGCTGGTTTCGTGTTTGCAAATTCCTTTAGTTTTTGTTTGTCCTGGAAGCTTTTTATCTCTCCTTCAATTTTCAATGACAGCCTGGCTGGATATAGTATTCTTGGCTGCATATTTTTCTCATTTAGTGCTCTCAATATATCCTGCCAGTCCTTTCTGGCCTGCCAGGTCTCTGTGGATAGGTCTGTTGCCAATCTAATGTTTCTACCCTTGTAGGTTACATATCTCTTCTCCCGAGCTGCTTTCAGGATTTTCTCTTTGTCTATGAGACTCGTAAGTTTTACTATTAGATGTCAGGGTGTTGACCTATTTTTATTGATTTTGAGAGGGATTCTCTGTGCTTCCTGGATTTTCATGCCTGTTTCCTTCCCCAAATTAGGGAAGTTCTCTGCTATAATTTGCTCCATTATACCTTCTGCCCCTCTCTCTCTTTCTTCTTCTTCTGGGATCCCAATTATTCTAATGTTGTTTCGTCTTATGGTATCGCTTATCTCTCGAATTCTGCCCTCGTGATCCAGTAGTTGTTTATCTTTTTCTGAGCTTCTTTATTTTCCATCACCTCATCTTCTATATTACTGATTCTCTATTCTGCCTCATTTATTCTAGCAGTTAGTGCCCCCATTTTTGATTGCACCTCATTAATAGCCTTTTTGATTTCTACTTGGTTGGATTTTAGTTCTTTTACTTCTCCAGAAAGGGTTTCTCTAATAACTTCCATATTTTTTTCAAGCCCAGCTAGTATCTTTAAAGTGATGATTCTGAACTCTAGATCTGACATTGTACTAATGTCCGTATTGAGTAGGTCCCTGGCAGTCGGTACTACCTCTTGTTCTTTTTGTTGAGGTGATTTTTTCCGTCTTGTCATTTTGTGCAGAGGAGAATAGATTAATGAGAGAACAAAATGCTAGCAGAGTAACAACGTCCCCAGAAAATATACTCTAAACAAATCAGAAAAAACCTGAAGCAGTGGGAAAAGAAAGGGAAAGAGAGAAAAAAGAAAAAGAAAAAAAAGAAAAAGATAAAGATAAAAGCAAAAACAAACAAAAGAAAACAACAACAACAAAAAAACCAGAATGTGATCAAATATGATCAGGCTGGTACATAGATCAGTGCCACACACTAGATTTGGGGTGTATTTTGGTCTTTTAGAAGAAAGTGCCTCCCAAAATTCTAAAGAAAGAAAAACTTATATATGTACAAAAATAAGGATTGATATGATGAAGGGATGGAATATGACTGTAAAAATGGAAAGTATAAAAAATTTTATAAAAGGAATTGATAAGAAGTTCTTTGAAAAAAGAAAGAAGAGGATTTAAAAAAAGAAAAAAAAAAGGGAGAGGATGTGATCAGGCAGGGGAATAGAAAACACCATATACTAGAGATTTAGGGTATATTTTGATCTGTTAGAAGAAACTATCTCAAAATTTTAAAGGAGAACAACTTATATATATAAGCCAAAAATACGGGTAATTACTATGAAGGGATAGAATATGACTCTAAAAATGAAAAATGAAAATGTTTTTTTTTTTTAAAAAAAGGGATTGATGTTGGTTGAAAAAGGGAAAAAGAAAAATTCAAAAAGAAAAAAAGACAGTTAAAAAAAATTAACTTTGAAAGACTACAGAATCATGGTAAAAAAGCCATGAATTCTATGTGCAGTGGTCCCCTAGAGCTGGAGTTCTGCCGTTCTCATTGATGGGTAAACTTGGCCTTGGCTGGCTGTTCTCGCTGATCTTCTGGGGAGGGGCCTGTTGCCGTGGTTTCCAAATGTCTTTGCCGGAGGCAGGATTGCCCCGCCCTTGCCCCCTCCCAGCTATGTAATCTGCTCGGGTTTGCTCTCCGGGGCTTTTGTTCCCTGCGAGCTTTCTGTTCAGCTTTGGAGGTGGAGAGTGAAAATGGCGGCCTCCAATCTCCGCCCCGGAGGAGCCGAGAACTCGGGGCCCCGCTCCTCAGTGAGCCCCCAGAGAAAAGCCGTCAGTCACTCCCGTCTCCCCGGTCTCCAGCCGCACTCCGTGCTCACCCGGCCTGTGACCGCGCGTTTCTATCTCTGGCACCCGACCCCGGGTGGAGTCTCCAAACCCAGCAGATCCCTGCGGTGCACTCCCGCGCGGCTCCTCCCGGGGGAGGAAGGTGAGTCTCCCCGGATCTGCCGCTTGTTGGGTCCCTGCTGGAGGAGCAGGGGCCCGACTGTGCCCGGGATCACGGTTTATGGCAACCCTGAGCTGAGAGCCCGCAGCTGGGCTCCACCTCTGCAGCCGGTTTCCCTGCTCTGTTACCTGGGAGCTCTGCCGCACTCAGGCACCCCTGGTCTTTCTGTGACCCCGAGGGTCCTGAGACCACACTGTCCCGGAGGGTTCCACCCCCCGCTTAGCCACCAGAGTGACGTCCCTCGGCGGAGCAGACTTCTAAAAGTTCCGATTTTGTGCTCCGCGGCTCTATCACTTGCCAGAAGCGGCCCCCGGAGGCCCCTCCCCCGCCGTCTATCCTCCCGAATATCGCCTCGGATTCACTTCTCCGCACGTCCTACCTTCCAGAAAGTGGTCGCTTTTCTGATGAGAGAGTTGTTGCTCTTCTTTTCTTCGATCTCCTGTTGAGTTTGTAGGTGTTCAGAATGGTTTGATCCCTATCCAGCTGAATTCCTGAGACCAGACGAAATCCAGGTCTCCTACTCCTCCGCCATCTTGCTCCTGTTCCCTTCCTCTCTCCTTCTTTTTCTTTCTTTCTTTCTTGTATATTAGGATCCCACAAAATGAGAGTTCCCCTCTCTGTGTTGGGTATCACACCAAATCCCAACCAGGAATGGCACCTGCTGTGAGCTATTAAATAGTGGGTTTAGCAAAGAACACACCTTTTCATGGGAGCAGCGCACAGGTTATAACCTGTGGCTGCCCCATCACCATGCTATTTGCTCACAGCAAAGATCCTCGGGAAGGAAATCCAGTAGTACCTGGAGTCTGATGATCATAGTCTGCACGTGACAGACATTCTGTCACTCTCATCTTTCAGCTGCTCTTAGGTTTCACCCAAACAAGCAAGGGAAGAAGCCTTCATAGGGCAGAAGCATTTCAGGGAGGTGGTCACTAAAAGCAGCGAGCTAGGACCTGGATGATCAAACACGTTACCAAAGCTGATGGGAAATACAGTTCAATGATATCCACTTCTAGCCACAGTGACCAGAGCGGGCTGCATGTCCCAGGCATTTTTTTCTGAGAGGATTTCAGGGCAGTGAAACTCCTCTGTGAGGTACTCCCGTGGTGGACACACATCATTGTATGTATGTCCAAACCCATAGCACATACAACACGAAGAGTGGAGCCTGATGTCACCAATGGGCTCCAGGTGATGATGATACATCTGTGCAGGTTCACTGATTGTAACGGGCACCCCTCTCTGCCGGGGATGTTGATAATGGGGAGATCATGGGTGAGGGGGGAAGGTATGTGGGAAATCTCTGTACTTTCCTCTCATTTTTGCTAGGACACTGACACTGCTCTAAAAAAAAATGAAGTCTTCTAAAAAAAGATAATCTTCAAAGAAGAATGTAAATCAAATTAAACCAAAGCAACCTGTCAGCCAGTTATTTAGAGAACTGTCTTCTCCTGGCTGACTCCCCAGCACCAAAAATGCCTTTTCTAACATCAACTCCTTAACTCGCTGAGTGCCAGAGAAGAGCAGGCTCCGTTCAGCTCTGGGAGCCATGATGAGCAAGAGGCTTCACCAACACCTCGAGGGGGAGGGCGGATGAAGGACACCCCCAGAGCTGAGAACTCGCAGCCTCCCTCCACTCCATCCTGGAGCAGGTGAGCTCTCTCCAGAAGGAACGTGCAGACCCAATACCCATGTTATGAGAGCCTGGGCTATTTTATAAGCATCGGGACCTAAACAAATCCTGCACAGTCGTAAGTGTGTCTGTCTTGAAGAATCACAGGAATGAACACCAAGGGAGATTTCCTGTATTCCGCAAAGGGAATGTTTGCCTTTTCCTGCCCCGGGCCCCTTGGGTATGTGTACTAACATGGAACTGACTACCGCATCAAAACAGCCCCAACACTCTAGAGATTGACACGGTTTATGAAGCTCTCTTTTGCCTAAGGGCATTGTCTCTCTCTCTTTTTTTTAAGATTTTTTATTTATTCATTCGAGAGGGAGCGAGAGCACAAGTGGGGGGAGAAACAGAGGTAGAGGGAGAAGCAGACTCGCTGCAGAGCAGGGAGCCCAATATGGGGCTCGATCCCAGGACCCCGGGATCATGACCTGAGCCGGAGGCAGATGCTTAACGACTGAGCCCCCAGGCGCCCCTAAGGGCATTGTCTTTTCAAAGATCTTCTCTTTAAGTGTGCCCCAATTAATGTGATGGAATTGGTGGCCTCCTCCCACCATCCCTATGCAGTGCTGGTGACACCATTCCTAATCATATGCCAGAGCATTTCCCTTACGAATGGCCCAGAATATGGGGGTGCCTTGGGTGGCTCAATCGGACTCTTGATTTTGGCTCAGGTCGTGATCTCAGGATCCTGAGATCGAGCTCTGCATTGGGCTCCGTGCTCAGTGGGGAGTCTGAGATTCTCTCTCTCCCTCCCCCTCTGCCCCTCCCCCTGCTCCCTCTCTCTAAGGTAAATACATAAATCTTTAAAAAAAAAAAAAAAAAGAATGGCCCAGAACATGGATTCTCATGTCCTAATCTCTGTAAGAACAGACTGGGGCTTTTATTTAAGTTTCCAAATCGAAAGGAAGCTTTAAAAAAGAAAAAAAAAACAATCAGTCATATGCAGAATGCAATCATCAGACTGCAATTGCTAATGTCTCCTCTCGGAGAATCTTTCATATCAGGAAAAAGCATGGTTAAGGGGCTGATTATAAATTATCAACTGCTTGCTCGTCCCATTAAAAGCTGGGCATGTTCTCTAATAAAACAGAAGAGAGAAACCACATTTATTAACAATTAGTAGATCTATTTTAAGCAAGGGTCGGGAACTGGACTTCAGCCCGCTCTGGTATTATTAAAGAGCATGACACATAAAACCAAATCCCCAGGCAAGCAGCTGCTGAATCAGCACCAGCCAAGATGCCAAGGTCCCAGTTAAGCAAGCGCACAGGCTACTGCCCTGACTCACTTAATCCTGCAGGAAGCTCGGGAGAGGGATTATAATTTACTGCTGGAGAAGAGGGAAGTTTTTTAATGCTTGATCTTTAAGGCTGCATGTTTTCTCATTGTTACACTGCCATGCTACAAAGTGGTAGCTTCTACTCTGTAAAGAAACAAATTTTAAAAAGATATAATTTAAGAAAGGGTTCAGTTTGGAAATGGTTTTCAAACCTGCACTTGTCAGGCAGGTATTCTGTCTCTCTGCATGCATTTGGAGAACCGGACCCAGGTATCAGCATGTTAAGACAGGACCCACCAGGCCATTTTTCTACAAACTATGTAACTAGCTTGAGAGTGGCAGTAGTCTCTTGGGAGTGCGCTGAGCTAGACTTGTCAAGTAGGGCACAGTTAACATGTACTGTTTTTACTGTTAATCAGACCTCAATAAAATAGTATTTTTAAGTATAACTAAATTGGGTAGGGAGCACCTGGGTGGCTCAGTCGGTGAAGCGTCTGCCTTCGGCTCAGGTCATGGTCCCGGGGTCCCGGGATCAAGTCCCACATCGGGCTCCCTGCTCAGCAGGAAGCCTGCTTCTCCCTCTGCCTCTGTCTCTCCCCCTGCTTGTGCGCATGCACTCTCTCTCAAATAAATATTTTTAAAAACTGGATTGAAAATATAGGAATGGTGACTAAACCATAATACATTCACTGATCAAACTTCACACACGCATTAAAGTAGTTTGTAAACCTGTAGTAACATGGCATTCTTCTCCAGACAAAGTTTGTTGGAAAAAACGTGCTTAGAACAAGGGCTACTCCGTAAAACAAAGAGACCAGAGACTCTCGTCACTTGCACATCACGACCCCTGGAAGCTCTGCCTACAGCAACCGCCACAGAGCCACGGGCTTCTGGGAGCCGCGAGGCTGCAGCCTGGGGTGCCTCCCTCGTGGATCCAGCGTAGACCAAGTTCAACTGCTTCCACGGGAGCCCTGCGGCTGGGACCCCAGCTACAGAAGGCCCCCCCAAGGGGCAAGCCCCACACTGGGTGGGTGGGTGGCTCCACCCTGGGAAACGGGTTGGCATCATCTGGCGTGGGAGGAGATGCCGTACCCCACAACTCATCAGCTCCGCCCCCAGCTGTGCAGCGAGGCCTGCAGCAAGCTTCTTCCCCTTGTTCGCGTACCCCGTGGAATGATCTGTAAGATGTGTGCTCTCCTTTGTGCATTAAGTGGCCACCTAGAATTTTCATGATAGAGTTTAAACAGATGCAAAGCATAGAATTTCAGGGAGAATCCAAATCCTGATATTTTAAAACAAAAGAGTTCCATCACTCTCTTCAGTGCAACCACCAGAATAAAAACACCCATGGTGATGTGATTTCCACCATTACCCATTTTAAAAAATATTGGAGCAAACTGCTTTTTATGAGTGAAATATGTCCTATCATCTTTTATTCTCGTTTTGTGAGAAATACGACTTCTATTCACTCCTGCCTCAGAATTAGACATATTTTTATGCTGGAACGTTTCCATAGTTGGTCACTTCATCATACTCTATCATAAAAACTGTTTAAGTGCTGAGATTTAATGTTCTGTTTCCTGTGACTCTGTGAAAATATGTTCCCATAGATCAAGTTATCAGGAACAACAGTCGTGGCACAAAATCGATCAAACAACGTGATGATGTATCTTGAAAAAAAAATCAGAAATTCTATTGGTAATAAAATTCTCAATACTATGATCGCAGGAGGCTTTGCCAGTGTTTCCAGTGAGGCTGACATGGGCAGAGGAAGGGGCACATGACCCTAACCTCAGGCACATTCCCGGGCAGTGCAGATCTGAGAAAGGATGCTGGTGGGCATCTCGGGGCTGGAAACTGGTTGGGTCGGGGTTTAGCTGTCAGTGTAAACATGCACCGGAAGCTGCATTTGGGAAACTGATTGCTGACTGTGTCTACATGTCTGTGGGCCAGCCTGTCAGTGGACACTGGAAGGGTCAACTCGGGAGGCTGCCCCGCTGCATCGCTTTGGCGCCAAGGATGCTGGCGCGGGCTCTGGAGCTGGACCCCTACTTGGAGATGCACACGGGCCTGTGACCCCCGCCCTTCCTCCGAGCTCACCCTCTACCGGGACTGAGCTCAGCAGTCCCTGCTCCCTCGGGATGATGGCGAGCTGGGGAGGGGCCACTTAGCCAGTGGTCATCCAGGCGAGCCACTATGGATTGTCACCTAGACCCAGCTCTGTACCCCCGAGACCCCATGTCTGACCTGACAACGAACAAGCGCAACCCAGCACGATTCACTTTTCAGTTCTCCTTGGACCCGAGAATGGGTTGGCAGTGACCCCTCCCTGAGGTGCCCGGAGCCTTACCTTCCATTGACCACGCTCTTCTTCTCCAGCCCACTGGGCAGAACCACGGTGACCGCCACCATGCTGTTCCTCAAGTTCTCCTTCATGTGCAGCAGGTTCTGTGGAGGGCCAGGGGACACATCCCGGGGAAGCTTCTGTCTGCTGTGCACATTGGGCGTGGTCGGTTTTCCAGGAGGAGGGGGGGCACGAGCCTTCATCTTCCTCCTTAAACAGTGACAGCACAGAAGGACTGAATGAGGCGACAGCTTCCAACTATGACCTTAATACCATCACCCATGAGCATCCAGCAGGTTTCTAGGACTTGCCCTCATGACAAACCATTCTGATAAGTATTTCTCCCTCCTCAGAACAGCCTTCTGAGGTACATAACCCTTTTTAAAATCCCCCAAATTGGCACACTCCTCAATACTAACAAAAAGGGGACAATTAAGAAAAACAGAAGAAGCATGCTTGAAAAGAAGTGTGCTTGAAAAGAAGCGTGACTGAAAAGAAAGGATCAGCCAAAAAATGGGTTTACCACCAGCGAGTGGCATGGTCATAATTTATACAGATCAAGGAGGGGTTGGTGCAGCAGAGTTTGCGTGGACCAGCCCTTTCTGAGCCACTGAGTGGCCACCTAGTTATATGGACTCCACCAATGGTCTGCCTCACTCCAGCTTCGATCCATGACCATGACCAGCTGAGGCTCTGGAATCCACAGATCCATGATGTTGGGAACATATTATGACAGCATCAGGATGTACTAAATTAGCCAGAAAGCCCATCTGACCAACGCCCACCCATAGGCCACTGTGCATGCAGGTGGCTGCTGGGCAGTGAGGGACACGAGTGATAATATTGTCACCTTATTCCTGGCTATGCTTTGAATTCTCAGTTCACTTTGTAGGAGATTTATAAACATATGACAGCAAGTCACCCCATCTGAGAAACATGAACATTTTTAAAAAATTTTTTAATTAATTTTATTTTTTACTATACTTTTATTTTATCATGTTGTGTTAGTCACCGTACAATACATCATTAGTTTTTGATGCAGTGTTCCACGATCCATTGTTTGCGTATAACACCCAGTGCTCCATGCAGAACGTGCCCTCTTTAATACCCATCACCAGGCTAACCCACCCTCCCACCCCCCTCCCCTCTAGAGCCCTCAGTTTGTTTTTCAGAGTCCGTCGTCTCTCATGTGGAGGGCCAGGGGACACATCCCGGGGAAGCTTCTGTCTGCTGTGCACATTGGGCGTTCATCTCCCGCTCTGATATCCCCCCCCGTCATTTTCTCCTTCCTTCTCCTAATGTCCTCCATGCTATTCCTTATATTCCACAAATAAGTGAAACCATATGATGAGGAACAAGAACATTTTGAGAAAGTCTTGTCTCCTCCAGATTATTCAGGAAGGCAAATGGCCTTACTTGACGTATGTATTTTATTTTATATAAAGGTATGTCTGTCTACATGTATGCATACATATGTGTATATATATATGTACATATAGACATTTATGTGTACATAAGGACCTTATTTTACAGAGGCCCTAGGTATTTTATAATAGCTAGTATTTACTCAGCACCAGGGCCTCTGCTAATAATAACTTTAGGAAGCTCACCTCATTCAATGCTCCAACTATTTGGCAGCTGAGAAAATTGCACATCCAAGAGATTCGTAGCAACCCTAAAGGCCCATGGTTATTGGTGTTGGAGCTGGGATGGAGAGCAGATGTGCCCGACTCCCAGGGGCTTCTCCTGCCCACCTTGCCACCCCCCCCCCCCCCCCCCTGCCATGCTCTGCTGATCCACAAAGAGCTAACGAGCTTAAATCCTCCCGCAGAGCAATCTTCTTGGGGGCACTCTGGCCCAAAGTATCAGGCACGGTAATTCCATTTCTAGAAATTGGTCCCAAAGAAATAATCCCCCAATTATTGCACCATGGGAGGTTCAAAGGTGCTCAGTATGACATAATTTACAATGGCAAACAAACATAAAATAATCGAACCACAGGTCAATAAGAGACAATTTCAAAAAGCTATGGTACTTTAAAACAATGCTATACTGATACTAGTTAAATACACTCTAAAAGTACAAAATTTGATGTGCCAAAATACTTGATTTAGGTTTTTTTTTAGAAAACAAATATTATTTTAGAAAATTCCGTTTTTAAGAGAATTAGGCATTGTTGCAATAGATCATAAACAATGTAGAAAGACACACTAAAGAATCTCCGGGTTATGTGTATTATGACATTTAGATATTTTCACTTCTACGCCATTTCCTACTTTTTCTATAATATCACCTATATATGAATTACTTGTAAAACAAAAGAGGTTGCTTAAAATTGGGGGGGGAAATAGTAAATGGGATTCCGAGCTGGGCACAAGCTTCTGCCATTCATGTCACTGGTTAACACAAAGATTTGGATCAGAATGACATTCCAGTCTCCTCCTCTACTGTGATGCGTAGACATCAATTAATTCCCTTTTTTCTTGGTAAAAACCTTACATCTGTGTCATAATTTTTATCATTTGTGCCTATTCTTACCCCTTACATACTTTCTAATTTTTTAACTTACAGAAATGAAAATGAAGTAGTTGGCATATAGCATGTGGGTGGAAGGGCTTTATATTATTAATTCACCTACCCTCCCGGTGACACTCTCAGGAGGTACTAACTATTTATAGGCAAAGAGTGTGGGCACATCTTGGTAAGACTAGAAAGTGGCAGAGCTAGCAATAAACCTGAATGATTTTAAGCACTGAATTCTCCAGCCCGTTATGAAGAATGGATGTCATCCCATTTTACAGATGGGGAAGTCGAGTCCCGGAGAAGTAGGTTACAGAGTCCTTCACTAGTCAGTCTTGGGTTCGGGGCTAGATGCTCAGGCCCCCAGCAGCCCACTTGCTATTCACGTTACCTCCCAAAGATGTTTTCATTGGGGAAAAAAAGTGTTTATTTTTATCATTTTGGGGAAATGAATACATTTGCCCAGGGAGCTCTCTCTTTATTTCTGGATACTAATAAACCTGGCTGGAACTCCTTCTGAGTCAAACAGAAGCAGCTCCTGCTGCCTTTATTCTTTCAGCCGGCATGACCATGGGAGCAGAAGCGGGGAGGGAGGCGTAAGAAATTGCCAGTCCCCGAAATTTTTCCCACATGAACAGTCTCCCCAGCTAGCCACCTGCCCCAGCTCTCATCACTGACATCTGCCCACATGCAGCGTCCTCCTACCATCTAGACTCCGCCAGTGGATCCTGTTGCCTCTCGGGATTCCCTCACTCCAAACGCAGGAGATGAGCACCGACCACAGAGGGCTGTGCATCTTCTCACATCTTACTCCGCACGGTGCACCCTGACCCCACCCCCCATGCAAGAGTGACAGCCCTGCAGGCTGTGAGGACACCCAGGGGAGCTTCTGTACAGCACAGTGTTACGTGGGTATGCACGTGTGCATGCGTGCATGCTTGTGCATGCTTGTGCATGCACACTGAAGCTAGCCAACACTGATAAAACTGGAACATTTCACACAGCAACATAAATTTCTGGCTCCGGTAAGATCCGGTAAAGCCCTCAACTCCTTCATAGCAAAAACCGGGTGTGTGCTTCCATTTGGACTCAATGCTCTCACATACCTGTCCCTTGCAGGGCTGTAGCTAAAATCCAAAGCACTGGCACAGCCTGAAAGTCAGGGCTGTCCCCTGACCCTCCATCCTGAACCCACCCCTACTCTTCCCCCAGTCACCTGGCAATGGGTCTAATGCTCCCTGCTCCTGGAAAACCCACAATCATGCCCCCTTGCCTCTGCCACATCGTATACCCTGCCTCGTATGCTTTGCTCTCTTGAAAACACAGCTCAAAACCACGTCTTCTGAGAAGCCTCTGGATGCTCTGGGCCTAAGGACACAAGGCTGAGACCAGTGCTCCCCTCCCAGCTACACTCAGGAAGCACATGAGAAGCTTAACCAAGTGCCCAAGTCCCAGCATGGACCAATCGAATCTGCATTCCCGGAGACATGGTTATGTTAACGGATCGCAACATTTCTCTAGAACACAGCCTCCTTAACATCAAAATGGCATGGGGTTTTAGTTGCGATTTCTGTATCATTTGACGAAAGCAACTGACAGATTATGAAGATGTATGTCAATAAATTTGTGAATTTGTGTTTTTATTTTTCACTGAATAATATCTGCATATTTTGAGGGGTGCACTTGGGAAATTTCAGTCCATGCCAAAAATGGTGCCTGAGGTGTAGACAAAGTCAAGGCCAAATTTCAGAAGTTGTGTGTGTCTGTGAGCACACAGACCCCAGGGGGAGAAAGCCGCTCCACGCCAGCCCGAGACACTGGACACACACACCCACCCCCGCTGCTATCGACCTCCCCAACGTGGCAATTCTGGTGCCTCATGTCTTCAACTTAATTTAACATCTCTGGAGGACAGCAGATGTTTTAATTTTTTTAAAGATCTTATTTATTTATTTGAGAGAGAGAGCGAGCACATGAGCAGGGGGAGATGGAGAAGCAGACTCCCTGCTGAGCAGGGAGCCCAATGTGGGGCTCGATCCTAGGACCCCGGGATCATGACCTGAGCTGAAATCAGATGCTTAACCGATGGAACCCCCCAGGCATCCCAACAGCAGATGCTTTATTAAGGCTGTTTATATTCTCAATATGTAGTGCACTGCCCTTCATATCTACAGGTATTTACAAACACCTACTGATGGCGATGACCCTGGTGAAGGTGAAAACCACATAGGGTCTCAGCCTACAAGGTGCAGAGCAGACTTAGAAAATCCTGAGGCAAGAATGATCCTGAAGAGGGCGCCTGGGTGGCTCAGTTTGTTAAGCGACTGCCTTCGGCTCAGGTCATGATTGGAGTCCCAGGATCAAGTCCTGCATTGGGCTCCCTGCTCAGCAGGGAGTCTGCTTCTCCCTCTGACCCTCCCCCTCTCATGCTCTCTCTCTCTCATTCTCTCTCTCAAATAAATAAAATAAAATCTTTAAAAAAAAAAAAAAAAAAGAATGATCCTGAAGAAATCTGCATAGGTGGCCTTGAGCAGTCCGAAGAACGGCCAGAATTTGGAGCTGTGAGAGAAGGAGAGGAATGGAGGGAAAAAGTCCTAGCTGGGGAAAAGTATGCAGTATGGGGGGGGGCGGGGGGAGGAAAACAAAATGGTAATGCACATCCTAGAAGAAGACAGCATTACGGGCTGTGTCTACTCAGCGCACCGGAGTGCTTAGGTTTCTCCAACCTACTCTGTCTCATTTGAATCCTTGTAATCTAAGGGCGAAGATCTACTGCTCTCATTTTGCTGGTTGGGGAACCCATGAGCAGGTGGTTCCAAATAACAGCGTCCCACAAATATTTGGGGATTATCTTTTTCAAGGTCACTGAGAAAGGGGAGGGAAGCAGAAGGTGGTTTCGTGTCTGTTTTGTTCAAGGGGAGAGGCCCAGCTGCTGCAGGAAACAGGGTCTGGTTGGGAAGCAGGCCAAGAAGCTAAGTAATCCATAGCCAGTGGGGATCCCAGATCATCTGTGAGAACCAGTGCGGGAGAAACTGCTGGAAGGCGCGTGGGGGGAGCCCTGATGGAGGCAGCCAGAGCAGTGAGCACAAACAGTTCTGGGGACATGCAGCCTGAATGAGAGGGGGGTAGCCCATGGGGAGGGTGCACGGACAGAGCGATCGTGGGAGGAAGACTGATGGGTCCACGAGAGCAGGAGGAGCGCCCCACGATGTTTGAGGTTCCAAGTCTCTGACTCCAGTACCAGGTTCAAAGCAGGTCAACAGAGGACACACTCTGGGAGGCGATGACCAGGTGGCTTTCGATGGCCTGGGTCTGAGATGACAGTGACATTTCCAAGTGGAGGCAAGTGTGGGCAGGGGAGAGGACTGAGGTCTATCGACTGAGGACCTTATTCTCTGAATGCTGCGAGGTCCCCACTTGGAAGCCAGCACAGCCACAGTGCCAACCACCAACAAGCCCTCCAGCGGGATCCCGCGCGTCTGCAGGTGGGAGAGGGAGGAGGGGCGAGCCGAGGCACAGTGGTCACCACTCGGCTGGACCTTGGCCTTCTCTTAGTCTCGGCTGGCTGGTGGGTCTCAGTCTTGGGACATCATCCTGCGTGTCCCAGGTAAGCCATCAGGATCTAAGACGCTGTGCATGGGTTTCTTCTTTCTGGATCTCAGTTCCTTTGGGGACATCGGGGGCTGGGCCGTAGGACACTTCCAATTCTAGTATACCAAACCACAGAAAAATATGAACCCCAAATTACCACTATTATAATTAGGATTAGGATGGCCACTATCCAAAAAAAAAAAAAAGGATATGGAGAAATTGGGACCCTTGTGCTCGTGCTCTGCTGGCGGGAATGCAAAGGGGCGCAACCACTATGGAAAACAGTATGGAGGTTCCTCAAAAAAATAAAAATGGAACCCCCATAATTCCTCTTCTGGGTCCAGGAATACCTTGGTGATAGTGCAGGTTTGGTTCCAGAGCACCTCAGTGTAGCAGCTTTATCACAATAAACCACTCAAACGAGGGGCACCAGGGTGGCTCAGTCGGTTAAGTGTCCAACTCATGATTTCGGCTCAGGTCATGGTATCAGGGTTGTGAGATCAAGCCCTGTGTCAAGTCCCATGCTCAGCAGAGTCTGCTTGAGAGTCTCTCTCCTTCTGCCCCTCCGCGGCTTGCGTGCTCTCTCTAAATAAATAAATAAATAAAATCTTAAAAAAAATAAAAATACTTTATTGCTAAGGAATGCTAGCCATCATCTGAGCTATCGGGATGTCATAATCTTTTTGCTGGTGGAGGGTCTGCCTCGATGCTGACGGCTGCTGACCGATCAGGGTGGTGGTGGCTGAAGGATGGAGTGGCTGTGGCCATTTCTTGAACTAAGACAACACAGAATTTTGCTACATGGATTGTCTCTTGCTTTCATAAATGATTTCTCCATAGCATGTGATGCTGTTCGATAGCATTTTACCCACAGAACTTCTTCTAAAATTGGAGTCAGTCCTCTCAAACCCCACCATTGCTGCTTTATCTATAATATTCTAAATCCTTGTTGTCACTTCAACAATCTTCACAGAGTCTCCACCATGGCCTTTGCTCAACCATAAGAAGCAACCCTCTCCACTGAAGTTTGATCCTGAGATGCAGCAAATCAGTCCCATCTTCAGGCTCCACTTCTAGTTCTAGTTCTCTTGCTATTTCTACTACATCTTCAGTTACTTCCTCCAATATAGTCTTGAACCTTTCAAAGTCATCCATGATGGTTGGAATCACCTTCCTCCAACTTCCTGCTCATGTTGATATTTTGATCTCTTCCCATGAATCATGAATGTTCCTAATGGCATCTAGAGTGGTGAATCCTTTCCAGAAGGTTTTCTTTTTTTTTTTTCCTTTTATTTTTATTTTATTTTTTTTATTCTTATGTTAATCCCCATACATTACATCATTAGTTTTAGATGAAGTGTTCCATGATTCATTGTTTGTGCATAACACCCAGTGCTCCATGCAGAACGTGCCCTCCTCAATACCCACCACCAGGCTAACCCATCCTCCCACCCCCTCCCCTCTAGAACCCTCAGTTTGTTTTTCAGAGTCCATCGTCTCTCATGGTTCGTCTACCCCTCCAATTTCCCCCGCTTCATTCTTCCCCTCCCACTACCTTCTTCTTCTTCTTTTTTTTTCTTAACATATATTGCATTATTTGTTTCAGAGGTACAGATCTGAGATTCAACAGTCTTGCAAAATTCACAGCGCTTACCAGAGCACATACCCTCCCCAGTGTCTATCACCCAGTCACCCCATCCCTCCCACCCCACCCCCCACTCCAGCAACCCTCAGTTTGTTTCCTGCAATTAAGAATTCCTCATATCAGTGAGATCATATGATACATGTCTTTCTCTGTTTGACTTATTTCACTCAACATAATACCCTCCAGTTCCATCCACGTCGTTGCAAATGGCAAGATCTCATTCCTTTTGATGGCTGCATAATATTCCATTGTATATATATACCACCTCTTCTTTATCCATTCATCTGTTGATGGACATCTTGGCTCTTTCCACAGTTTGGCTATTGTGGACATTGCTGCTATAAACATCGGGGTGCATGTACCCCTTCGGATCCCTACTTTTGTATCTTTGGGGTAAATACCCAGTAGTGCAATTGCTGGATCATATGGTAGCTCTATTTTCAACTTTTTGAGGAACCTCCATACAGTTTTCCAGAGTGGCTGCACCAGCTTGCATTCCCACCAACAGTGTAGGAGGGTTCCCCTTTCTCCACATCCCCGCCAACATCTGTCGTTTCCTGACTTGTTAATTTCAGAAGGTTTTCAATTGACTTTGCCCAGATGCATCAGAGGAATCACTAATCTAGGGCAGCTAGGGCCTTATGAAGTAAGACTCGACAGTCAAAATTACTGTTTGATCCATGGGATATGGAGCGGATGTTGTGTCACAGGCATGAAAACAACATTCATCTCGTTGTCCATCTCCATCAGAGTTCTCGGGAAACCAGGTACATTGTCAATGAGCAGTCATATTTTGAAAGGAACCCTTTCTTCTGCAGTAGGTCTCAGTAGTGGGGTTAAGAGATCCAGTAAAACGTGTTGTAAACAGATGTGCCACCACCCAGGCTTTATGGTTTTATTTGTAGAGTGCAGGCAGAGTAGATTCAGCACAAATTTTAAGGGCCTTACGGTTTTTGGAATCGCTTCAGTCACCAACTGTATTAGCCCCTAACGAGAGAATCAGCCTGTCCTTAGAAGCCAGACACTGTCTTCTCTCTCACTATGAAGTCCTACATCAGTCTCCAATAGACGGCTGTTTTGTCTACGCTGGAAATCCATTAGCATAGCCACCTTCATTAATTCCCTCAGCCGGATCTTCTGATGACTGGCTGTAGCCTCTCCACCCGCCCCTGCTGCTCCACCTTGAGATGCTTCTTTCCTTAAACCTCATGCACCAACCTCTGCTAACCTCAGACTTTTCTTCTGCAGCCTTCTCACCTCTCAGCCTCCATAGAACTGAAGAGTCAGGGCCTCGCTCTGGATTGGGCTTTGGCTTAAGGGAATGTTGTGGCTGCTTTGATCTTCTTTCCAGACCTTTAAAACTTCCTCCATATCAGCAAGAAGGCTGTTTTGCTTTCTTATCATTTGTGTGTTCGCTGGAATAGCGCTTTGAATTTCCTGCAAGAACTGTTCCTCTGTGTTCACAACTTGGCTCACTGGTTGTCACAGGAGATCCTGCTTCCAGCCTGTCCTGGCTTTCGACATGCCTTCCTCCCTGAGCTTAATCATTTCTAGCTTTTGATGAAAATTGAGAGACGTGTGGCTCTTCCTTTCACTTGAACATGTAGAGGCTACTGTAGGGTTATTAATTGGCCTCATTTCAACACTGTTTTGTCTCAGGGAATAGGGACGCCCGAGGAGAGGGAGCGATAGGAGGAAGAGCTCTATGGAGAATTAGAACACACACAACATTTATCAATGAAGTTCACTGTCTTCTATGGGCATGGTTTGTGGTGGCCCAAAACAATTACAATAGCAACATCGAAGATCGCTGATCGTAGACCACCCGGACGGATATAATGAGAAATTTTAAAATACTGTGAGAATTACCAAGATGTGATACAGAGACACAAAGTTAGCAAATGCTGTCGGAAAAATGGCGCCGATAGACTTTCTCGATGCAGGGTTGCCACACACCTAACAGTGATAAAAAATGCAGTATTTGTTCAGTGCAACATAGCCAAGCACAATAAAACAGCATATGTCTGCCTCTACCCAAAAGAACTGAAAACAGAGACTTGAAAAGATCCCCCCAGGTTCACAGCAGCATTATTCACAATAGTCAAAAGGTAGAAGCAATCCAAGCACCCATCACCGATGAATAAGCAAAATGTGGTAAGTACACATTCTGGAATATTCTCCAGCCTTAAAAAGGAAACAAATTCTGAAGCACGCTACAATACGGAGGAACCTCAAGGACACTGTTATACTAAGTGAATAAGCCAGAGACAAAAAGGCAAATACTGGGTGATTCCCCTTACTTGAGGTTCCGATAGCCGTCAGAGAGACCGACCTTGGAATGGAGGGAGCCAGGGGTTGGGGGCGGGCGGGACGGAGAGGTTTTGTGTAACGAGTTTAACAGACTTTTTGTCGAGCAGAGTTTTGGTTCTGCAAGATGAAGAGTTCGGGCAATTGGCTGCAGGACGACGTGAATGTACCGAACGCTACCGACCACACACTGAGAAATGGTTAGTATACTCAATTTCATGTCGTGTGTATTTTATCACAACTGGATCAGAATAATTTCATCCTAATAAGATTAGACGTTCATCCTGGCAGTTTTATCAGTTGCAGCGCATAAGGCAGGCTTACTGTCAGGTCTGTCTTCTGTCCCTCACTGGGCTCCTTCCTGGGGACCCCTCAGCCCCCCGGGCACAGAAGGAGTTTCTTTTGCTGAGCACGCTAGGGGAAGAGAAGGCGGCTGCACAACCTGCCAAGGGTGGAGGGAGGCCCAAGGCCCGTTAGAGCAAAGGGGGTGGGTGAGGCTGGACCCCCCAGGGGAGGGACCCCCACAGGAGCGGGTCCAGAGGGTGGGGGCAGGTTGTTGGATTAAGCTTCTCTGTGCATGATGGGAGAGTGATGGGGTCTCCTCTGCCGCCCTCTGGAATCCTCCTCCACCCACGCAGCACCCACAATACCTGGGTTCGGGCTTGTCTTTTCGAGGACGTAACTGAGTGCCAGTTCGAGAGCTGAAGCCGCCCAGGTGGACAGACACCCCAAGCTCCTCTGAAAGCAAGCACTGTCTCCACGTAAAGCGGTCACGGCGCCACCGGCTTCCTCCACCAGGGAAGGACTGCTACTGTTCCCATGGACCCGATCATCTTCACTCGGTCCTCAAAGGTCACCGCCCTGCCAACCTGGTGGCTCCCAGACTGGTGGCTCCCTTCCAGAAGGTCCGTGCAGGTGCCGTGGAGTCCCACGCCAAGGAGCACGTGGACAGTTAAAAGGGCAGGGCCCCTCCTGGGCACGTCCCGGGCAGGTGACCCAGCTGGCAACCCCACCCTCCTTCCCTGCACTGTCAGGGAGAAGCAGGGCCGGTCCCACGTGCCTCAGGGACTGAGTCACTGAGCAAGCAGCACCCCCTCCCTGGGCTCCCTCCAGGTACAAGACTGGGTGTGCCCCAGCAGAAACTATAAAACAAAATAATATGTACAAAAACATCTCTGGCATTTCAAAGGTCATCAAGCAGAACACCAGATGGTTTTCGATTCAAACCATCCCATATTTCCTGTCTAAATTTCAGGGCAGTGCTTGCTAGCTCCCACATCACCTGGGATGCCACCAGCTGATGATTTTCTTCCCAGAGCTCATCCACATGCAGCAGAATGCTGAGCTCTGTTCCCTCAACATGAGGCCATCTAGGACGCCATGGGCTGCTCGTCTGGCACCACCTGGGCGCAGTGAGTACAAATTCCAGGGCTGGAGTCCAGGTGGCTGCATTCAAACCTAACTCCAAAGGTGCCCAGCCAGGCTGGGAGCCCGGGGCAGGCAGAGCCTGCAGCCTGCAAAGGGAAAATCCCCACAGCTCTCTACTCTAACTTCCCCAGAGCAGAGTCCAAAGGGCTCTCTGCTTTATTTTTATTTGTTTATTTATTTCTGTGCCTCAAACACTTTCTCAGTGTCCATGACCAGCGGACACTGAAGTCAGTGGTCATGCTGATGCTGGCTCACCTGCCCGCATGATTGATCCTCATTTACCATCCGGCTGCCCTGGCAGGAAGCAGGGCGAACAGTACCTGCCTAAAGGGAATTTCAAAGAGAAACCCGGCACACCCCACTCCTCCCGCTTAGGGTCCACCGTGACTCAAGTTCTGCCTAACTGGGTCTGTTTTCGCCCTGGGCAGAAGGGAGTTGCCACTCTCTGCCCAAGATTCTTTCAAAGCAGAACGTTTGATTCCTCCTAAAAGATTCGGAGAGTTAGAAACAAGCCGCCCTGGTTCTCAGGGTCACTTCACTGCCAGTGTCAGCCTGGTCTCTCCTGCCAGGTAGCTGGACAAGGCCTCTGCCTCATCCCCACGGAGGGAGCAGCCTGGAGGTAGGTAGGGAACCCTAGGAGAGTCCCAGGCAGCTGAGTCAACGCAGACTCCCGGCCTCGCCCCAGACCTCCTGAATCGGACTCTGCATTTGTCACGCTCCGGGTGATTCCTGGGGGCAGTCCTGGTTGGGAGGAAGCATCAGAGAAAGGGGCACATTTCTAACAGGATTTTAATAATGATGCCATGGAATATCATTTTGCACACTTATTTAGTCCTGTGAGCCAGAGCCAAGTGCATCTGAGAAGATAGTCATCCACTAAACAAACATGGTCGGCCCCATCGTGTCCCAGAAGCATTCCAAGACCGACGATAAGAGGTATAAGTCGCCCTCCACAAGCTCACGGTCTCCAAGGGCAGACTGGTATTACCAGGCGATAGCACAGGTAAGTACAGAAAGAAGGACAGACCGCGCTACTCAAGGGTTATAAAGGACTCCCGATTTGGGCTGGGTTCGGGAAGTGACCTGCGAGCTGTGATATGAAAAGTCAGTCAGAGGTGGCAAGGACAGGGGTGGCGTGAGCTGTTCCCAGCAAGGACGTGAGAGGGAGGCAGGGGGCTGAGCGTGGACTGGATCACGGAGAGCCCTGTTCATTTCCTATGAACCACATTGAGCAAGACAGCGGCTGCTCTCGAGGCACATGCGCACATGCACAAGCGCACATGCACACATGCGCTCATCCTAACAGCTCTGGAAGGCAAGCTCAGAAGCCAGGGCATTCAAGGCAGCAGACCATCAAATCCAAAGCAGAGACGCAGGGTCACAGGAGCAACAGGAGAGGGTCGGGGTTTGAAAGAATCGGGCAGAAAGCTCTACATGAACAGGACTGAGGGAAATGAGAGCACGTTCTAGAACAGCATGTCCTCCAACTGGGGGGGAAGATGTGGTGGGTCTGGTATGAGAAGCTAGAGAGAAAGGAGCCTGGCTGAGAGTGCCAGCCCTGCCGATGGAAAGCCCTGGAAGGTGAGGTGTTCAGACAGGTGCAACGGGGCCTGCAGGCCCAGGAAGACAGGCCATGTGGGCAGCTATAACCCCCGCCTACCCAGCAACCTCAACTGGAATCTTGGGGTGGACACTGTATTTCCATTTTGCCCAGCAGTCTCGGGGGGGAGGGGACTAAGCTGGTAGAGATGGGGACAAGGGCTCCAAGTGGAGCGGACGTGTGGGAGCGGGCAGGGTGTGGATGTGTGCCTTCCCAAGTTTGCAGGGTCCCTGTAGCCCCCTACGCATTTGGTTAGGACTCCAGTCAGTACACTGTGAGGATGAGAGAGGACCAGTCAAGTGCCTCTCAAGTGCTTCTGCTCTGCGTTCTAGCGCTGACACTCGAATGTCATGACGCTGATGGTGCTGGTTTCAGAACTGCCCACTTGGGTTCACTGCAGGTTAGGAAGCACTAGCTGTATAAGCCACCACTTTCCGGACCGAAAGCACTAAAGATGCACGAGGGCTGGATCTGGCTCGGGGCTCGCAAACACTCTGGGCTCTCTGCCCACGAGGCCTGAGCTTGAGTTTCCATGTAGACTGAACCAGGTAACCGATGTAAGGTGACTGGTGCAGGACCTGGCAAGGAGTGGGTGCTCAGAACAGGTCTCCTGTCTTTACATACTCTCTTGTGCCCAAAGAGGGTATCTGGCTCATGGAGAAATCTAAAAGGGACCTAGGACGGTGTGAAGTTCATTTACAGCAAAAAGGTGCACCTGGGCAGCATGGAAATTTCATCAAGTTACAATGTGCTTGAGTGTGCCTGTTTAGTTTTTTAAAACAGTGTTCTAAAATAATTATAGAACTCTTAAGTAAAACTTTTGTGCAAGAAACCTCATTTCTAAAACACATTTTTCTTCAAACCAGAGTTTAGGAATCCCTAAAGATCTACAAATAGAGTTGTTGGCAGCCTAAAGGGTAAAAGATTTCTTTTAAGCATGTGCAATCATTTAAATAATCATTTAAATATCTATTTAATGAGGAGTTTCCCAAATGGGGTCATCTGCGTTGTACTCACTGCCACACTGTTCAGTACCCGTGTTGGGACCACACCTGCAGCAGAGACTGAATAATGTCCCCTGCACGTGAGGGTCAAAAGATCCCCAGTGGTCCAAACCCAAAGTCCTACCCTGCTTCAGAACTGACCACGCTTTTTTTCTGTTGCCCAAAAACGTGGTGAGAAGGTCCTGCCCTTGTAATTAGCTGTGCAGTGTTAAAAAGGCAACGACGAATATTGGATTTAACTACTTTTCAGTATTGTGTTCGCTTGCATTATCAAACACGTCCACCAAATTAATGGGATCTTGTTATCTGCATTAGAAAGCAACCATAGGGGTGCCTGGGTGGCTCAGTTGGTTGAATGTCTGACTCTTGGTTTTGGTTCAGGTCGTAATCTCAGGATCGTGAGCTCGAGCCCCATGTCGGGCTCCACGCTCAGTGTGGAGTCTGCTTCGGATTCTTTCTTCCTCTCCTTCTGCCCCTCCTGCTCATGCTCTTTCTCTCTCTCAAATAAATAAATAAATCTTAAAAAAAAAAGGCAACCATAATGCAGATGGCATTGATGTAAATGATGGTCATCATCTTAAAGTCAAAAGATTAATGTACACAGTAAGAAATTCACCTACAGAGATTTAACTTTTTACATGTCAGATTGAATGCCGGTGATCTCAGTCAAGTGTCAGCGCCACAGAAAGGGAGTGGATGGTCGTGATTCAGAGTGAGGCCCACATGGATATGTGGCAGGCGGCCTCGGATCAAAACCTGGCTCGGCCTCTCATTAGCTGTGTGCTCTCAGAAACTGATAGAGCCCTGTGCCTCAATTTCCTTATCTGGAAAACAGGAATGACCCTGTAGGACTGCCATGATGATCTGATGTAATGATGCTTATGAGCTAGCACTCAAGTTCATAATAAATATTAGTGACTAACAACTAACAACTAACAACTTTATTAATGTGACTTTTGTGCTCCATTTTGTGTAATTTATACATTCTGTTTTCATTTTACAGTTGTAAAAGGAGCCTACTTACCTAGCTTCACGTTTGTAGGTATTTAAGAAAACTGTAACACATTTAATTGAATAAAAGAGGTCACAGTCATTGTTTTGGGACAGCCGTGAGACCACTTTCTTACACCATACGCAAAAATAAACTGAAAATGGATTAAAGACCTAAGTGTGAAACCTGAAACCATAAACCTGCTAAAAGAAAACACAGGCATAATCTCTTGGACATCGGCCTTAGGAATATTTTTCTAGATATGTCTCATCATGCAAGGGAAACAAAACAAAAATAAACTATTGGGACTTCATCACAATAAAAAGCTCTTCCACAGCAAAGGAAACCATCAACAAAATGAAAGGCAACCTACAGAATGGGAGAAGATATTTGCAAATGATACAACTGATAAGGGGCTCATATCCAAAATATATACAGAATTTATACAACTCAATGCCAAAAAACCAAACAATCCCATCAAAAATTGGGCAGAGGAGCTGAACACATATTATTCCAAAGAAGACATCCAGAGGGCCAACAGAAACATGAAAAGATGCTCAACATCACTCATCATCAGGGAAATGCAAATCGAAACCACAATGAGGTATTACCTCACATCTGTCAGAATGGCTAAAATCAAGAAGGAAAGAAATAACACGTGTTGGCGAGGATATAGAGAAAAGGAACCCTCGTGCACTGTTGGTGGGAATGCAAACTGATGCAGCAGCCACTGTGGAAACCAGTATGGAGGTTCGTGAAAAAAAAATTAGAAATAGAAATATCTTTAGTGGCAGGTAGTGGGCACTAGGTGGCAAATATGGTGTCCAGTTCAAGTTGCCCCATGTGTATGGAGCATTCCAGGTGAAAGTGGATTATAACCGGCTAGGCTACACGCACTTACACTCTTGCACTCAGGTGTCCATGAGGCCACTCCAGCACATGCAGTATGAGGGCATCATCCCCTCAGCCTAGCCCTACTATGCCAGCCAGAGACTTCTCCATGATGCTGGGGCTCTTCATCTTCAGCATGGTCTTCTTACACATGAAGGAGAAAGATCAGACTGACTGAGGGGGCAGAGCCCTGTGACTCCTTAAAACACACAGATGGCGGTTATGTAGGATTGGGTCTTCCTCTTATGGAGGTTTTTGTTTTTGTTTTTGTTTTTGTTTTTAAGCCATGGGACAGTGGTACAGCCTTACCTCAGTGGAGCTACAGCATTGAGTACCAAGGGATTGGGGGTTGGGGAATGATTTTTATGTGAGTTTTTCCACCTAATGCTAAGTGGTATTTTTCATATGTGGTCACTCTCCTTTCTATGATAAACATTGCCCTCCAACTTCAAAAAAAAAAAAAAAAAATGCAAAAATGCCATCTAGAAATTCCACTGCTGGGTGTTTACACAAAGAAAATGAAAACACTAATTCAGAAAGATATCTGCACCCCTATGTTTACTGCAGCATTATTTACAATAGCCAAGATATAGAAACAATCCCAGTATCTGCTGATAGATGAATGGATAAAGAAGCTGTATTGTGTATATATACACACATATATACATACAATGGAATATTACTCAGCCATAAAAAAGAATAAGATCTTACCAATTACAACAACATGGCTGGATCTAGAGGGTATAAAGCTAAGTTAAATAAGTCAAAGACCAATATCAGATGATTTCATTTATATGTGCAATCTAAACAAATAAAAGAAATGAACAAAGAAAAACAGAAACAGACTCACATACACAGAGAACAAAGTGGTGGATGCCAGAGGGCAGGCGGGTGGGGGGATGAGCAAAATAGGTAAAGTGGAGTAAGAGGTACAAACTTCCAGTTATAAAATGAGTAAGAGGGATGGTAATTAGAGCATAGGGAATATAGTCAATAGTACTATAATAACATCATAAGGTGACAGATGGTGAACACACTTACTGTGGTGAGCACTGAGTAATGTATACAATCGTCTAATCACTATGTTGTAAAATGAAACTAATATAACATTGTGTGTCACTATACTTCAATAAAAAATAAAATACAATAAAATATTTAAAAATAAAATGGGTCGCTACACTATCAATTCTTTTTTTTTTTTTTAAAGATTTTATTTATTTATTTGAGGCAGCGAGAATGAGAGACAGAGAGCATGAGAGGGAGGAGGATCAGAGGGAGAAGCAGACTCCCTGCCAAGCAGGGAGCCCAATGCGGGACTTGATCCAGGGACTCCGGGATCATGACCTGAGCCGAAGGCAGTCGCTTAACCAACTGAGCCACCCAGGCGCCCTACACTATCAATTCTGAGACAGGCAGGCAGCCTGGAGTCCCAGGATTCATCAGATATTTGCTGCTGGTCTTCCATGCTATTTTAGATCATCTTCAACTGGACAGGCTGAACAGGAGAGGGCCAGGCAGGATGGCCAACACCCCACCGATAGCCAGGAGTGACCAGGCCACATGGGGTCTCAAAAGCTGATCATGAGACTGGAGAGAAGGCCCTGCCCACCCTAGCACCTTCTAAGGAAGGGGTGTGTGGTGCCTGCCCCTCCAGAGCCTCTTCTCTACTCCCTGAATCCTACCTTGGCAGCCCATCTGACCTCAGACTGGGCGAGTCATGTCTATCTTTGAGAAGAGAGTTAGACCTTCACAAAGAAGAGGATCACCTGGTCCTTGGGTCACGGTCACAGCAACAGCTGAGATTCCAAGAACATTCTAGAGCCTTTTGGGACATGCCCACATGAGTGATGGATGCTCAGCTCCGACCAGACCTAGGTGTTCCTCTCAGATCTCATCTTATGGACAGAATCAGGATTCTGTCTTTCTCTTCCCGTCCTGTGCAGAGGGGCACTGGTGTCACCTGTGTGGCCAACTACATCATTCAGAGCCTGTCAGGCCTCTGACACTGCTCCTCGGGCACCGGTCCCTTCCCCTGTGACTCCCCATCTACCCTGTTCACTCAGAAACCACACCCTGAGACTTGGATTTCAGAATGGGGCCTGCAGGTCACCCTATACTTCAGGGTCATGCTCCATAAGAGTCTTCAATAGGGTTGGCATGACCAAGGAAATTAACCGGTTTTCTTTTGTAAATGTGTTTTATCTAGTGGGTAGAGTTTCCCTTCTCCAAGATGCATCTACAATTTTCTAAAGAAATTCAATGAAAGTTTAAGCATATCAAGTGCTTGGTACGTGGAGTCCAGGCAAATGGAGGGCCTTCTGCTGGCACCGACATCCTTCCATTTATCCTTCCAGGGACAATACAACTCCAGGACAAAGTGGAAGAAAGACATCCAATCCCAATAGCCGATGCTAGGAATAAACTACAGAAATGAGGGGGGGGAATGCTGTGGAGGCAAACAGGGTGGGAACATGGTCTTCAAAACTATTCTCAGTGATATAGCAACAGTGCTGAGTGGGGAGATGTGGCCTCCCTTTCAACCCACGCCAGGAGCAGGGACAGGGAGGGACACTGCTACCAAAGGGACTCGCCTTTCAACTGGGACTCAGAAAGAGCTATTTCAGAGGGCTCTGGAGTGGCTTAGATGGAATCCCCATTAGAAGCAGGATGCCACTGGGGTGCCTGGGTGGCTCAGTCAGTTGAGTGTCTGACTCTTGATGTCACCTCAGGTCATGATCTCAGGGTCGTGGGATTGAGCCCTACGTCAGGCTCTCTGCTCAGTGTGGAGTCTGCTTGTCCCTCTCCCTCTGCTCCTCCTTGCTCGAGGTCTCTTTTTCTCTCCCTCTCTCTAAAAGAAATAAATGAAATCTTAAAAAACAAAAAGAAGCAGAATGCCACTTTTTAGACAAAATCTCCTTATCCCCACCTGAAGTCCACAGGCTCCATCCCACGTCTCACCCTTGCTTCCTGCTGAGAGATTCTGCATTCGTGCTCACTCTACATCAAGTCCCTTCAGCACTTTGCTTTGTACTTGTAATAAAGTACAGCACCTTGGCAGAGCTTTGAAGGTCTGAGCCTTCCCATCTCGACTCCCCGCCAGCCTCAGCCCTGAAACCCGCCATGTCCCAACCGCACATCCTAGGAATAAGCAAGCTCTCCCTTGTTGAGGACTCACACATGCTGTTCCCCCTGCTGTAAATGCTCTCCCCTCTCCTCAAATCCTTTCTACCCGCCATGATCCAAACTGACACATGCACCCCTAAAAAGGCCATCCCCCAATTCCTAATGAAGCCCCATTATTCTCCAGCAGGGTCTTGGTTCCTTTTCTAGTGCTTCTTCTGATCTGCACTCACAGGTCTTTGCTGGGCTGTTTAGGACCAGCCACGACTCTAGACTCACACTCCAAGGGAACAGGGGTCAAGACTTTGCTGTTCATCAGCAGACACAGTCGCTCAGCAACTACCTGCTGTATGAGTGAGTGAGTTCTTGCTGCTGGTATTCAGCTGCCATGCCACTGGCCAAGTTTGCCAAAAACGAAGACAAGGTGAATGTCCAGACGCCCAGAGGACAGCAGACAGTGCTGAAGGCACCCAGGACTGTTTAGGGAACCCCCAACCACCCAATAGACAGGAACCGGCTTTCACAGCTCTAAGGAGAATATTCATCCAGTTTTTAGCTCCTAGTTTCTGAACACTTATGAGCCAGCCGAGCACTCAGTGTGTGCTTGCTTCTCACAGCAGCCTCACGTGGAAGGTAGATCCTCCGCATTTTACGTGCGGGATGACTGCAGATGCCACAGAGTGAGTAACTTCCTCAGGGCCCCACCACTGGAAAGACTGGAATGCTACTCAGGCAAGGATGCACCCCTGCCCCTCAGTTATTGCCTGACAAAATAAACCCCCAGGGTTATCTGGCAGGTTGGTGTTGAGCTGTCTAGGCACTGTGCCCTGTGCTAGAATGTTGGCACCCTGTGGGGGCAGCTGTGATGAGAGGGGTAGGTCAGGAAGCAACCCTTTGGTGAAGTTCCTGGCACAGTCATAGATACAAGCCGTCTGCTGTGATGTCGGGTCTGGACAAGCCTTGTTTCTAAGTAGAGTTAGAGCCCCATCTTGTTTCTAGGTAGAGTTGGAGCCCCCAAGAACTTCATTCAGGGCTACAGCTTCCTCATAGATCCCACAAATCATAAGGACCGTGTTCAGCACCCTCAGGGAACAGAGGAAGAGGTAGAGTCAAGGGGAAAGGGAAAGGGCTGATGTCCAGAGCTGGGAGAGCCTCTGGGTCAGCACTCAGGGTTCTTGATACCTCTAGGGTTGGGGACCCCTTAGAGGATCTGATGAAGGCTATCTGCCCTCTCTCCAGGCAAGATGCACCTTCATGTGTACACAAGATCCACAGACCATGGTGAGTGATCGGGGACCCCGGGATAGAACCCCTGCGATACTTTCTCTCAGAGTTGGGTACCTCCCAGGATCAGGGCAACGTTCCCTCTAAGAGAACAGCCTGGGTGGCTCAGTCGGTTAAGTGGCTGCCTTCAGCTCAGGTCATGATCCCAGGGTCCTGGGATCAAGCCCCGCATCAGGCTTCCTGCTCAGCGGGGAGCCTGCTTCTCCCTCTCCCTCTGCCTGCCTCTCTGCCTACTTGTTCTCTCTCTCTATCTCTCTGTCAAATGAATAAATAAAAAAATCTTAAAAAAAAAAAAGACAACAATTCCTTCTAATAAAGGAGAAATGAGGAACGTCCTCCAGATGCTTTTCCCTACAGCCCTGCCTGTTTTTTGTTTTAAAAACAAAACCTAACACAAGAGAAACATTCACCAGGAGCTGCAGATCAGTAATATGGGCCAAAAGATATATTTATGAACCTCTCAAATTAAGAGGACACCTCTAAGCTGCAGCTTACAGATGAAGACAGGAATGCCACACTGTTCCAGTAAACCAAGGGGCCATGGCTGTCCCCAGGAAAACGCCACATTTCAGGGCAATGCGGACACCATATTTAGGAATTCTGCCCCCAGAACATAGTTTTACAGCTGCAAACCATCTACCAGCCCCCGTGACACTCTCTATAATCAGGAAGACGTTAAGTTCAGATCTAGCAAAGATATCGCCAAGCTGTGTGAGCTCCAACAAGCGACTTCGTGTGGGCAGGTTCCTGTCACTTGTAAGCCTCAGTTTCCCCTAGAGCTGACCAAAGAGCTCTTTCAAATGTTCATCTGACACAGTTAATGTAAGGATTAAATGTTTCTCATGCTGCACTGCTATGTAGGCAGAGCTCAAGGACTGGTAGCTGTTACAAATATTTTTACTGTTATTAGCAGGTTTATTGTTGGGGACAAAAAACCCAAAAGCCAGCCTCTTGTCTCCATGAGGGTACACTAGAAGCTAGCTCCTCAAGGTGCCCCCAAAAGGCTCATTTATGCAACAAATGCATTCAAAGCCAACTGAGAAACCCTACTCACGACATTATTTCACCGCTTTGACCCAGGTTTGGGGAAGCTTTCAGTAATTCAAAATGAAAAGATTAGCTTTCTTGATAGGATTCTCAAAGACATCATGACAAAAGATATCCATAACACTCACCAAACTCTACACTCAAGCCTGCATATGTGGGAACGCTGGTATCTCTGCACACATCAAGTAAATATTCAAAGAGGAACATAGGAGAGCCGGGTCCCACAGCATTACCCAACTCCCGGGCAGTTAAGAAGGCTCCGTAGGTACGGATCACTTAACCATCGGCAAATACTCCGTGATGAAGCTGAGCAGAAGGACTCCTGCTCCAACTATCAATAAAACAAGAGTTACTGCATTGTCGAACGGTACAGCAAAAGGATCTCTCCTTCCAAATAACAGGCAATGCTCCTTTCCTGAGGTTGGAACATTCTTATCAAATGAAATGAAATAGATGACTTACTGATTGCCAAACCACCTGGCAATGTTTGCACACATCCCAAGCTGTTCCCTGCCCCCGCCTGGAGCAGCTTGCTTTGTCCCCTTACAAGGAGAGCAGAGGGGTCTCTAGGCTGGGTTAAAGCAGTCCCAGGAGATAAGGTGCTTCCCTGGACTGGGAGCACGGAGGCGAGGAAGTGCCGTGAGAACAAGTGGAGGCCTCTGATCCGACCCAGCCTAGTGACTTATTAATAAAGGTGCCACCCGATGCAGGGCTTCTTCCCAAGCAAGCCTGCACATGGGTGACTGCACTCACTGAGATGCTCCCTGCCGTGTGCACAACCAGCGACCAAACTCACAAGATGCCTTCATTTACTTGGTCAAAGACACAGACCTTTTAACCTTGGAAAATAAAATGTTTAAAAGGAGGAGCTACTAGGGAGAGGAGCAGAGTTTCCTCCTCCCTGATGAGGATGCCTGGAGGCAACCTACTTCTTTCTTACAAAGCACACCCACTACCTTCTCAGACTGGGCCCATGTGGGCAACACAGGAGTTCACTTGGGGGAGAAAACTCTATTCTTCAAGAGCCAAGTCAGACCTTTCACATTGCTGCCCACCTCATGCAACCAAGCATTTGCTGAACTTGTAGAAAGCAATTCTTGCCATCTAAAGGCACGATTCAGCACCTTCTTTTCCTGAAGAGTGTTTATTTTTCTTTTCTTCCCTCCAAAAGAACCATGTGACAAGAAGCTCATTGTTTTCTGCCAGCCAGTCTTGCAGTAGTGTGGTTTTTCAAGCTCGAAACCCATATTCGGTTTCTACCAAATGCCACTGTCCCAGGATTACAAACAATGCTGCCAAACAGATAATGTGTGCAGGCAGACATGCCTAGGAGCCCGATGTGCTCCAGTTCTCAATAGAGCCAAGGGCCTGGGGTCCCAATGAAGGCACAGAGGGCCTGAGGATGAGGGGCTCTGGTGGCCAGGACAACACCTTTCCCCCTTTGGGCCCCTGCAGTCTGCTCTGTGTCACCTGAGCTACCCGTTTCCCTGGCTGGCAGCCCCCAGAGATCTGGTCAACCTCCCTCTCTGGCTGGGGAGGCAGGGCCAGTCCAGCACAGCCCCCTGGAGGAGGCAAGGAGTGTGCTGCCCCCCTCAGCTGTACCCTGGTTAGATGCCAGCTTCACTGCACAGAGGCCACACCCACACCTGGTCACCACCTCCCTCCCACAACCCCAGAGACTGTGTAAGTCTGCTGGCTTATAGGCCATTTCTAGCCAAACGAAGAGCTCCTCTGTGCAAAGCTGCTCGCTGACTCTCCTTTCATTCGGGGGTTCCACTATTTCCTAAGGCTTCCACCTGGCTTTCATCTCCTCCTACTCCCCTTCCTTCTCTGCCTTCCCTCCTCTTCCTGTGCTTCCTTCCCCTCCTCTAATATCTGTGCCACGTTGGTTCCAAGTCTGCCAGGCTCTACCCCATCTCCTCCCCACCCTCCCAGCTCCACCCATACTCAGGCTGTGGTCTTCTCTCCATTGGACTATTACAGTAGGCTCTCACAGAGTCTCCTCCACCTCCTGCCACACCCCCTTCTGAGTCCCCATCTCCACAGGCTAGGAAGACCCTTCCTCAAAGACAACTCCATTCAATCATGCCCCTGCTGCAAGCATCTCAGTGCTCCCCACTGCCCACTGCATAATCCCAAGCTTCCCTGCCTGAGATGTTTTATCCCAATGCTGTTTCGACCATGCCCCCACAACCCCCAGCTGTGGTGACCAGAACCTTGGTGCTCTACACACAGAAGGGACTCTCTCCCCTCCATCCTATCTTCAGCTGTCTATCCTCTGCCAGCAGATTCATCTCTGAACCCTTCATGACATCTCAGCACCACCGCCAAGCAACAAAGACCCTACACAATGCAGTCAACCGTGTGCAGCCTCCACTTTCTCCTCCATGTGATGGGGATAATACCCATGCCTTCTCCACAGGATCATGTCAGAGTTAAGTGATCTCACTCTTCTCGGATCCATGGACAGTGCCTGGCATCTGAGCCTTTAGCTAGCAGCTACTGTGACACAGTGTGGAATGGGACCATCCTGTTCTCACATATCCGTGAAGCCACAAAGCTGAGAATCCCATGCTCTAGATGCTAGAAGTGCCCCTGCAAGTTCTTGCCTGGAGGGATCCCCACCTGCTGCCCATCCCCTCGATAGCATAGTAAGGAGAAGACTAGAGGTCTCTGTGGCCAGTATGTCAGGCTAGTGGGGACATCATGGTGCCCTATCCTTCACCTGGTGCTTCTCTGTCCTCCCCCAAGTCAGCCAGGGGCCACCTGGAGAACCACACCAGGGCTGAGCTGGACTGGAGGCCAGTGGAGACGGAGCTGCAGAACTGCAGGCCTGGGGCTGTGTGGGAGCACCATGATGTGGGCCCCTGGGGCTGGGGCAAGTTCAGGAATAGAAACTGATACGTTTCCTGCCTAACTAGTTTTGGAGGGAGGCTGGCTTGGACTGCCCGTGTTAGCTGGGTGACAGAGAGGGTCAGAAGTGGGCACGCTATAGGCCCACTGGTTGAAGCCGAAAAACGTTGAGTTCCAAAGGCAATTGAACACTGCAGAATTCAGCAGACTCAAGAGACATTCAAAGGAACCTGAACAAGATGGATGCCTCTTGGGGCTGGGCTCCAGGCAGGGACCACTCTGAGCTGTTGGGGGCACAAGAGGCAGGAACCCCACAAGAGGACCCAGTGTGGGGGCACCCGCTGCACCAGAGGGCAGGCTGAGCAGCAGCGAGGGAAGGACAGAAAGCACCCACAAAGGACAAGTGCTGGCTCCTTCCCTTACTGTTAGCATCCTCACCCAGGCCACAGAAGCAGCCCCCGGGGGCCCCCAGGGAGGAACCCAAGAGCGGACAGAATGCAGCAGTCTCTCCAGCAGGTGCTGTGGTGAGGCCCGAGTGTGGAGGCCGGGTGGGAAGGGGGGAGCTTCAGCTGGATATGGAAGTGAACTTGAACTTGTTTCTCAACATCTGACAAACGAGGCCACTCTGGTGGGTGACAAGAACTGAAGTCTATGGGGCCTCTGATGGCAGAACTGGCAGAGACCCGACAGTCCTTTCATAAATGCTCTATTCTTCTCCATCTCAGCACCATTCCAGAATGGTCAAAAATGGAAATGGCCCAAAAAAAGAGAGGAAGAGAGACTAGTAGGGAACAACCCAGATCTATGTTCTCCCTTTCCTCCTTCTCTGGAAGACCATGAGGGGAGGGCAGACTTTGGAATTTCCCAGGACCCACCCGGCTGTGGTTCTGGGAGAGCTGGGTCAGCAGCTCCAGGAAAGCCGAGCCACACAGAAGACCAGTACCCCTGGCGCACCCCTAAACTGAGATCTGGAGGCATGGCCCATTGGTATTCCTGAAGAAAAGAGCAATCAAGAATTTTCAGGACGTTCTCCTCAACACCGACAAATTTCTTCCTGGGCCATGTGGCCATTAGCAAGCGTATCCCACAGAACCACCAGGGAACCTGTGTGTGAGTCCACCGATTAAGATGTTAAATAATAGAAAATCATGGAAATGACCAGCAATATATTTCAACACATCACTAAAGAAATGGCAGGGACCTCTATTATACAAGAGGCATCAGAGAAAATAAACACAGATAGCAGTTAAGTTCTGAAGTATGCCAGAATGAGTTTAAGCACAATTGGGGGGTAATTATCGGCAATGATGGAAAATCCTTGGTTTCACATCACCCTCCAAGAAACCACGCTGTCCTGGTAGCATTGATTTTTAGCTCAAAAGGCCTATGGCAAATCCTACAGTTTTCCTCCTGATTCACTAATGGAACTGGCAAGGGGCAAGAAATATCAATGAACCTCCCATCACACATGAGAGATACCAAACTCAGGACATAAGGAAATCACAGGGATACGGATTTGTTTTCAACAAGACGCACAGGAGGGTTTTTTGTTGCTGTTTTTCTCCTTCAGCGGGGGGGGGGGGGGGGGGGGGGGGGACTAGGACTATTAAGTTCCTTCTAGCAAAGTGTGAAAAAAAAAGAATGAAACCAAATGGGAATTTGAAGATAAAAATGGCAGAACAAGAATTTAGAAAGCATGCCACACAGTCTGAAATGCAACCTGCTGCCTGCTGATAAGCTGGTCCTGTTTCTATTTACTTTTGTAAATAACTGAAAAGCAGTGAAATCTGACGATCCAGCTTCCCACAGAGCCAATAATGATTGGAAGAGAACGGAGCTCGGAGCGTTTCTCAGGGAAATGAACCTGACTCCCTTCCCCCGAGGCCACAGACGCACAAAATCATGGTTCAGAGAAAGGCCCATCCGGGCGATGCCCCGTTGCCTTATGTCTGCTAGGGAAGGTCTGATTTCTGGGCCTGTATTTTCACGACCTCATTACAATGGGCAAGCCCCTGAGAGCAGACTCACGCAGAATCACTATAAAAACAGCTAAACCACGTATTCACTACCTCCGGTGTAATCACCTCGCAGTCTTATTTCTGCCCGTTAACAAACAGAACTTTTACTACCTAAAATACATGGACATGGCACTTTATTTTGGTTGACATTAATCTATTCCCAAAGACACCTTCAGCAAAAATAGCAGAGAGGAATGAAGGCATGAGAACACTCGCAGAAAAAGAGGCCAAGGGTCAGTCGGTGTCGATATGGGCGTTTTCTGGCCCGAGAGCTGGGCGCTGGGTGCCTTGAATTCTCCTTTGAAAATATGACACTTGATAACCTCCTCGGGAGCTGTGTCTCAAAATAGGGCCTGGGCCCCACAGCGGATCCCTGGACTGGCGAAATCGGATCTGGGTGCTTCCACAGCTCTGCTGGAGTGGGTCATCCAGACCTGCCGCCATCCACCCAGGGTGTGGAGCTGAGGAGCCCAGCCAGGCCCCACTTCCCAAAAACCACGGTATCGAGCGTACAAACAAGGAACGCTGACTGGAGGAACGGGAAAACAACGTGCTGGTTAGCCAAGGCCACGCTGGGCCCACTAATCCATCCACGGAGCAGCTCATGGGACAGGAGGCCTGTGCAGGGCAGCAGGCCTCCTGGGTCTCTAACCCTGGAGAAAGGGAAGGGGAGGGGCAGGGAGGGAGAGGAGGAACTGCCCTCCTATGTTAGTGGATGAGTCCAGTTGCCCTCCACTCTCTTATACCTGCAAAGGTACGCACCTTGGGCCCCGCCTTTAGCTGGCGCCTACTACAGCTCTTTTATCTGGTTGCTTGTGGTGGGGAGGGGCCCCCGCAGGACTTCTGCACCACACCCTCCCCCCCACCCACAGGGGCACAGCCTGGTTGGGAGGGGCCCTGCAGCCCGGGTCCCTCTTTAAGAGAAAGAACACATGAATACAACAGTAGGTCAGGGGTGGATGTGGCCCAACACCGGTGGCCCTAAGGGTCCAGCCTCAACAGCCAGAAAAAGTGAAGGGGCAGGTGGGCCTTCCCACCCAGCTCGCCTCTGTTCCCTCCCCCTGCTCTGCGTTCTTCCTGGCCACCAGCCCCCCACCTGGTCCCACCATCCCCCACCCAGCCTCACCTGGATTCCCCATCCCCCCACCCAGTCCCACCATCCCCCACCCAGCCTCACCTAGCCTTGTAGTCTGCATCCTACTTACTTCCCTCAAAGTCAGAACACTTCAGTTTGGCTGAACAACAACAACAACAAAAATCCATTTATTTCCTAAGCTTCACGAGCAAAACCGAACAGAAACTCCACTGTCTCCCTCAGCAGGAACCCCACTCCCCCACAGGCCTAGCCTCCGTCTTCCAGGAGCAAGCTGACCCTCATGGAGAGTCAAATGGACCAGCGCCAGGCCTTTCACTGTGACCTGGTGGGAATGACCCTCCTGGACAGATGAGGAGCAGGTGGGGGCAAGATCTCAAAGTAAGGAAGCCATTCCTGCTCCCAAGTGACAGAGCATATGGGGAGTCAGCCATAGAGCAGTTAGAGGACATGCCAGGCTGAAGTCTCAGGAGCCATGCAGAGGATGAGACAACCAGTTCTTGCAGTGGAGCGAGTCCCCAGAATCTGGAAGCAAAGTCCTCCCACCTCAGAGACCTCCCTCCTCAGGGTGGCTCAGTCAGTTAAGCGTCTGACTCTTGGTTTCAGTTCAGGTCATGATCTCAGGGTCGTAAGATCAAGCCCCACATCGGGCTCCCTGCTCAGCACAGAATCTGCTGGAGATTCTCTTTCCCTCTTCCTCTGCCCCTCCCGTTTGTGTGCACGCTCTCTCTCTCTCTCAAATAAATAAATAAATCTTAAAAAAAGGAAAAAGCCGGCCTGGGTGAAGAGTAGGGGGCCAGCATCTGACAGTGAGGTAGGGCAGCAGGCTGGGGCGGGGGTGCAGAGCATTCCTCATGCTTCCCTCCTGGTAAACAGGGTTTGAAAGGACTCAGAGATCTGTCCCCTGATGAATACAACAGCTCAGGGCTGGCAGCTTACACTCCCTGCTGCTTAGTGTCCATGCCCAGGGTGCCTTGGGTGAGCCTGCCCTCGGGGCCACGCGTGGCAGAGGAACAGGACTCCCAGGTGAGGGGTGCAGCACGGAGAGTGCTGAGGGCGCCTGGCAGGTGGATGCGCTCGAACCCAAGTCGTGTTCACAGAGGGGCACGAGCATCTTGCTCTTCCAGCTCCCCGCCTACCTGCCTGTCCTCCCTCCAAGGGCAGCGCAGGCTCGGGTGACCGGGGGCTCCCTCCATCCTCTGCCAGTCTGCGCAGACTGCTTGCCTCACGCCTTACCCACGCCCACCCCTGGCTGCTGGGAGTAAGGCCTGGGGGGCCCGGGGGACCCCTTCCTTGCCATTCTGCCAGCCTCCGTGCCTTGCCTTTGGCTTCCTTCAAATCAAAACACAAGCGATGTAGCGAAATGCCCAGCTCATGCCTGGCATCAGCAGGTCGTTCAATAAACGCACACTCAAGAGTTACACGAAAACCATTTAAAAACGCAAGTTTGAGAATGTTGAAAAATACATTCAGCTAAGCCTAGCAGCTGAATTTACTCTGAGGCTTTGCTCATCTCCGTAACACATAAACTGGGTGGCGATCCATAAAGTCTCTTTACCAATTCCTTCTTTTGTCTTTGAAAGCAGAAGAGACTATAATACGAAATTAGGCCACCCTCTGCATGGTTTGGCCGCTAGCTTTTGAAATCTTAAATGTGGTATTACACAAATATATAGTATTGTCATTTTTTTCCTCCATTCTAGGACACCTAGAAAAAAATACTTTCAAAGGGGCTAGTCTAGGAACAGTACGATTTCAGGAACAGTAGCATGTTAGTAATGAGAACAACAGGTGTGTTAGGAGAGCGCATTATTTGGGGGCATTACAGAGCAATATTTACATGGTGTTTTAGGTAACGACCCAGTCCCCAAGAAGGATGTGAGTCCCTGAAGCTTCCAGGTTCATCTTCTGTTTGAAAGACAGGTGGTCAGCTGAGACCTGGGGAGGCAGCCCAGGAAGAGATGGCTGATGTCACAGGAGGCTTTGTTGACTCCTCAGCTGTGGTGGGACCACGGCAGTCCCCTTCAGCACCACAGGGGAATGAAGAAGGAGAAGGAAATGCCCCCCCAAACTGAATCTGACCAAGCTGACCGGGGACCGTGGCCCAGGGAGGACTCCGGGCCCTTTTCCCCGCCCAGGTCAGTGGGCAGACTTCCCCAGACGGTGACATCTACACCGTCATGACCAGCCGGCTTTGAGAGTCCCCCCTGGCTGTGCTGTGGCCCTCAGAGTTCTGTTTCGGTTTTACTGGGGTCAATTTGGTCACCTATCGTTGTTGGATCAAATGCAACTTTGAAGGAAAGCCATGCTCATGGGAGGCAGGGCAGGTTTCTTATTTTCCCTGTGAAAGCCCCTTTTCAGAGTTTCAGATAGCATCCAGCGGCAGACCAGTAGTAACCCATCCCAGAGTGATTCTTTGCTTGCCAGCCCTGACCAAAGCATATCCATCCAACTCAGCTTTCCAGAAGCTTTTCTCATCCTGGGTTAGGGGGAGGAATTCTCCTTTTCTTGTAATTTTCGTAAGAGTGGGACAGAGCAGATTCTGGAACCTGGCCAGCCAGTGAGACTCCATCAAGCATGCCCTTTTGTCATGGGAAGCGTCCCTGGGACAGAGAAAGGGGGCAAGGGGCACCCACCCACTCCTAGCTACACTCACACCACAACTCTTCACAAATAGGAATGCTGTACCTTTTCCTAAGTTACAGCAAAGGGGGAAAAAAATGGGGTGTAGTCTTTTTTGGTGTTTTCTACCCAACATGTCAGTTCAGGGTGTATCCAACAGTCCCCAGGCCCCCTTAGCCACCGTGCTGCAGGCCAGCACCCCAATTGTGTGCTGCTATTTTTCCCTCCCACCCTGAATCTGCGCTTTCCTCTGCAGTGAATGTGCACCTTGATTCTCCCGCCTCTCTGCCTCATCCCCAAAGATCCAGCTCAGAAAATCCTTCTTCCATGAAGGATCCCCTGGGGAGAAGGAGCCACACCTCCTCCCTGCCGCCCCTCCACCCAAGGGTGCCCCTACCCAGGCATGCCCTGGACCTGCCCCCAACTGTTCATTCCTTAGGAATATTAGTAACATGCTCATTATTACAATTACATTAAGTTATGATTAAATAGACTACATTCGAGGGGCGCCTGGGTGGCTCAGTCGGTTAAGCATCTGCCTCCAGCTCAGGTCATGATCTTTGGGTCCTGGGATCGAGCCCCGCATTGGGGTCCCTGCTCAGCATGGAGTCTGCTTCTCCCTCTCCCTCTGTGCTCTCTTGCTTTCACTCTCTCTCAAATAATAAATAAAATCTTAAAAAAAATCCCATTTATAGATACCGAATTTGGAATTTCATATACCTTTCATAGGTCACAAAATATTACTCTCCTTTCAATTTTTTTTAATAAACCAACCAAAAAATTTGAAAACCATCCTTTGGTTGCAGGCTGTACCCAAAGTGGCCTCAGTTTGCCAATCCCTGGTCTCGACGTAAGGAAGTGATGGAGGCCATCTTCACAATGCATACCAAACTTAAAGGGGTGTCTCGTCTGTAGCCACTGCATTGTGAGCAGCATAAAAAATCCAGGAAATGGGAGCGTTCATACACTGGTCTGTTCAGCAAGGAGGTCTCACATGGCTGAGGGAAGTGGGATGTTCCAATGTCCCCAACTGTACTGTTGTCTTCCTTGTTGTAAGTGAAACATCTGCCAACATTCACCCCAATCTGCACCTGCCATCGAGACCACCGCAGACTGTCCATGGATTCACGAGTTAACAAAAGCATCTGTGATCATCAGCTGGCTTCATGCGATTTACATTCTGAGGCAGGCACTATACATACATCCTTTATGTAAGTAAAATAATAAAGCTACCATTTCTTCAGAGAGCTTGCTGGTAGCCATTCACCAGCACACCGCTGCCTTATCCCAGAGGATCAGGACTGTTGGCTCAGGAGAAGAGGGCTTGCTGCCTACCCCTTCTAGCGCATTCCAGAGAGGAGGGGCTGAGTGTGTCTCTGCCCCAGAAAACTGCCCGATAAATGTCTGCCTGGTATTCGGGCTGCATAGCAACAGACACAGGAATGAGCTAGTGAATGTCCTCGGCTCCTCTAGGACATCAAGCCTCTCACCACCTCTCGTCTTTCAGGAATAATCACAGATAACCAAACCCACTTGCAAATGTAGCACTTAAAATATTTCAGTGATTTCTCAACACGTCCATTCAATAACAAAAGCAAGTACGTTACATGTAACGTATAAAAAATTATTCCACTAATTGGTACTTACCATGTTTTCATGTGCAAGCTAATAATACTTTGCACACATTATCGAGGGCAATTTCGCGTCTGGACTCATTAGAACCTAAATGAACCCAATGCTGGTGAGAACGACTGACGTCAACACCCAGGCCCGTGGAGCTCCGCACGGCCAAGTGACTGCTCGAGGCCCTTGTGCTCACTGCACATTCCAGCAAGAAACACACAGCTCACACTCACAGGGCTATTGCCATAACTTCTGATTTGCATTTTAAGTAACTGACTCCGACTCCAGGAGGCAAAGAAATAAGCTAATCCCCTATTTTAAAAAAACAGTAATAATACTGCATAAAAATAAATATGCAATTAAGAGAAGTTTTATGAAATGGAAGTCTGCATACCTGATAAACTAAGAAGTAGAGAAAGTTACAGGCCAAGTTTTCAGGCAGTCCCCCTGGCAGGTAGAAATATTTCCTCATTCCACACATTTGTAGAAAGATAACAGCACTTAGAAGCCCCATGGTCCGCATTCTACCCTATAAGTCCTGTGGTTCTTCAGGGACTGACTCCTTCACACGGGATCCAGCAGGCTGTCCTGGTTGAATTCATTTCCATGTTGAATAGGGTAAAGAAGGTGCCAGAAAGTTCCAGAACTTTCTAACCAGGGCATGTATGATACTGGCCTGGCCACTGACCCCTCTGCACCTCCAATTCCTCACCCATAAAATGACTTGGTGATGTCTCAGGGTCACCTACTTGCTGCTATTTAATTTCATGACCTTAAGGTTCTAAGATCCACAAACAAACAAAAAGTCATTTTGGGATCTGAACACAGCTAGAAACCTTTCCAGGACCTAAGCTGCTACGTTCTGTAAATACTGGTGATTGGATTTCATGCCAGACACACACAGAGTTGACACCCTTGCAGCCTGTGCTGAGAGCAAGCCTTCCCAGGCATGAGCTGGGGAGGGGGCTGCGCCCAGATCCTGCTCTGGACTCTGAGCCCAGGGTCTTTTCCAGGGCCTTCCTGTCTAGGAGGCCTTGTCTGACTCCAACATTAACACCTCTGTGTGGACTAAGTTGAGGGGATGGAGGGCCCAGCTAGAGGGAGGTGCTGGTGAGCTCCATGAGGGGGTGTCCAGGCCCACAGGAAGCAGCTGGAGCTCACGGAGTGCCAGAAGTGAAAGGCAAGACAGAGGACACCAGGGCCAGGTCAAGTGGCTACATTCTGCTGGGGGTGAGCTTCATGGATGGGTGAACAGATCCCTCTGTCCCACTGAGGACAGATGGCCAACACAGCTGACACAGATTAGGGCTGGGGGGAGGAGTGGCTGTCCGGAAGCTGTCCCCTGAAACTGAAATGGCCTGTCCCTCTGTCGGATGGACACAGGGGGTGGCAGAGTGACGGGACACAAGCCCAAGGCTGTGCCCTCACTCCCCGGCCCTCCTACTGGCTCGCTGGCCTGCATGGGTCACGTCGCTGCTCTGTGCCTCGGTCTCCCAGTGGTTACGCGAGGATGACAGTGGTGTCACCTTCCTCCTAGGGTCATGAGCATTACACACATGAAGACTGCAAGCCACTTACCAGAAATACCAGCTGCAATCAGGGGATCCATTGGAAATCTAAATTGTATGTTCATTATACAGACGTAAACAATAGGGAAGTGAATACAGTAGTAATAACAACAACAACAATAATAATGATGATAATAATAGAGTCCTAGTCTCACTGTGCTGAATCCATTTCCTCAAAAATAAACAGTGTTTCCATCCATATGCTGTCCACAAGAGACTCATTTTGAACCTAAAGCTACATCTAGACTAAAATTGAAGGGATGGAGAACCATTTTCATGCCAACAGACCTCAAAAGAAAGCTGGGGCAGCAATTCTCATATCAGACAAATTAGATTTTAAGCTAAAGACTGTAGTTAGAGATAGAGAAGGACACTATATAATTCTTAAAGGGTCTTTCCAACAAGAGGATCTAACAATTGCAAATGTCTATGCCTCCAACATGGGAGCAGCCAACTACATAGGCCAACTGATAACCAAAATAAAGAGACATATTGATAATAATACGTTAATAGTAGGAGACCTCAACACTCCACTCTCAGCGATAGACAGATCATCTAAGCAGAAAATCAGCAAAGGAACAAGAGCTTTGAATGACACACTGGACCAGATGGACCTCATAGATATTTACAGAACATTCCACCCTAAAACAACAGAATACTCATTCTTCTCGAGTGCACATGGAACTTTCTCCAGAATAGACCACATACTGGGTCACAAATCAGGTCTCAACCGATACCAAAAGATTGAGATTATTCCTGCATATTCTCAGACCACAATGCTTTAAAACTGGAACTCAATCACAAGAAAAAAATTGGCAGAAATTCAAACACTTGGAAGCTGAAGACCACTCTGCTCAAGAATGTTTGGATCAACCAGGAAATCAAAGAAGAACTTAAACAATTCATGGAAATCAATGAGAACGAAAACATATCGGTCCAAAACCTATGGGATACTGCAAAGGTGGTCCTAAGGAGGAAATACATAGCCATCCAAGCCTCACTCAAAAAAATAGAAAAATCCTGAATTCACCAACTAACTTCACACCTTAAAGAACTGGAGAAAAATCAACAAATGAAGCCCAAGACATGCACAAGAAGAGAAATAATTAAGATTAGAGCAGAGATCAATGAATTAGAAACCAGAAATACAGTAGAGCAGATCAACGAAACTAGAAGCTGGTTCTTTGGAAGAATTAATAAGATCAATAAACCACTGGCCAGACTTATCCAAAAGAAAAGAGAAAGGACCCAAATTAATAAAATTATGAATGAAAGGGGAGAGATCACGACTAACACCAAGGAAACAGAAACAATTATTAGAAATTATTATCAAAAACTATATGCCAATAAATTAAGCAACCTGGAAGAAATGGATGCCTTCCGGGAAACCTATAAACTACCAAGACTGAAACAGGAAGAAATTGACAACCTGAATAGACCAATAACCAGTAATGGGATTGAAGCAGTAATCAAAAGCCTCCCAAAAAAAACAGGAATCCAGGACCTGATGGATTCCCTGGGGAATTCTACCAAACATTCAAAGAAGAAATAATACCTAACTCTCCTGAAGCTGTTTCAAAACATAGAAACAGAAGGAAAATTTCCAGACTCATTCTATGAGGTCAGCATTAGCTTGATCCCAAAACCAGGCAAAGGCCCCATCAAAAAGGAGAATTTCAGACCAATATCCCTGATGAATATGGATGCCAAAATTCTCAACAAGATCCTAGCTAATAGGAATCAAAAGTACATTAAAAGGACTATCCATCACAACCAGGTTGGATTTATCCCTGGGATGCAACGGTGGTTCAACATTCCCAAATCAATCAGTGTGACAGAACACATTAATGAGAGGAGAGTGAAGAACCATATGGTCCTCTCAACTGATGCAGAAAAAAACATTTGCATCCTTTCCTGATTAAAACTCTTCAGAGTGTAAGGATAGAGGGACATTCCTCAATTTCATAAAATCCATCTATGAAAAGCCCACAGCAAATATCATTCGCAATGGGGAAAAGCTGAGAGCCTTTCCCTTAAGATCAGGAACACGTCAAGGATGCCCACTCTCACCACTATTGTTCAACACAGTACTAGGAGTACTAGCAACAGGAATCAGACAACAAAAAGAAATAAAAGGTATTCAAATAGGCAAAGAAGAAGTCAAACTCTCTCTTCACAGATGACATGATACTTTATGTGGAAAACCCAAAAGACTCCACCCCTAAATTACTGGAACTCTTAGAGCAATTCAGTAATGTGGCAGGATACAAAATCAATGCACAGAAATCATTTGCTTTCCTATACACTAACAATGTAACTATAGAAAGAGAAATTAGGGAATCAATTCCACTTACAATAGCACCAAAAACCATAAGAAACCTTGGAATAAACTTAACCAAAGAGGTAAAGGATCTATACTCTAGAAACTACGGGACACTTATGCAAGAAATTGAAGAAGACACAAAAAGATGGAAAAACATTCCATGCTCATGGATTGGAAGAACAAACATTGTTAAAATATCTAACCTGCCCAGAGCAATCTATACTTTCAATGCCATCCAGATCAAAATACCAATGGCATTTTTCAAAGTGTTGGAACAAACAATCCTAAAATTTGTATGGAAGCAGAAAAGACCCCGAATCACCAAGCAAATGTTGAAAAAGAAAAACAAAGCTGGGGGCATCACATTGCCCAATTTCAAGCCCTATTACAAAGCTGTGATCACCAAGACAGCATGATACCGGCACAAAAACAGACACATAGATCAATGGAACAGAATAGAGAGCCCAGATATGGACCCTCAACTCTATGGTCAACTAATCTTCAACAAAGCAGGGAAAAATATCCCATGGAAAAAAGAAAGTCTCTTCGATAAATGGTGCCGGGAAAATTGGACAGCTATATACAGAAGAATGAAACTCGACCACTTGCTTACACCATACACAAAGATAAATTCTAAATGGACGAAGGACCTCAATGTGAGACAGGAATCCGTCAAAGTCCTAGAGGAGAACATAGGCAGTAACCTCTTCGACACCAGCCACAGCAACTTCTTTCAAGATACGTCTCCAAAGGCAAGGGAAACAAAAGTGAAAATGAACTTTTGGGACTTCATCAAGATAAAAAGCTTCTGTACAGCAAAGAAAACAGCCAACGAAACAAAGAGGCAACCCATGGAATGGGAGAAGATATTTGCAAATGACAGCATGGATAAAGGGATGATATCCAAGAACTATAAAGAACTTCTCAAACTCAACAGCCAAAAAACAAATAATCAAGTCAAAAAAAATGCACAGAAGCCATGAACAGACACTCCTCCAAAGAAAACATACAAATGGCTAAAAGACACATGAGAAAATGTTCATCATCATTAGCCACCAGGGAAATTCAAATCAAAACCACATTGAGATACCACCTTACACCAGTTAGAATGGCAAAAACTGACAAGGCAAGAAACAACAAATGTTGGAGAGGTTGTGGACAAAGGGGAGCCCTCTTACATTGTTGGTGGGAATGCAAGTTGGTACAGCCACTTTGGAAAACAGTATGGAGGTGCCTCAAAAAAATTAAAAATAGAGCTACCCTATGACCCAGCAATTGCACTACTGGATATTTACCCCAAAGACACAGATGTAGTGAAAAGAAGGGCCATATGCACCCCACTGTTCATAGCAGCAATGTCCACAACAGCCAAACTGTGGAAAGAGCCGAGATGCCCTTCAACAGAAGAATGGATAAAGAAGATGTGGTCCATATATACAATGGAATATTAATCAGCCATCAGAAAGGATGAATACCCAACTTTTACAGTAACATGGATGGGACTGGAGAAGATTATGCTAAGTGAAAGAAGTCAAGCAGAGAAAGACAATTTTCATAAGGTTTCACTTATTTGTGGAACATAAGGAATAGCACGGATGACATTAGGAGAAGGAAGGGAAAAATGAGGGGGGGAATCAGAGTGGGAGGTGAACCATGAGAGACTATGGACTCTGAGAAACAAACGGAGGGTTTTAGAGGGGAGAGGGGTGGGGGGACGGGTTAGCCTGGTGATGGGTATTAAAGAGGACACGTTCTGCATGGAGCACTGGGTGTTATATGCAAACAATGATTCATGGAACACTACATCAAAAAATAAAACAAAACAAACCCCCCTCCAAAAAAAACAGTGTTGACTGCTCCCCTTCCAGGGTTTCCCTGGAACCTGTGTGTGTGTGTGTGTGTGTGTGAGACTGCGTGTAAGTGAGGGTGTTTTTCCACTGACGAAGTACAGAATGCAGTAAAACACACCACATGAGGGGCTGCTGGATGGACTCTCCCTGAGCTGCCAGGTGGGCACCCCCGTACCCCAGGCTTCCATCCCAGGGAAGCTGACTGGCTGCCTACAGGGCCCCTAGAGGAGCCCAGAGATAGCCGTTGGTTATGTGCGTGGGATCTGCCAGCTTTGGGAAAAAGCACAGTGCAGGGTTTTCAGGGCATAGTTTTTCTTTAATTCCCACCAGAAATGCCAGTTTCTTTGGGCATCGCTTTTTCCCACACAGCAACCAAGGGCCGAGCTGCCCCACTGGTAAGGGAAAAGTTCCCCTCCTTCTCCAACCACTGGCTCACACCCCAGGTCCCCATGCCTGCACCCCCACCTGTTCAACCTTCCCAGCACCTGACGGGGCTGCAGACACACACATACGTGACCCGAGGCTGTCACAGCGCTTGTCTCCTTCAGCATGGGGTCCCATCCCTGTTTCCTTTTCCCTCCTGCGAACAGTGCAGAGTCCTGGGGTTCACATTCAGGACGGGAGAGTTAGGACAGGTGAAAGCACCATCAAAGTCAGGTTTGGGGGTGTTGTTCAAACAACACTTAGCACATGGACACTGTGCTCCATGCCAAGTGCAAGAAAACACTGTTGCTCCTCTTGATGCTGCCCTTACCTGCCAATACCTATTAGATCGCGGTGGAACAGACCAAAGTGCGACTCGTGTTTACAAAATTGATAAAGAGGTTGAAGATGACTGTTCTGGGTGAGAGTGCGTTTACTGAGTATATTGGAAAATTTAAAAGTAGTCTGGGCTTTGACCATACCTGCAGCCCAGCGTAAAGGCTATCCTGAAGATAACGCAGACACCTCACATATCATGCTAAAATGTAAAACAGAAAAGTGTGATTCATGCTGTGTCTGAGACGCATATGAAAGACGCAGCAGGGGATGAACAAAAACAGTGGTTCAAAGCACATTCGTCACAATCACCGTTGAGTGACGTACGGAAGTGTTGAGCCATGGTGTTGGACACCCGAAACGAATATAACATTGTATGTGACCTACACTAGAATTAAAATTAAAAACTGGACCAAAAAAGAAATAAAAAACAAACAAACAGTGGTTCAAGAGGGATGAGGTTAGGAGTGATTATTTTTCTTTATTTTATAAACATTTTATAATTTTCAAGCATTCTTACAATTCCAACTAAGCCAAGGTATAATCTTGTATATACATCTGCAAATTTACTGTCCTGGGTTTTTGACCAATGATTAAACTACTCAGCAATAAAAGGAAGAAAAGCCCCAACTTGGGTGCATCTCAAGGGCATTTTACTAGTGAAAGAAAAATCTTAAAAGCTCCCATGCAATATGACTCCACATAGAAAACACTCTCAGAATGAGAAAATGATCCAGAACAGATTAGTAATTGCTGGGGTAGGGGGCTATAACTGAGTGGGGGGAAATGTCTGGGGAGGGAGGGCTCTGAGGAGGGAGGACTGTGAGGAGGGAGGTGTCTGAGGAGGGAGGTACAGAGGACGGAAGTCTCTTAAGTGGGAGGACTCTGCGGAGGGAGAACTCCGAGGAGGGAGGACTCCAAGGAAGGAGGTCTCCGAGGAGGGAAGACTCTGAGGTGGGAGGTCTCTGAGGAGGGAGTCTCTGAGGTTGAAGGTCTCTGAGGTGGGGCGTCTCTGAGATGGGAGTCTCTGAGGTGGGAGGTCTCTGAGGTGGGAGGGAGGCCTCTGAGGTTGAAGGTCTCTGAGGTGGGAGGTCTCTGAGGTGGGA